>NC_137801.1:66657737-67109357 GCF_963383645.1 Muscardinus avellanarius
ATTCTCATTTTACAAATGAGGAAACTATGACAGAAGTTTCATAACTTATTCAAGGTCAACAGCTAATAAGTGGTAGGGCCATTTTTTGAACCTGGAGATCCTGGATCCCAAGTCTTTACTCTTTTTTTTTTTTTTTTTTTTTTTTTTTTTCTTGGCGGGTCTGGGGATGGAACCCAGGGGCATATGACCTCCAAGCCACATCCCCTTCCCTATTTTTATTCTTGATTTTGTTTGTTTATTTGTTTGTTTTGTGTGGTACTGGGGTTCCTGGAAGCCCTTCTACCTCCGGGCTACACTCCCAGACCTATTTTATATTTTTGAAACAGGGTCTCTTACGCCAGCGCGACTGGCTTCAAACCTGTGCTATCCTCCTGTCTCTGCCTCCCAAGCGCGGGGATTACAAGTGTGCGCCGCCACGCCCGGCTTATTCTTTATTTTGAAATGGGTCTCACTAAGTTGCGGAGGGCCTCACTGAGTAGCTGAGACTGTCTGTGAACCACGATCCTCCGGTTTCAGCCTCCCAAATGCTGGGATTACAAACCTGTACCACCATGCCCGGCTCCCGAGTCTTTACTCTTAATTACAAATTAGATAGACTGCCAAATGCAGCTGATACTGCTGTGAATTCAATTCCCAACTAACCCAACCCGAATTTCCCCCTCCTCTCCCCAACCTCAGCACCCCTTTGACTCATCTTTTATAACCTGATCCCCCGTAATAGAGTCCTCTGGAGATAAATTACTTTACCAGAAAATAGAGGGAATTAAAAAATAAAGTAACACCAGAAGGAGGCAAACAGACATATCCAGGATGTGGGACATTCCACAGAGCCACAGACCTGGTTCCTGCAACCAGTCAATGCCATGAAAAAAATTAAAAGGAAGGAAGTAAATGCTCTTGCTTCAGAAACTTAAGAATCATAACAGCCAAAGATGAACCGTGACTCTTGCCTGGCTCCATCCCAAAGTGAATAAAACAACCATAGGAAGACACTTTTGGTTTGGGAGTGGTGGCACACACTCGTAATCCCAGAATTTAGGAGGCTGAGAAAGGAAGATCACGGACCTCGGACAGCCTCAGCTACTTAGTGAGGCCCTTTGCAACTAGGTGAGACCCTGTTTCAACATAAACAATAAAAAAATAGGGCTGGGGTGTAGCTCGGAGGTTAAATGTTGCTGAGTTTCATCCCTAGTACTGGAAAAAAAAAAAAAAAAAACGCTTTTGAAATCTTTGCGGTAGTTTGATAAGCACCACATGGCATCATCATTGATAATACTTAACACATGGCATCATCATTGATAATACTTTCTTAAGTATTATCAATGATGATGCCATGTGGTACTTTAAGAAAGTGTGTGTAATACTGAAGCAGAGTCGATTCTTGTTATATTATATAGATGGTTTTTTATTTCTTTCTTTATTTTTTGTGTGGTACTAGGAGTAGAACCCAGGGGCTTTTCTACCTCTGGGCTATACTCCCAGACCTATTTTATACTTTATTTGGAAACAGGGTCTCACTAAGTTGCTGGGAGCCTCACTAAGAAGCTGAGGCTGGCTTCAAACCTGTGCGATCCTTCTGTCTCAGCCTCCCAAGCACTGGGATTACAAGCGTACACCATCACACTGGCTCATGGATCTTCTTTTTTGAAAAATATTTTTATGGGCAAATAATTCTAGGTTTATTAGTTTTATTAGTTGTTTTTTTTTTGTTTTTTGTTTTTTTTTTTTTTTTTAGTGGAGATAGAACCTAGGGGCATTCTACCTACTAACTACACCCCCAGCCCTATTTTTTATCCTTTTATTTTGAAACAGGGTCTTGCTGAGTTGCAGAGGGCCTCACTAAGTAGCTGAGGCTGTCCACTGTAAAGTGCAAGTCCTAGTGCAGTGTAAAACACCAGAGAAGTCCAGTACCCGTGGTATCAACTTCAATGGTACGGTTCTCCCGGGGGTGGGGCTGGGCAGTCCTGGAGACCTGCGTGCCCATCCGAGGATAGAAGGAGAAGACCTCCCTTTTTTTTTTTTTTTTTTGGTGGTACTGGGGTTCCTGGAAGCCCTTCTACCTCTGGACTACACTCCCAGACCTATTTTTACATTTTTATTTGGAAACAGGGTCTCTTACGCCAGCGCGACTGGCTTCGAACCTGCGCGATCCTCCTGTCTCTGCCTCCCAAGCGCGGGGATTACAAGCGTGCGCCACCACGCCCGGCTAAGACCTCCCATTTTAAGGTATGCATCTCGGAGGGTGGAATTTACTCCTGGGAACACTCTATTCTCCCGAGGTACTGCTTGCGAGGCAGACTCTCTCTGCCTCCAGGGCTCCGCCCCCTGCCTGCGCAGTGAGATCAGGTGGGAAAAGGGGTAGGGACCCCGACTTATCATCTGCAAACCGTGATCCTCCAGTCTCAGCCTCCCAAATGCTGGAATTACAAGTGTGCACCACCACGCCTGGCTTATTCTTTATTTTGAAACAGGGTCTCACTGAGTTGCAGAGGGCCTTACTAAGTAGCTGAGGCTGGTTGCAAACCTGCAATCCTCCTGTCTCAACCTGCCAAGTACTGGCATTACATGCATGTGCCACCATGCTCAGCCTATAGTACCATTTTAAATAACAAAATAAACAACAAAAGACACAAAGGTGCAAGAAATATGACACTACACGGGGCACTAAATTTGACACTAAAAGGGCACTCACTTAAGCAAAAGATGTGTAACAAGACAAGAGAGTGTTACCTCGCCTGACCTAAGCTAGAAACCCATGCATCTCCAGCAATTCCAATTTCTCACCACTCCGCTCGTGTCTGTGAATGACTGAGAAAGCAGTGTTGACTTTGACATTCCAAATAGATTTTAAAAGCAGGCAACTTTGCAAAATTGAGAATCTGAATAAATGAGGATCAGCTGTATTTAAGAATAAACCGGCATGGTGTCTGAGATTTGCTTTACACTAATTCACTGGAAAGAAGGGGGAGGGGAAGGATCAGAAAAAGATAAATGGAGTGAATGTTGGAAAATACTGCTAACGGTTGATTGAGGATAATGGGTATATGGGATTTGCTGGTCCATGTCCTCAAAGAAGCAGGCCCCGAGATGGGATTAGAGAAGGTTTGATTTTATTAGGAGAAACTCTGGTGAGGAATGAAATGAAGACAGAGCCAGGAAGGCTGGGAGAGGCACCATCACTCTGAAGACATCCTGAGAAAAGGAGGCTGTGTGGATGCGTCCTGGCCTGGCCGGGTGGGCAAGCACGTGTGACATCCCTGTGGAAAGTAACGCATGCTATCTGGGCCGCCACATGGAGGTTCATTAAACAATTCTTTGGAAGAGATTCAAATTTTTTCTCAGTTAAAATTCAAAGAATAGGGAGAGCAGAAGAGTCTAGGGAGGAAGAAACCAGTGGCCCTGCGCCGACCTCCTCATTTCAATACCACAAAAAGGCCACACGGTTTCCACATCTCTTCTGCTCCTCCCCACGGAGCCCTCACACCTACTTTTAGAGATGGGAAGGGCAGGCACTTGGGCATCATTATCCCCACTGGGCAGATGAGTAAATCTCTAGCACCCAAACCGCACTTAGGTTAAGAGAGTTTCTCAAAGTCATTCTGCTGCGCTGGAGGCAGGTGAGAAGGCTATGCCAGCTCTGGGTCCAGCCACCTCCCAGCGGCCTTCCCCGGCCCACCTCTGGGCAGTAAGTGTCAGGCTGTGAACTGGCTTCCTCTGGACCCACACGCAGCTGCCTGAGCTCCTGAACCTAATATCCCTTAGAATGAAGGGCACTTGTTTTGTAGGATGACAAATAGGGTTTAAAGGTCAGCCTGGGGAAGGCTCAGAGCTCTATCCGAGGTTACTCTGAAGCTTGAACAGAGCCATTCTGGGGTCAGGGTAAAGGAACTGACCTGCTCCTGGGGGTGATATTTCCACAGACCAACGCTGGCCATAGCTCACACAGCCTTCTAACCCTGCTCTCCTTACCCCCTGGGGACCTGTGGATGGGAGGGTGATCGGGTCCACAGCGGAGGTGCCCTGCATTACTTCCTCAGGCCCTTTGGCCACTGGTGCACCTCAAGTCCACTCAGGACCATTTCTCAGGAGTGTTTCAAAAACATCTGTCTGGACCAAAGCCAAATGACAGAAAGAGCAGCTATGGGCCGAGACCCATTCATTCCTGCTCATTGCTACAGACTTAATTACAGAACCCAGTGCCAGCAAGTGGCCACCTCCACCTCCGCATGGAGCAGAAGAGGGGGACAGCATGTTCCCCCGTAGACAGCGTCAGCCAGAGAAGTCACACAGAGTCGCCCAACATACAACTGGGGTCACGGTCAGTCTTGGTGGAAACCGTGACCACACGGTTACATTTTCCAATTTCACCGACTCCCCTATGTCCTCTGCCCACCCCTTTCACTCCAAAGGGGAAGCTCTGAATGTCCTCCACTCTGAGAAAGGAATCTGAGGGGACAATGTCCATCCCAAGAGAGGACAAGCTGTCACTGTGGGCCCCATGGAGGCAAACGTAGGCACTAGTCCTGGCCGCGGGGCTTCCTGGTGCCTCATAGCAGCGAGGCCCCAGAGGGCAAGAGCCTTTCTCTTCTATAGTGTCTCAGCCCCTCAACAAGGGATCCCCTCGAGCTGTCTGAGAGAAAGGCAAGTACACGGGGACTATAGGCTCAGCGGGTGGGGACCCTGCTTCTTTGGGCTAAGCCATGCCCACCACCCCACGCCATCTGCCTCAGAAATCTCTAGCAAATCTGTCCCTCCTCTCCACCCTGGCCCTCAGGTGCACCCTCTTCAGCCCTCCCCTGGACCTTGTTCAGTCCTCCTGCCTCTTCTTCATGGTGCTGCAGGGCCCCATTCCTCAACGAAGCTCCTACAACCAGGGGTCTCACCAACACCAGCAGGCTGCTCAAGGCCCCAGACCCAGATCAGCCTGCCAGCTGCTTTCCATGGCCCCACCAGCCGACTAAACACTTGCAACTGGCAAATAACATGAGCACTCGGTCACACCTCAGCTAAGCAAAATGTCACGCTCCCCTGAAAGAAAACGTCATTCTTTGCACGAGTACGCCTTCATTACAGTTTTTAAGTTGCAATCTAATTTTGTTTTATAAATTTCTTCACTAAAAGATTTGTGGAGTCGGGCATGGTGGCACACACTTGTAATCCCAGCATTTGGGAGACTGAGACAGGAGGATCGTGGTTCGTGGACAGTCTCAGCTGCTTAGTGAGGCCCTTTGCAACTCAGTGAGCTCCTGTTTCAAAACAAAGAATATAAAATAGGGCTAGAGGTGTAGCTTGGAGGTAGAATGCCCCTGGGCTCCATCCCCAATACTGGAAAAAAAAAAAAGATTTGTGGAAGTATGTTTTCTCTCCTGGTATAGAATTGTGTATAATATCCTCAGTTTTCCCACTTAGGCTTCAAAATCCAAAAACATTTACTATTTTGGCCCTTTACAGGCAAGATTTGCCCACTGTTGGCCTGAACCCTTCCTTTGAGCATTCAAGTCCCATAACTATAAACATCCCTGCTTCCCCTGAAACAGAGCCAGACTTCTTGGGTTCAAATCCTAGCCCTTCCATTTGCCATGCTGAGTAAAGTGTTTATACTATCCCTACGTCAGTCTCTTCATCTGTGAAATGGGGGTGATAGCAGGATAATAATTCAGTAAGTTATTACGAGGATTGAGTAAGTTAGTATTTGTACAGCACTTAAAGCAATGCCCGCCCCATGATGAGCCTCTCTGCACGTTTGATAAATAAATAAAACCTCTCCCAGCCCAGTGTAACCTCAGGTGCTCCATTACAGCCCAGATCCTCTATGTGGCTTGCATCTCTCTTCACAGAACCTCTACCTGCTTATCTTATCGCTGGCACGCATTGAGAGCGCTGTTAACTCTCACTCTGTTCCTGTGCTGTTCCCTGCGGGCTCCTTGGGGCAGAGATCGTGTCTTCTCTTCCTTATTTCCAAGATGATTACAACGCTGGATTTGAAATGGAAGCATGTGAGCGCGCACACACTCACACACACACACACACACACACACAAACACTCACACACACACACACAAAGAAAGAAAGTGGAAGTCATACTCGACAAGTAGAATAAGGAAAAAGCTTTCTTCAGCTAAATGTGAATAGAACCCTTGTGAAAGAATAGATGTTCAGTTTAATGATTTAAAATCCAAGCGCACGCTTGTAATCCCCGCCCTTGGGAGGCGGAGACAGGAGGATCGCGCAGGTTCGAAGCCAGCCGCGCTGGCGTAAGAGACCCTGTCTCAAAAATATAAAATAGGTCTGGGAGTGTAGCCCAGAGGTAGAAGGGCTTCCAGGAACCCCAGAACCACATATATATATATATATATATATATATATATATATATATATATATATACAGAAAATGAAATAAAACTGGAGACAATATTCAAAGCCAACACAGCCAGTAAAGGGAGAATCAGTATCCTTAATATATAAAATAAGTTCTTATAAATCAATGGAAAAAATCCTATGGCCAAAATAGAAGTTATATAGGAACTTAAATGGAACAAATGGAAATATAAGTGACAAGCAGATAAAAATATTTATGTTCCTTAACAATACACAAGTGCCAGTAAAAGGAATGTTAAAAAACAATCTTACACATGAAATTAATTACTAATTTTAAAATCAGAATATCCAAGATTAGCAAAGGAACAAGAAAAAAGAGCAGGGCTGGTAAGAGAATAAACAAGTAATTCCAGTGAATTCAATGATTTGAACCAAAGGCCTTTTTAAAAGTCTTACCTTTTGACCCAGTATTGTGACTTAATGAAAATTCAGCCCAGGAAAACCATCTGATTGGCAGATAAAGATTTTTGCATAGTATTTTGAAAAACAAATACAACTTACACATCCAATAACAGGGGGTTGATTTAAGAAATTATGCTCCACCCATTTGAAAATGCATTATGCAATGATTTAAAATAGTGTTTACAGAGAATGTTTCATGAGATACAAAATTGTATAGATTGATTACAAGTATGGTTTTTTGGGGTTTTTTTTTTTTTGGTACTGAGGATGGAACCCAGGGGCATTGTACCTCCAAGCTACACCTCCAGCCCTATGTTTTATTTTTAGTCTTTTTAATTTTGAAACAGGGTCCCACTGAGTTGCAAAGGGCCTCGCTAAGTAGCTGAGGCCGTCCACAAATCACAATCCTCTGGCCTCAGCCTCCAGAATGCTCCACACCTGGCTTACAAGTATGGCTTTTTAAGTGCATTAAAAGACATAGGAGGAGATTGCATGACTCCCACCATCCAGGACAGTGTTGGGGAGCTGGTCCTACATGGAGAACTCTTGCCGGCTGAGGCAGGTGCATCTGTCTTCGCGTGTGCCTCTCTGGGTCCCAGTTCACGTCAGTGTGGCTTGTGGGACAATGGTTCATCATCCCAATGCACAGCAGCGTGCCCTGGGACCAGGCGATGGGAGTGATTATGCAATAGGATATTTTCATTGATAGACGCGGGTGTGAACACACACACCGAACCTGCTGAGTTTGTGCACTCGTGTCTTATGCAGGAATGTTGTGTTAATTCAAAGTAATTAGCAAGCAATAAGGACAATTCTGTCATGCCCACATAAAAAGTACACTTGGCAACCTGCGAGCCCTTGCCTAAAGCACTATCAAACCCACATTGAGAGGCCAGGGGACCACAACTGGAGCAGGTTCAGACCTGCTGGTTCTGATTAAAAGCGACGAGAAGTCCCCTAGGTTTATTGCCACACTATTCACAATGGCCAAGAAATGGAAACAACCTAAATGTCCTTCCACTGATGAGTGGATAGAGTAAAGTGATGGTATGTGTACACGATGGAATACTATTCGGTTGGGAAAAGAATGCAATCCTGTCTTTTGTGATGGCACAGAGGGAACTGCAAATCATTATGTTAAGTTAAATAAGCCAAGCCAGGTGTGGCAACACACGCTTGTAATCCCAGTACTTGGGAGGCTGAGGAAGGAGGATCGCAGGTTCACAGCCAGCCTCAGCTACTTAGTGAGGTCCTCTGCAACTGAGTGAGACCCTGTTTCAAAAAATAAAGAATAAAAAATCGGGCTGGGGATGTAGGTCGGAAGTAGAATGTCCCTGGGCTCAGTCCCCAGAACTGCAAAATATAAAATAAATAAATAATAAATAAATAAATAAGCCAGGCACAGAAAAACAAGTGCACAATCTCACTTGAGTGCAATCTTATAAAGTTGATCTCAGGGAAGACAAGAGTAGAATGGTACTTCCCAGAGGCAGGGGAGAGGGCAGGATGGAGGCCAAGCAACTACAGATAATGAGGATATACAATGCATTTTGCAAGGCTTTTACAAACATATTTAATGGTTTCACCAAAAAGGAACAATCGATGTTTAAAGAAATAGATATATTTACCTTGATTTAAATATTACACAACAGCCAGGCGTGGTGGCCCACGCTTGTAATCCCCGCGCTTGGGAGGCGGAGGCAGGAGGATCGCGCAGGTTCGAAGCCAGCCTCTCTGGCTTTAAGAGACCCTGTTTCCAATAAAAGTATAAAATAGTTCTGGGAGTGTAGCCCTAAGGTAAAAGGGCTTCCAGGAACCCCAATACCACCAAATAAATAAATAAATATTACACAACATAAACATGTATTAAAATATCACATGGCACCTCATAAATATGGACTTTTTAATGTTTTTATATATTAGTGAAAGTCAATTTAATTCATTAAAGATGGAATTAGAAATCTAGGGGGGCTAGAAGGGGGCTGCCCCTGCATCCTAAGGCTCTGGAAAGCCAAGATCCACATGGCAAGGACTAATCATAGGCTCACCAGACCCAGTCTAAGAGCACCCAGACATGGGGCTGCAGAGAAGGCCCACGTGCTTAGCAGCAGCGCTTGACCCATGTTTCCAACCTCAGGAAGGGGCCACGTGGTGGAGTGATTTTCCACTCAAGAGCATCTGCCCGATTGCCATCTCCCCAGCGCCCAGCTGGCTCCACCCTCTGGCCTGGTTAGTGATAAGTGGGCCCCACCTGCCACCCCCGCCCCAGGAGCAGGTGGGGGCAGGTCAACGGGGGTGTGCCAGTATCCTATCTGGAGCACCCAGCCCAGATCACAGGGGATGGAATTCCCCAGACATCCCAGCACCTTCCCAAAGCCACCTAACCAGGGATTGAACCCTGACCCCAGGCACCTGGCCTGTCTCTTCTTTCCTCCAAGGGCCCACCCTCCTCCAATCAGGTCATCCCATCTGTCCCTCTCCTCCCAGCTTGGCTGAAGTGTGGCTCAGCACACATTTACTGAGCACCTACTCAACCTTGGGAAGCTCCCTAAGAGCCAGGCCTGGCTATATCAAGTGTGAGTCATAACAACCTCTTGCAAAACGGGAAAGGGATGACTTAGCCGGTTAGTAGGGAAAGAGCCACTACAACCCAGCCAAGGTGTGCAAACTCTCAAGAGGCGGGGAGGCCGAGTGGGGACAGCCGAGCAGAGGGGACACATGGAGCCCCAGGCCTTTCCTGTGAGTGGGGAGGAGCAGATTCACACGTCCCATCCCAGGAACTGCTGAGCTTGTGCTGCTGCTGCGGGCTGGGCTTGTACTCGATGCTAAGCTGATACCATCTCTACTAGGAAGATGGCACTCATCAAAGAAAACTAAAATTGCATCTGTATTAAGAACATTAAGCCAAAGGCTCATGGAGCCAGGAGAACCCACAGAGCCACGTCCCCTAGTTCCATGCAGGGGTACCTGCCTCCGTTCATCCCTAGAGCTTGTGGGCCAGTTCCCAGCATCACCCCCAGACCTGCTCCAGCCCCTGAAGTCAGCACAAACATGGAGACAGAGTCCTCCTTGTGCCTGCCGCTTCCCCAGGACCCGCAGGACCCACGAAAGGGCTTCTGGCCACTCTGTGTGAGCAGAGCAGCTGGTGTGTTGGAAAGCAGGGAGGGCGGCTAGAGAGGGAGAGGGCTGGCTGAGGACTGGTGCCCAGTGGGGAGGCCCAGGCAGAGGAATGGTGGGGCCAAGGCCAGACACACACAGGCCCAGGGCACAGGCAGGAAGTGCATGGTGGGCGTGGTACAGAGGGGCCTGGGCTCAGGTAGGGAAGGGGAGAAGCCAGGGCTGGCTCTCAAAGGCCGGGTCTGCCTCTTGTTCCTTCTCTGAGGGTACCGGGGAATCTATGGAGGATTTTAAGCAGAGAGTAACATGATGAACTTTACATCTTAAGGTCCCACTGGTCATCACATGTAGAGCCAGTAGAGCCATGCAGAGAGAGGCCCTGACTCAGAGGGGACAAAGAAGTAGAAGTGGAAATAGCTGGAGCCTCCAGGTACTGGCCACCAGGGGCGTATGGAGACAGGAGTAGGTGCAGGGGCCTGCCCAGGGGCACATGCCCCGGGGGTCATTCAGCCCTGAGCCTCCTGCTCTAGGCAGCTGCCCTGGCTCCTGGGATTCTGTGGAGTGTGAGAGGCCACCTGACCTGCGTTCCCTCAATCCCTTCAAAGTCCATGGATAGAATGTTGGGGGCCTGGGGATCAAGTCGGGGGCGGGGGAATCACACTGCTGTTTTCAGCAACCCGTCTTTACCTGTTTCAATTATGCATGGAAGCAAGGAACCACAGAAGTACATGAAATACTGATGACTGTGTCATCAGTAGAGATCAGATATTTTCATTTCATCACAGTTGGGAAGATAGTTTGAAATACAAGGATGCTTATTCCTATTCTGAAATTACAGCAACAATTAGAGCTGCTGCTGAGAAGCACACAGGCCACAACATCACGGGACCATTTCTAACACCGCTTCCTCTCCTTAATATGCCCTGCCCCCAGCTATTCTCCTAAGGGCAAAATAGCGAGCTGGTCAACCCATGAAAGCTAATGACTTGATGGTGCCAAAAAAACACTGAAATTGGTTTTGTTCAACTTTTATTGAGTAGAAATGAAAAGGAACAGGTTCTCATCTACTATAAATTACATACTTCTATATTCAGAACAAGGAATAAAATACTTGCAATAAATTTAATATGTTTTATTTTGCTTGAAAGTGTCTTGATTTCCAAATATTGTTTTTTTTTATAACTAGACACCGTTAGCTACATCCTCTAACTTTTGTGTGTGTGTATCATTACCAAGGCTTATTTATCATAAATTTTAAAATTATCTTGTTCAGGTTTATGGTCATTCACTGTCTGTGTTCCTCCAATTCTGGGTTTTTGGTTTTCTTATCTGGACCTGTTTCTGAGAGTTGCATTAAAGACTTGTGTGTGTGTGTGTGTGTGTGTGTGTGTGTGTGTGGTATGTGTGTAGTATTGGAGATGGAACCCAGGGGCTTTTTACCTCTAGGCTCTACTCCCAGACCTATTTTTATATATTTTTTTGGAAACAGGGGCTCACTAAGTAGCTGAGGCTGGCTTCAAACCTACGCGATCCTCCTGTCTCAGCCTCCCAAGTACTGGCATTCAAGTGTGCGCCACCACGCCTGGCTTTAAATTTTTATAATAAAGGGAATCATTCCTCCATACACACCGTGCACTAGTTGATTGCACTCTGACTCTGTGCAGGGCCTCAAGTGCAGGGTGTGCCATGGAACTGTCGCACGCAACCCTTTCCTACTCAATGCAGAAACACACAGTTAAGATAGGTTGGCAGTTTTAAAAATTTTACTCTAGGACACCGTCTATTTTGGCAGGCCTGGAGCTAATGTGCATTTTGTCAGTTGTGGATGGAGTCACAGGCAGAAACCCGAATTAAGTGACACCGTGTTTGCAGCTTGAATCTTTTATAGCCTATAAGGCCTAGCTACCCAGCAGGTGCCAGGCTGGCTTTCCTAAATAACATTCTTCCTACAAAGAAAACTGGTCCACTCTTATGGTTTCCCTAAATAAGCCCCTAGACTTCTTATATAAAGAAGCCCAAGACCCAACAGGAATCTTATTGAAAGGGAAATTTAACCTAGCTGTTTGGGCATTGGTCAAAGGTGAGGTGGATTATTGTGAAGACTCCAAATAAATATGGTCCTCCTATAGCACAGGTGTGAAATGGCCCAAGAAGCCCTCTGCTCCTCCACCTCCTGTCAAGGTTCTCAGATTACCCACCTCTTTTCTGCTCCCCCTACCCGAGGAAGAAAGTGTTTGATGATGACATTTGCAATGATGGGCACAGCCACGCTCCTCCCAGGAAAATTTGCCTATAAGGGATGTGACCAAATCTAAAAGGGTGAGTCACCTCTGCTACAATTCCAGACGCCACAAAATACAACCAGGGGCTCTTTGGAGAGCAGACTTCCACGCACACCTCTCGTAATTCATCATCCATCTGCCTGTGGGGTCGGCCTGCCTTCTGAGCCCTGATTCTTGTCCAGAAAGTCTCTGGGCTTCCTGACATCCCACGATCTCTATCAGTACCATAGGAATCCTGCACGGTACTCCGTGTCCTGTTCCTGAGAGAGAGGGCATGATCCAGGAAGTCTCGACCTTTCCTTCTAAAGTACAGGCTGTGCCAGACAGGGAGAGCTAATCTGGCCAGGGCTGAGAAACCAGAGGAGTTAGTGCTGGAAGGCTTCCTGGAGAAGAGGCAGCAGCCCTGGGCCCCTCACCAGAACTGCCTAGAACATTCCATAGGCATTCTGAAGCTTCTGCAACGCAACCTCCCCACCCTATGTTCCTGGCCCCTGAATATGAGTTCATTCCATTCCTCTGGCTGCTTCCCTGTCCGGAACATCTTCTACCCGACTTGCTTCTCTGATATTCTGATCGCTTTCATGGAACGGCAGCCGAGTGCCCAGCCCCACCAAGACCTCTCCCATGGCTGCTCTCCAGGTCCCAGTCTCCTTTCCCCCATCACCCACCATACAAAGGAAATCAACACTTTCCCCCAAGGTCATGGCCTTCTTACCTAGAGCAGAGAATTGAAAAATGGCAACCAGTCATAGGTTCAATAGTGGCTGTACATGGTGTCAGACAAGGCTCTGGCTACACTTTAGGTGGGCACTCCCAAACCATCGCGTAGCCTCGCCAAGGCCCAGTCTGTAACCTGCAAAACACAAACACTGAACACCTGAGTAGAGGTCTCCATCAGGAATCGCTGGCCAGCTGGAGAGGTAGACAAGTGAATGAATTCCAGGCCAGGGCAGGGATTGGGGACAGATGTGGGTGGCTGCCTGCCTCACCTCCGCACAGGACCAACCCTGAGCAGGCGTTTCTATTCCTCCCTGCAGAATCCAAGGATTTGCCAAACAGGCAGATCTCTCCTAGAGAGAAAGTGACTCAGGCCTCTGGGAGAGCTGGGATGAATCAGGGAGGCAGGACTGAGTGCGGGGCCCGCACCCAGGGGCCTGGGCCTCTCCCAGCAGGAAGAGCAGGAGCGAGCGCAGCGTGCACTAGGTGAGAGGGTATCTCTACTCAACAGTCCCCCAGCCAGCCAATGGGCACACGGGGACTCACGCTCACTCCCACATTCCAGACCTGTCAGGGCGTCTTCCCTGTGCTATCTTGTCAGGCGGAATGTCTGAAGCCCCAGGCAGGGGGGCCTGGGTTCTAGCTTTGCCTCTTGTCCTCAGTGAGGCCCAGGCAATCACCTGGACCTCAGCTCCTTTCTCTATTGAAGGGGCTCAAGGACTCTGCTGGTCTTGGCCTCTTCCTGTCCTGACTACAGGAAGAGACAGTGGACAAAGGAGGCAGGAGCACCAGGGGAGCTGCACAGGGTTGGAATCCCAGCCCGGCCATTCACCAGCTGTGTGGCCCCAACTCTCGCTGCTCTTAAGGGCCCATCCTTCTCTGCTGTTCAATGGGACCCCAAAGTCAGATCCTCCTCCACCTGGCCCTCTCCCTGCACCCCAGAACCATCCACCCAGTTGCTGGCCCAACAACACAAACAGGACATGCCCAACACTGAACACTGATTATCCCACGAACACCAAAAAGGCGCCTTTTTTCATCCTGGTTTCCAGCAGAAGGACGCTCCTTTCTCCCATTGCTCAGACCCAAAATTTTGACCCCTCTCTTTCTTTCCTACCCCACATCCAACTCAGCAACAAATTTCTCTAGTGCTACCTTCAAAATAGATGCAGAGCCTCAAGTCTCACATCACACTCTTCCTCCCTTGCGGCTAGAGCCCATGGCCCCCCTGAACCACCTCAGAGACCCCTAACCAGGCTCAGCCTCACCCTTCTCTCCCATAAGCATCCCCGCCACGGTCAGAGGGGTCCTTCATCAACACTCTGCCAAGGCCACCCACTGGTCAAAGTCAAACCCATAATGCCCCATGCCCCTGTTCTTATAATAAAACCAACATGGTTTTAGAAAAATACTCCCAAAGGCGTTTTGAGAGCCTACGGGGCTCTATGTGCCATGTCCTCCTTCACCTCTCAGTGATACTGGCCTGCTCTGTCCCCATCTTGTGCCCCCTTCCTGTCTCTAGACAGGCTATTCTTGGCCTCTACCCCTGTGCTCCAAGTTCAGGCTGCAAGGAGTCGCCCTGGCCACTGCACTGAAGGGGCGACACCTCCCCCCAGAACCCGACCCACTTACTCTCCTGTATTTTTTCCTCATTCCACTTATTACCTTCTGACACGCTCTCTATTTTACTTGCAGATCATGTTCACTGTTGATTGTCTTTCTCCTCCCTCTAGAATGCCAGCTCCAGGTGAGCAGGGTTTGTCTGTTTCGTTTACTCCACATGAGTCCTTCAGCACATAGTAGGCACTCATTGGATACTTGTGGATAAATGCATGAATGAATGAATGAATGAATGAGTAGATTATAGTGATTGAGAAAACTGTGGTAAGCTGCGATTTCCTAAATGTGACATGATCCATCTCTTTCTGCCTCAGTCTCCTTATTTGTAAAATTAAGCTAATGATGGTAACTGACTCATGGGGCTGCTGTGTAGACTGGCATAATGCAACAGATGTTGACTGTGGCCACAGCACCACCTGCGTGGTATCACAAGGAGGCAGGTGGGTCAGGAGATGCTTCTAGGAAGCCCCTCTTGTTCAGATCCTAGGGAAGGCCGCCCTGTGTTGAGGGTCTTGCTTACAGGGACCAAAGCCAGCTCAGATGCTGGCAGTGTGACCCGGAGGAACTCAGGCCCATCAGGGAGGACAGAGAAAAAGGAAGGGGGCACAAGATGGGGACAGAACAGAGGAAAAACCACTTGAGTGGGACGTGTGCTTCTCTGGGGCTGGGAAGCAGTCATTTTTATAATACACAGATCCATCTTCTAGGAGCTGGAAGTAGGTCACTTTTCCAAGTCCGGAATCTGAGCAAACTCTCCCAGTTCCTTTTCAAAGCAGTAAGAACACTGTGCAACCCAGTCTCGATCAAAGAAATGACTAAAATCTACCCTTTGGCTCAGGAGAACCTCGAAGGAGGCCCAGAAAAAGCAAGGTTGGGTCCCTCATCATACTCATTTAACACCCAGATAACAGAGGCCCACAAGGAGATCTGCCCATGGGCCTACCCAGAAAGATATGGAGTTGAGGCCTTGCGACCTCAAAGCCAGACTGGTTTCCCTCCACAGAGAGCCAAGGCAGGGCTGCTTCCACCCCCCAAACCAGAGGCCACAGCTGCAATCTCAAGGGATCATGGTGATTACGGGTTAAACTGTATCTCTCGGGCTTCAGCCCTGGAAGATTCACTGTTCCACACCCTGCAGTTTAAGAAGACTTTCTCTAACCAAGAGGAAGATATTGGATACCTCCGTGGGCCCCCACTTCATGATTTATGAGCACCTCTTAATCCCACTATTTGACTTAAGATTTCTATTCTACCTACTTCCAAGGAGGAAACAAGGCAGCTTACAATAAAATGCATGCATTTAATGCGGCAACTAGTAAGAATAATTAATAATAAGTAAAAACACAAGAAGGGAAAGGCCCAAATCCACCAAACCTATAGCTTGACGTGGATCATGGTGATTACGGGTTAAGTTGTATCTGAGCTGTCAGCAGCCAAGGTGGAAAAGGAATCTTCTTTGGGAGGCATCAGAACATCTTGTCATTGTTCCAGCAGCGGGCCTCTAAGAGACCCTTTAAGAATACTCGAGGTGACTGAACAGGAGGGTGGTAGTCTCCTGGGCCCCCTGAGCGCATGCCCAGCTCTAGCCAAGCAACTCCATGGGAACCACACCCTTGTTCTCAGCCTCTCCTCCTGAGATGGGCCCTGGGCCGTGCCTGGGGGGCTGCATTTGCTTTTCTCCTTCTCCTGAGTAATGGTCTGTGGGCAGGACCCCTCCCCCGGCCCTCCCACAGGAAGCGTGCCAGGGCTCACGGAGTCATGGCTGACGTTGGCACCTGTCCTGTTACTCTAATGAGTCAGGCTTCGCTAAGGAGAAAGCCCCAACTGGCCAACTGAAGTGATTCAAAATGACTTAATTGATTTAATTCATTGAAAAGAGAGGAAAAGAAACCAAGCCCTTTTGAGGGCAGCTAGACTGCCAGCTCCGGTCAGAGTGCTACGGAGATGCCCCAGATGGTGGCTCTGATTCAGGGATTCATCCCTCCCTCCCACGCCCCAGGCCCCTGTTGGGAGGGACGGGCTGGCCCCAGAACCTCATTGTCTCAGGAGAACCAGCGGCCAGGGATCACAGCAAGGCCATCCGCGTAGAGGATCAGCCCTGCCTTTTGTGACTTAGCCACAGAGAGCCAGGCCTTGGCAGATGTCAACCCTGGAAACTTCCCCGAGGGGGATGGACTGTGTCAGGCAACCCAGGAACGATGGGTAGATGGAGGGAGAGGAGGCCAGGGTGGAGAGGCCTTCTTAGAGTGAAGGGTGGAGAGGGACCCTGCAGGCCCAGAGAGCCTGAAGCCATGAAGCACAAAGGTGGGCAAGAGAGGCCCCCTGACCCCTTGCCTTTGAGAGAACCCTAGTTCAGCAGGGTGGAGAGCTGAGCCTCACTGAGCCGCCCTGCCCTGTGGAATCCTATGGGATAGAAATGTGATAGGGATGTCAAGTTCTTGCAAGCACCAGAGGCCTGTGCATCCCACTTAATCCTCACAACTGTGGTAAGCAATGTCACTGAGCCCATTCTGCAGGTGAGGAAACTGAGCTCGCAGAGGTTAAGAGACTGGCCCAAAGACACATGGCCGGAAAACGGTGGAGCCAAGATTTGAGTCCAAGTTTTCTCAGCTCCAGCAAATTGGTGTCTCCGCTTCTTGGAGACATCCCCCAGTGATTGAGACACAATCCCTGGTCTTGGGGATCCCCCACATTGATGAAAGAGACATAGTCTATCCTTAAGAAACTTGGGCTAGCCTGGCGTGGCGGTGCACACTTGCAATCCCAGTACTTGGGAGGCTGAGACAGAAGGATCTGGGTTCATGACCAGCCTCAGCTACTTAGTGAGGCCCTCCACAACTTAGTGAAACCCTGTTTCAAAAATAAAGAATAAAAAATTGGGCTGGGGATATAGCTCAGAGATAGAATGCCCCTGGGTTCAATCCCTAGCATCACAAAAAAAAAGAAGGAGGGGGGAGAGAAATAGAGAAAGAAGGAAGGAAGGAAGAAAGGAACGAAGGAACGAACGAAGGAACGAACTTGGCCCATCTGAGGAGCTCTGACACTGCTCTTATAGGCACCTGGGCAAGGGTAAGGGTTAAGGTGGTCCCTAACCCTTAAAAGAAGAATCAAAAGAGGCGAGAGGAAGTATGCTCCTCAGAGGCCACCAGGGCAAAATAGACCAAATGGATAAAGCCAGAAGAATCCCTCAGCATCTTCTCTCCTAGGGCTAAGCCCCGTCACCTCTCTATATAAACTACTCCCAGCCAGGGAAGACTGATGGGCACGCCCCATTTTCAGAGAGATGGAGCATCAGGCAATGGAACCCTCCAGCCTGAACCCAGGATCAGAAGGAAAGGGCACAGGGTGCAGGGAGGGACAACAGCCTGAAGCTCCCTGAGCACCTTCCATGCCTGTGAGATGGGTCCTCTGCAACCAGGGCCAGCACCCAGCCAGAGGCCAGAACTAGGACTCTATCTGAGCTAGGCAGTCTATTGCCAAGGTCAGAGGTCAGTCAAAGGTCAGGGTCAACATTAGTAAGAGGCCAGCTTAAAGTCTCAGCCAGAAGTCAAGGTTAATGGTGCGTCTGGGATTGGGATCAGCTTTTAAGCAATGAGAGGCAGAAGGGAGAGGCTGGTATGTCCCAAGAACTGGGTCTGGATCAAGAGGCCGCGCTGAGTCACTGGAATGACCCTTGGAGTGACCCTTGGAGTCCTGCTGCCTGTGGGTCACCTGCTAAGGATCAGGTACAAGGCGGGGCTGGAAAGGAAGGCCCCAGGGGTAGGCAGGAGCCTGCACCCAGCCCTGTAGACTCCGCGCCCCTCATTCTTCTTGGCTGAGGTCATGCCATGGGCCCAGCCACCCCAGGCCTGGGAGGGGAGGCAAAGGTTCCGAGGCGGCTCCCCCAGAGCACCTATGAGTCATCAACCCCAGGACTGCAGCTCCTGGGCCCAGCGAGGATCAGGTACCCCAGCACACTGCAGCCAGCCCCAAACCTGGTGCGTCAACAACCGAGAGTCGGTTACTGGCCAGATCATATTGAAGCGTAAGTGCATGCCTGGCACAGGTTATGCACATTGTTTCTTATAATCCAGTGATGTTACTTCCCCCATTTTATGTGGAGCTGGGGATGGAACCCGGGGGGCATTCTACCTCCTAGCTACACCTCCAGCCCTGTCATTCTTTATTTTGAAACAGGGTCTCACTGAGCTGCAATGAGCCTCATTAAGTAGCTGAAGCTAGCCCGGAACCACGATCCTCCTATCTCAGCCTCCTAAATGCTGGGATTACAAGAGTGCCCCACACCCGGCTTATCCCCCTGTTTTATAGATGAAGAAAAAAACAAGGCACAGAGTGGCTAAATACATGGCTCTGGCACTTAAATTCAGTCACAGTTTTAATATTTTTTTGTGTGTGTAGTACTGGGGTTGGAACCCAGGGTCTTTCTACCTCCGGGCTATACTCCCAGACCTATTTTATACTTTATTTACAAACAGGCTCTCAATAAGTTCCTGAAAGCCTCACTCAGTAGCTGAGCCTGGCTTCGAACCTGTGGGATCCTCCTGTCTCTGCCTCCCAAGCAGTGGGATTACAAGCATGCGCCACCACGCCCAGCTCAGTCACAGTTCTAAACCCAGGTGGTTGGCCTTGTTCTTTACCACCATATGTTTTAAGAGCAAGACAGAGACTCACCCTCACTCCCACCCACCAGCAGACTGTGGCACTGCCAGAGGTCTCCCTTCCTCTTCTCCTCCTGGAGGAGGCTAGAAGCCAGGGGCTGACTCTCTGTGGATGGACTTGCAGGGGGAAGCAAGGTGGGTTGTGGAATAGGATGCCCCCAGAGAGCATGAGTCTCTCTCCTCTCTCTCTCTCTCTCTCTCTCTCTCTCTCTCTCTCTCTCTCTCTCTCCCTCCCTCCCTCCCTCCCTCCCTCCCTCCCTCCCTCTCTCTCTCTCTTCCCCCCCCTCTCCCTCCCTCCTGGGGATTGGACCCAGGAGCATTCTACTTCTGAGCTACACCCACAGACCTTATCATTATTTTATTTATTTGTTATATTTTTTATTTTATTTATTTACTTATTTGGTGGTACTAGGGATGGAACCCTTCTACCTCCAGGCTACACTCCCAGACCTATTTTTATATTTTTTATTTGGAAACAGGGTCTCTTAAGCTTCGAACCAGCGCGATCCTCCTGTCTCCGCCTCCCAAGCGCGGGGATTACAAGGGTGCACCACCACGCCCTGCTCATTATTTTACTTTGAAACAGGATCTCACTAAGTTCCCGAGGGTCTCACTAAATGGCTAACACTGACCTCAAGCCCGCTAGCCTCCTGTCTCAGACTCCCAAATACTGGGATTTCAGATCTGAGCCACCTCACCCAACGGGTAACAGCGATTTTTGTTCCTGAAATTCCATCATCCCCTTTGCAGCTGGGGCCTCACCGTGGGGAGCTTAACCTGGGAGGGGCTACGCTGGCCTCCAAGAGGCTGGGTTGAGAAACATCACTCCTGGGGGCAGTGGTAGGATGCTTGCGTGACTGCATTTCTCTTTGATATTAATGAACCTGGGGCTTTCATCCAGGGTCTATAGGACAGATGACGGAGTGTCATAAAGACAGTTTAAGGGTGCAGGACCCAGGGGTGTTGTATGCAATCAGCAACGTCCTCATGCCAGGCACTCTTGCCGTTACTTTCATTAGATTCTCACCGGGGGGAGGTGGCCAGAGCTGAGGGTATCAACCTTCATCACAGATGAGCAAGTTGAAGCCCCTCTGGACTACGTCACGATGCATTGGTGGCTGCCCAGTGGACATTCTACCTAGACCCTTCTCCATTGCGGGAACCCCCAATTTTGTCCAGAAATTCCTCATCCCAGGTACTCGAGAAGGATGCCTACCCCCCTCCCAGCCACAGGACTAACCAGTAGCCAAGGCCAGAGAGTCTTGACCTTCTCGTGCCCAATTCCCTTTGGTGACAAATATCCTGAGCTATCTTCTTTACTCTCGTGAAATGCAACCCAACAAAAACCAACACACACCTTAACTAGCGTAAAGGAGGAATATACAAGGAAAGCACTTTTTAATGCAGCACAGGTGCCTGGTGTGTGGCTAGATGCCCGAGGCCCTGTGGTCACCCCGCCCCGGGGAAGCCACACCGTTGATCTCCTGAGACTTTCCGAAGCGGTGGGCGGCTCTCAGTCGTGTTCCAAAGAAAGCCGCACTTTTCTCCCTCCATTGACCTGGTAAATCTCAGGCAAGAACACTTCTATAAAATGGAGTTAGGGCCTAGGCTTGGATAATAAAAAGCAGGTTTTTCGCCTCCATGAAAGACTGGTCTGACATTAGAGGTCATGGAGAGAACAAACCATCCCATGCATTGAGGACACTCAGACACCCCCATGCCAGCCACCTGCAAACACCACGGTGCCCATCACTGTGGCAAACAGAATGTGCCCAGGGCTTCCCCCTGCAAACCAGTGGTATATGCCAACTGACATCAGGGTCTCCCTCATCTGGCCAGAGAACACTGTTCCATCTCTGTCAATGGGAGCTGGGAGCCTGGAGGAATTTCCTGCCCTCTTGGTCAGCAGATGTCAACTGTTCATTTGCCAGCCTGAGGAGGGCACTGCTAACTACTGCCTTAGCGAGAAGAAGAAAAGAAGGGTGGAGGTCCCAAGTCCCTGATGAGCTGCCAGGCCTATCAGCCCTTGAAGCAGCCTAGAACAAGACTCTCGGCATGAGAGAGGACGAGCCCAGCTTGTCTGAGCTGACCTGAGCCAGCCCTTCTTTACTTGTCACATGAAGTGACTTCTCCAGGGCTCATGGCCACTCTGCAAATTGGTGCCCAGGTCTCCTGACTTCAGAGGAGCCCTCTCTCTACCAGGTCCTCCTGCAAGATAGAAGCAAGCAGGTGAGGCCACCACTCCTGGAAAAGGGAGACTCTGGAACATCCCTCCCCTCACCCTGGGTGCAGACCCTGAAGCTTCAGATTTCCTGGGGGTAGGAAGGGGACTGGTCCAGGAGCACCTTCTGGGGCTGTCCCCTCCCCAGCTCCTCCTCTGAGTCAAGAGACACAGGGATTAGCAGCTGCATTCCTCTCTGGTGTCATCCTTTATGATTTTAAGTGCTTTACAGGCACCAATTAGCTGCCAAGAGCTCCACCCGAGGGTGCCTGTGGAGCAGCCAGGGCTACTGAGCATGGCACAGGGGCAGGACCAAAGCGTGCCTGGCCCAGCCTCGAAGGCCTCACTGAGGAAGCCCCTACCGGCCCCCCAAAGGTGAAAAGGAATAGACTGGGTATGTGAGGAGGTGGCCCAAGACCATGGAGAAATCCACAGTTCGGGAGCTACAGCCTGACACCATCCACAGCCACGCAGGGCTGCAGGCCTCGCGCAGAAGCTCGGCTTTATCCCAGGACACGAGAGCTGCCAAAGGGCTTAAGCACTAGGTGACGCAGCCACCTGGAGACCGCCTTTCCCTGACCCCTGGGCACATGTCCAGTGGGCATCCTCCCTGTAGGACTGAGTTGGGTCCCCGGTGGGGCCAGAAGCTGCACAGCTGCCTTCAGGGACGTGGAGGGTGCCCACGGTCCAAGTCCTCCTGTGGTCAGACAGGAGGGGAGAAAACAGCAAGCTCCCTGCAGCCTGCAGCGGCTTCTTGACCCATCACTTGCAACCCCTTGTTCTTATGCTTAAGAAACGGCCACTGCTCCTGACAGATCAAGTCCAAGTCCGTGATCCATCATCCCACTTGCTTATGAACACCAGCATCAAGATCCCAGCAGGCGAGCTTCAGAGCCCTGCGTGTTGCTCCCACCTGCACACCATAGTTCAGACTCTTTCCCCAGCCCACCCGGCCACCCCGCGCCCCACAGGCGCTCACTTCAGCTCCAAACCCCACCATCGCTCAACAGCTGCATCCCCTTTTCACAAACTCTGTAAAGATTCATGCAGCCCCCTCAGCCCCAGGGACGCCCCAGTCTTCAGTACAGTCGGAGGAGATTCGATTGCACATGCTACCAGTCTCCAATGACCACCTTGAGCAGTTATTTTCCTCGTCTATTGTTACTCATCGTCCTCGCCGCCCACCTCTACTCTATTGGCAACTCTTGGAGGATGGAGACCTGTCTTACTCACGCATACCCAGCACCTAACATGGTGCTGGCACCTACCTGGTCGGAACTCAAAAGAACATTCTGTGGTTTGGAATTGCCTTAGCTCCAAGGAGTGTCTCATTGATGACATTCCCTACAATCAGGCTGGTAGGGGGACACTTAAGAGAAGGGTCCCCTCCCTCAAATTCTTATTAGTATCAATGGATATGTGTTGTAGGTCTTTGTCACAAAGCAAGGGTGAGGGAGTCTGCCTCTCCCGGGTGGGCTGATGGAGCAGCGAACACTTCGAGCACTAGATGCAAACAAAAAAAAAAGAGAAACGGCATGGTGCAGATGTAGGATGGAGACCAGGCAGGGACTGGGACAGAGATGTATCGAGGGAGTAAGACCAGGGCAGGGACAAATGGAAACAGGGCCAGGGAAAGAGGAAGACAGAGGGCAAGCAGATACCAGCAGGGAGCCAGAGCAAACCAAGAGGCCAGCGCAAACAGAGGGAGGCAGGAGGGCATGGGGTGAGCGGCCCCTCCCTCCCCTCTCCAGCTGCCTCGGAGCCAGGCCGGGCTGTGCATCCTCAGAGCTGCTCCTGAAACTCCTGCAAGTCGAGGCACGAAGGCAGGGAGGAAGGCAGCCAAGCTGGAAGATAGCCGAGGACCAGTTGCCAGGAGGTGTGCACCCGGGCTGGTGGCAGTGGCGGGGACACATGACCCTGTCCAGTGGCCTCCACCGTCACACAGTCTCCTGCAGCTGGCTGGCTGGGCCGGGTAGGATGGAGAATCCTTCTCCAAGGCTTGGCTCTGGTGTCTGCTGGGGACAGGGAAAGGGAGTGCCCAGCTGAGACCATGGCAGCTGGGGGGATCAGGAGCCAAAGAGAAGCTGGATTAAAGTTTCGGTACCCTGCCTCGAAAGCGCCGGGGCATTGTGTGGGCCAGGATTCCTGGGCGCTGAGTAAGGCGGCTATCCCAACATGGATGAGGAGAGAAGAGGCACTGGTCGCTGCCTGGCATGAGGCAGTCAGGGACAGAGGGCCTGCGTCCCTTGCAGGAACCATGGCCTCCCAGTCACTGCCTCCCACTCCACAGTCCCTTCCTCACCAGGCCAGGCACCCACTGCCTGAGCCCAGACCCCAGCTGGTAAGACTAAGGCAAGGAGGCAGGTCGAGACTTCAGGAGGTCTGGGAAAAATTCCTGTAAGTGTGACAGGGTAAGAGGGAACCAGGGAGCTGAGAAAGAGGGACCAAGAGGGGCAGGGGCTGAAGGGCGGTGTGAGGTCCAGCTAGCCAAGCTTTGACATGCACTCGTGCATTTAAGCAACGCCTGTTGACACAGGAATAAAATGGATCCAATCAGAAACCAGCATATACTGACAAACCCTAACCCCGATCACAGACTGAGCCCCGAACCTGGCCTCAGACTAAACTTTAACCCTGGCTACAGACTCACCGCTAAACCTGTCCTTAGACTGACCCCTAATCCCAGCTCCTCCAGCTGCGCTGAGCCTCATGCTGGAGGTCGGCCATCTCAACACTGTGTTTCTATCTCGAAAGGGACAGGAAAAGACGGTGGAAATGTTTTGGGAAAGCCCCCACCCCAGCAACCACAAAGCACGGAGCTAGGGGGCTTGGCCGTCGATGGCACCATTGCCATCGGAGAATGTGGCAAAGCCATTACAAGCTCCAGCTTTTCTGTATCCCAGCCCTCCTGCCCTCTGGGTCGGAGCACCCCTACACAGACCATTGCCTCTCCCTGCTGGCAGGGCAGGCTTGACCACTCTTCCTGACTCCAGGATCCTGCCCCTCTAAGGGCCTTTCTGATCCCTGCTCTGGTTTGGATATGATTTGTCCTCTCCAGGTTCCTATGCTGCAAGGGTGCTGCCGACCTGGTGGTGGAATCCTTAAGAGGAGGGGCCTGATAGGAGGTGATTAGGTTTTGGGAGTTTCCCCTTCATAAATGAATTGATGCTATCTCCCGGAAGTGGGGTAGGCCTCCAGGGACAGGATTGGTTCCCACAAGAGCAGGTCATTAAAAAGTGAGGCCCCCCCCCACATGGCCCCCTCTGAACACAGCCAGTTCTCTCTCCATTTTCCTATCATGCTGTGATATGGCCAGACGGCAGTACCATGCTGTTTGGACTTTCCAGCTCCAAATCATGGGACCCATAAACCTCTTTCCTTTACATATTGCCCAACGTCAGGCATTATGTTGTAGCAACACAAAACTAAGACACTCTGACCCAGTTTTAGAGATCCCCGAGCCCAATCTTACTAGCCAAATACAACTTTCACCTTTTACTCCTAATCATAAGACTCTACCCCACCTTTCAGCTCCTATATCAATGTAAGTTAATAATCCCCTTAGCCACTGACAATGAACATTTCTTCTATTGTTTTCTTAAAGTATCATTTTCTTTTGTAGACTGACTACATGAAAGGTATACACTCTAATTACCTCACCAAGTAGATAGTTATTTTCCCAGTCATAAGCAATACAATGAACTCTTCACAATACATCTTTATGCACTTACATACTATAAAAATGTTTCTTCAACCAGAGGACTACTCTCGACACAATTTTAAAAGTTAAAAAACTCAAAATGAAAACGAATACTGCCCTTCCCCTTCTCTCCTGACATACTTGTGATTTCTTTCACATTCTTCTCTGATATTTAACCACATGCATCTAATTAATTTATATTCTGGATTAATCAAATTTAAGCACCATCTGTTGATTTTCTGCTATGAAAAATGAAAACCGACACAAACATTTCTCTCTCCCCAATCTTCTACTATGGTTGAATTACAACATCTCCAAATCTGAGCCAGGTAGTATACTGTGATTTGGGTCCTTTTTTCTGTACAATTTTCAGCCCTTTCTGGTGTCAATAAATGCCTCAATTTTTATTTACGTAGATTTCTCGATACATGCTGTCAATTTTCTCCAAACTCTCTGACAGGACCATAAAACCTCTCTCTAAATAAGGTCAGCATCTCAAGTCATCTTCCATTTTATTTTATTTTTTCCTTTGGGGCTTTCCTTAAGCTGCTATATCAGTAGCTATATAGCTGCTGTTCTCATCTGGTCTGGTGCTTTCCAGGGTCATACCACTGTTCTTTCATTAGCAGCTTATGAGTTCTCTTTGTTTCTATTTTGTGTTGGTTGTCCTGCCTCTGGTCTTCCTGGTTTCATTTTTTTAGTTTATTCCTTTATTTTGTTGGAACACAACGTCCTAGAAATTTCTCAAGAACGAATGAGGCATACAGTTGTTTGTTTGCTTTTGTTTCTGTTTTTTTTTTGTGTGTGCATGTTTTATTGTTGTTGCTGTTGTGTACTTGTTTGCTTGTTTTGGAAATTCAGTGTTCAAAGATGGTTTTATAATAGCCTCAAGATTGATTATTTTGCTGGGTATAAAATTCTAAATTTAAACTTTAAAGGGTTATTCTACTAAAATTTAATCAGATCCTAGAAATATTACCTTAGACACAATTTTCATTTTATAGCCATACTTACAAAACACAAGAGACACAAAGATTAAAAAACCATGAAATTATTCTTCAAACATTCAAATGTATAATTTAGGTCACATATTCCCAATACTGTCATTAACTTAGAATCAGCTATGGAGCTTTAAAAAATACTACTACCCCGAAATATGATTTAATTGGTCTGCATGAGAATGGGCATAAATTGTGTGTGTGTGTGTGTGTGTGTGTGTGTGTGTGTGTGTGTGTGAGAGAGAGAGAGAGAGAGAGAGAGAGAGAGAGAGAGAGAGATTCCTAGTGATGTAGAATTCTTTTAATGAATTACTGTGGTAAACTATACATAACATAAGCCATGCGTGGTGGCGCACGCTTGTAATCCCCACGCTTGGGAGGCTGAGACAGGAGGATCGCACAGGTTCTAAGCCAGCCTCAGCTGGCTTAAGAGACCCTGTTTCCAAATAAAATATAAAATAGGTCTGGGAGTGTAGCCCGGAGGTAGAAGGCCCCTGGGTTCCATCCCCAGTACCACCAAAAAAAGAAAAAAAAAAATATATATATATATATACACACACATAACATAAAAATCACCATGTAAGCCATTCCAGCTCAGTAACCTTAAGAACACTCACACTGTTGTATAACCAGCACCACCATCCAACTCCAGAAATTTTTCATCTTCCAAGGTTGAAACTCTATACCCACCTAACACTAACTGTGCTGGATATGGCGGTGCATGCCTGCAATCCCAGTACTTGGGAAGTGGATACAAGAAGATCCTGGGTACAAACCCAGGCTCAGCAACTTAGTGAGTCTCTTAGCAATTTAGTGAGACACTGTTTCCAAATAAAAAATAAAATATAGTTGGAGGTGGATCCCAGAAGTAGAAAGTAGAAGGCCCCTGGGTTCCATCCCCAGTAACACACACACACACACACACACACACACACACACACACACACACACCTGTTTTCTATCTCCTGGCCACCACTCTCCTACTTTCTGCCTCTAAATACTTGACTCCTTTAGGCACTTTATGTAAGGGAATCACGCAGGACTGTCCTCTCACTGACCTATTTCTCTTAACACTGATGCTCTCAAGGTTCGTTCATGTAGTAGTAAGTGGAAGAATTTTTTCACTTTTTAAAGCAGAACGATATTCAGTTGTATAAATATACCTCACTGAGTTTGCCACCCATCCGCTGATGGATATTGACTCGCTTCCACGTTCTGCTATTGTGAATGATGATGCTGTGAACATGGGTGCTCAAATATCTGAGTCTCTGCTTTAAATTCTTTGAGATATATATTTCCCAAAGAATATACATATATATATATATACATATATATATATATATGTGTGTGTGTGTGTGTGTGTATTCAGAAGTGGAATTGCTATATCATATGAAGTGTGTGTGTGTGTGCGTGTGTGTATTCAGAAGTGGAATTGCTATATCATATGAAGTGTGTGTGTGTGTGTGTGTGTGTGTGTGTTTGAAGAACCACAATGCTATTTTTCATAGCAGCTACACCATTTTGCATTTCCACCAGCAATGCACAAGGGATCCAATTTCTTCAGACCCTTGCCAATATTTGGTATTTTCTGTTTAATTTTTGGTTTTGCCATCCGAATAGATGCGTAGTAGAGTCTTATTGTGGGTCTTTTATTTTTCTTCCTAATGATTAGTGACGATGAGCACCTCTTCATGTGCTTCCTGCCCATTTGCCTATCTTCTTTGCAGAAATGCCTAAGTCCTTTGCCAGTTTGTAAATCAGCTTGTTGAATTCTAAGAATTCTTTATAGTCATCTGTATAGTGATCCCTTATCAGATACATGATTAGCAAAATATTTTATCCCATGCCATGAGTTTTCTTTTTACTCTGTTGATAGTGCCCTTCGATATATTAAACTTGTAGGTTCTTTAAAAGGTTTTATTGGTGCATCACAGTCATACATCTTAATGGGGTACAAGATGGTAGAGGCATACATACACACATCACTCATTTAGCCCTTCCCCACTCCCTCCCCACTCCCTCCTCCTCCCTCCTTCTCACGTTTGGCTTAGTGATGGACTTTGGTATGCTTGTGAGTGTACAGCAAGTTCATTAGGGAACTCCCCTCTTCTCCCCTCCATTCCCCACAGTTAGGTGACCTTACTTGCTCATCTATGGTGCAGAAGCTAGGGAGAAAAGGGGTCATAGGAGGAACTCTAAACCTTTTAGTTTTGGTAAAGTCTAATTCACTTATTTCTTTATTTTGTAGCCTGTGTTCTGGATATCATATCCAAAAAGGTATTGCCAAATTAAATATCTCTTCTGCCCTGTTTTTCTCTAAGAGGTTTATGGTTTTAGTTCTTTTTTTAGATACTTGATCCAGTTTGAATATTAATTTGTGTATATAGTAGAAGGAATGGGTCTATCTACAATCTTTTTTGTGAGAATATTTAGTTTTTCCAACACCATTTGTTGAAAATATCCCTTTTTTACTGAATATACCTGGCACTCTTTTGAAAACCATTCGACTGAATGTGCTTACTTTTTGTCTGGCTCTGTATTCAATTCCACTGGTGTATATGTCTTTCTTTATGCCAATATCACTTTTTTTTTCATTGCTATAGCTCTATGGAAAGTTTTGAAATCAGTAAGTGTGAAACCTCCAACTTGTACTTTTTCAATATTCAGGTTCCCTTAAGATTTCACATAATTTTAGGATGGATATATCTATTTCTCAAAAAAATCTGTTAGAATTTTTATAAAGATTGTATTGACTCTGAAGTTTGTTTGGGTAGTATTGGCATTTTAACATTATGAAGCCTTCCAATCTAGTCATAGAATTTTTAAAACTCACAATAAAAGAAAGACAGGATAAAGCAGAGTCTATGTTCTTTAATCTTTCTTTGAATTTATCGTCACCAAGTCATTCGACTAAAAACCTTAAAACATTTTTATTAGTTGCTTTATATGCTAACCAATGGGGATTACAAATTTTTTTTATTATATCAATGAAGAATACACATTTCCTCCAAACTAATGGCTTCTAACTAGGGTTATGTGTCAGAGTTAACCAAGAGTTTTTGTTTTATCTTGTAGTAACACAAAATCCTGTTCACCTTTCCCCAAGATATGCTGAGTCATAATTTCTAGGGATTTAAAAACAAAATCTACCTCTATGTTAAAAAAAAAAGGACGAGAGCAAACAGAAACAGTCAGAAAACAAAACAAATGCGCTGAAACAGAAAAGAAAGCTAGAAGAGGTAAAACATAAACAAATATGAAAAAACAAGTGGCCTGAGGACCAATGCCAGTGTTAGCACTGTGACAGAGAAATGAGCCACAAAACTCAATTAAAAAATAAAAAACAAAGAGTAAAAAGAAGCAGAGGGAAAACAGAGAGTACTGTAAGGTTGGGGCAGGGCCGGGAGCTAGGAGGTGGAGCCCTGCGATTCCGGGGACCAGGCCTCCCGCCCCAGAAGAAGAGGAGCAGAGTTCAGAGAGGACCCGGAGAGGGAGGGAGGCATTCTCCCGCCCGCCACCGGCCCCCGCCTCCATGCGGGGGCTGGAGGCCGATCCCCCACGAATAAAGATATCCGTAAGACTTATTATGGATCTCGGCGTGTCTCTATGCGACTGGACACACACACGCTCATACAATCTTACATTTTGGTGCCGAAACCCGGACATCAGTAATCCCCACAAATGTAAATAGACTTAATTCATCTCTTAAACAATGGGTATGGTCAGACTGGACTTAGTGAAAAACTACCTAAGGTGCTGTCGTGAGATGACAGGCAGAAGCATGACCACAGGAAGGCTGAGAGGAAAAGAAGGCAAAGAATTGCAAGCCAACACAGAGAAAGTGCAGCTAAGGAGCTGACTCCAAAAGGAAACTTTAGAATGCGGAGCATTATTAAGGATAAAAAGTCACTTCATCATGAGAAAAAATTTAAGGCACTTGGAAGATATAATAATTACAAACTTGTTTGTACGTATTAGAATAGGTGATAGATCCAGGGAGAAGTGGAAAAATCCACTATTATAGGTGAGCATGTCCAACACATGTCAAACACTGATGGCTAAAGAAGAATAAAAATAATAAAAGTGTACAGGATTTGAACAACAGACTGAAGAGGCGTGATTTAATGGATATTTCTGAAACCCAGCACACTCAATCAGAAAATAAACAGGATTCTTAAGCACAGGTAAATGATTTACAATTGACTCCACACCAGAACATAAAGAAAGCTTAACACAATTTAAAAAATGGGCTGTTGTTTCAAATGACAACCTCTTATTATAATGCTACTTAGTTAGAACTCAACAGCAAAAATGTGACTATTATAGAAACATATTTCTAAATAATGGTTCAAAGAAAAATCATAATCAAAAATAGAAAAGGTTACAAACTAGTGATTTAAGCTTTCACTTTAAGAAATTATAAAAAGAAAACTCAAAATGAGAGAAAAATAAGAAGATATTAAAGAGCAGAAATCAAATTTTAAAGAAAATGAAAAGATTGAGAAAATATCAAAGAAACTGAAAAATAGTTTATATATGTGATATATATTTATTAAACTATTATATATTAAACTATTTATATTATATATATAAAGAACTAACACCACAACTATATCCAAACCTAACAAAGACTACAAAATATTCCAGAATTTTTTTTTTTTAATGTTACGTTAGGCTTAAAAGAAAAAAAAAAAATCTAACATTTTTAGCAAACTGAATCCATCAATGTATCTCTCAAAAGGGTGATATACGCCGGGCGTGGTGGTGCACGCTTGTAATCCCTGCGCTTAGGAGGCGGAGACAGGAGGATCGCTCAGGTTCGAAGCCAACCTCGCTCTCTTAAGAGACCCTGTTTCCAAATTTTAAAAAATATACAAAAATAGGTCTGGGAGTGTAGCCTGGAGGTAGAAGGGTTTCCAGGAACCCCAGTACCACAAAAAAAAATTAAAAAAAGAAGAAGAATTTAGCCTATGTGGCAAACTGAAAAATGTCCCGCAAAAGATATTTGTATCCTGATTCTAGGAATTTAAGTTTACATTGATTTATTTAGAGAAAAAGAATCTTTGCAGAGGAGACTCAATGAAGGACTTTGAGATAAAGGTATTCTACTGGGTTTTCTGGGAGGGCCCTAAACACCCTCAGGCCAGAGTCCTTTGAAGTGAGAGAGCGCAGAGGGAGAAGACGCAGCAGAGTTGGAAGCCTGGAGCCACAGAGGCAGAGACTGATGTGATATGGCCACACAGGGAGGAGGGCCAGCAGCTCTCCTCAGAGAACTGACCTCAGAGAACAGACCTACCTGCGGGCTAGGAGGGAGGCAGACACTCAGGAGGCAGATTGGAGAAGGGGCCTAGAGATCCGATCGCCTCTTAAGCAGCTTGCAAACAGCCCTCCTGTGTTCGCCACACACATCCCTTCCCTCACCTCTTCCGTGGAGTCCATTGATGATTCTGTGGCATAACCCAGGTGAGTTCCCAGGCTTCTCAGATCTGACCTTTCTAATGATAGGCTAGTGTTGCTCCCTTTTCTTCTCCCAATCTCCCCTCCCCACACTTTTAAGTTCAGGCCTTTTTAAACAATTGCTTTACTGTAACTTTAGTGGGATTGGGGGAGGGGGGAGCAAAATTAAATGCATGTGTTCAATTTGCCATTTACTCCCCATGCATCCGTTTTTCAACTCCCAAAACTGTTGACAACTCTATTCCACTGTCATCTCCTTGTTAGCTTACAATTCTACAGCTTCTCTGTTAGCTTTATGACAGTCTAGTGGGGTCTTAGGAGGGGGCAGGGAGAAAGCCATGAGTTCAATCCACCACACTTAGCTCAGATCTCTCCTAGAGGTCATCTAGCCCTCTAGGAAAGTTGTACTGACTGATACTCAAACCAATGGGTCATGGACATGCCAGTTTCTCTACATGCCGATGAGTTTATTTATTTAAGTCTTTTTTTTTTTTTCTTTTTGTGGTGCTGGGGATTGAACCCAGGAGACTTCTATCTCCAAGCTACACTTCCTGCTCTTTTTAGTTTTTGTTTGGAAACACAGTCTCACTAGGTTGCTGAGGCTGGCTTTGAACCTGCAATTCTCCTGTCTTCAGCCTCCCAAGTACTGGAATTATAGGCATGCTTCACCATGCTCAACTTTCTTTAAATCTTTGTCACAATTTGCGAAGGGGCAAACGCTATCTCATTTTACGTTTTATTGCTGAATATCAATGTTTTTAATATATTTATTGGTTCTTAATTTTGTGAATTACATACTCCTATAATTTCCCAATTTTTTACAATGAGACTATTTGCTTTCTTTCTGACTTTTAAGAGCACTTTACTTAGAGAATATCTACTCCTCTATTTCTATTGCAAAAATTCACTCTGATATTATTTTTAATTTTTTTCATTATGATAATTTTCGTAGTACCAATTTATACTTTCTACATTGTCAAATTTATCAGTAGATCACTTTAGTTTTTTTGTTTTGGTGTCAAGAGTAGAAAGGATCCCCCAGTCTGAGACAGTAGAAATGATATCCTATAAGCTCCTCTAATATAGTGATATAACTTTTTTCATTTAAATATTTAGTCAATTTAAATTTGGGTTTTGTAAGAAATAATCATAAAGAATTCAGACTGTTTTTATTCTTAACAAGAAACCATTATGCAAACACTATCAGATAGCCTACCTTTTACCTATCAATATGAAATATTATTTTTTCCTCACACTAAATCTTTATAAACACTTGTCTGGGCTTGGACTTTCTATGTACATTTGTGTGTTCTGAGGTTGGTTCTATACGCTTTAATTTATCATGGGTTTAAAATGCATTTTTAGCTGGGCGTGGTGACACATGCTTGTAATCCCATTACTTGGGAGAGTGAGACAGAAGGATTGAAGGTTCATGATCAGCCCCCTGTGTAGGCTCTCTGCAAAATAGTGAGACCCTGCTTCAAAATAAAAAAAATTTAAAAATAATAGAGCTGAGGTGTACCTCAGAGGTAGAATGCCCCTGGATTCAATCCTCAGTTCCATAAATAAATAACAAATAAATAAATATATTTTATTATCTGGTAGAACAACTCTCTCTTTTTTTTTTCTACCTCCAAACTACATCCCCAGCCCTATTTTTTTTTTTTATTCTTTACTTTGAAACAATCATTGAGTTGCAAAGGGCCTCACTAAGTAGTAGCTGAGGTTGTCCACAAACTGCCATCCTCCTGTCTCAGCCTCCCAAGTACTGGGATTACAAGCGTTCGCCATCATGCCCAGATGAAACTGTCTTTCTATTACTTGCCTTTTTCATATTTTGATTGACTGTTCTTCCATATTGATTCATTACATAAGCTTTAAAGCATTTTTTTCAGGTTGGAGAAAATCATTGAGTTTTGGTAGAAATAATATGCAATTAATTACTTTGGGGACATTACTTATGATACAGTCTTCTCATATATAAATTCAATGTAAGGCTGGGGATATAGCTCAGTGTTAAAATTACTAGGTTGAATGGTATAAAACTGCAAATATTTGACCATTTTTTATCTAAATAAAACTATGCTTTAATACAGTAGTACTCAGGACCTTTTTTTAGATTTTTTTCTATTTTATCAGTAAAAGAGGGGAAGAAATTGATTAATAATAACTCCTGGCTTATGACTCACTCTCGGTCCACACGGGCCCTGCTTTTGTGTATTCACTTAGCCAGGTAGGTCGGGTGCTAGCTTGCCTCCAAGATGTTGGCCATCATTTCCCCTCTCCCTTGTATCACCTACCTTCCATCCTTTCAGAAGTAGAGTGTATGCTTCACCTTGCCTTAAATTCTGAAGAGAGGCCCTAAGAAGCCAAGCAGCTGGCCCTCTCAGTGCCGTCCATGTAAGAGGTCCACCTACCCCAAGTAGAATTGCTAACACATACATAATAGCAATCTCAAAAAGAAAGAAAAATAATAAAAAGTAAAGCTTGAGATACATCTGAAGAAATAATGGGGATAAACTTCCCAGATTTCAGCAGAACAAGGGAGGAGGTAGAGAAATAGGATGAAGAGAATGATCAGGTCAGAAAAAGGAGAAGGAGAAGGAGGGGGAGGAGAAGGAGGAAGAGGAAATGAAGAAATAGGTTGAAAGAGAAAACAGAGGGGGAAAAGAGAGAGAGAGAGAGAGAGAGAGAGAGAGAGAGAGAGAGAGAGAGAGAGAGAGAGAATGAATATGAAATGGGAATGCAAAGTCTGAGGGAAAATTCTAAAAGTTTCCAAAAGGTAGTAGTAGTTCACATGTACAGGGACAAATCATATTGGCTGTCAGAAATTTTCCAGTCATTGGGTACAGGAAATCATGAAAGTATCCCTTGAAAAATATTACAAGGAAAGAACTTTGACTTTAGAATTTTATATCTAGCTAAATCTTCACTTAACATAGAAGGGATATGACAAAAATATTCTTGGTTCTAGAAAGCTTTAGATGGTTCATCATAAAAGGATTCACATTGAAAGTTCTTTAAATGAAGTATAGAAAGAAAGTGCGAACCCAGGACTCACCGACTTGGACTGCACAAGCCTGGATCCTCACTGTTTAAAGTGTTCAAACCAACATCAGCATCAGCCTCACCATCAGCTTACTAAAAAGGCACGATCTCCACAAACAGGCAGACAGTGTTTGTCTTTCACACAGCACCAGATGCTTGAAGAGTTTGAGAAGCTTTGGTATAGATAATATCAACATAATTGGGGTTGGAATGGGGGAAGACTCGTGTGAGAGTATGCTAAAATTTTATCAAGTTAGAAGAAAAAAATGAAAAGAAATATAAAAATGATAAGGTAGTTAAAATTCAAAGTGGTAGAAATTAGTCCAAAAGCATATATAAGACAGGAATGACAGATTAGAATTTAAAAATCCAAATGTATGTTATTTATGAAATAAACTTGAAATTAAGTACTAATACATGTTAAAAGTAAAATAAAATGTATATCAGCAAAAATACCCTAAATACAGATGATATGGCTATATTTATATAAAATAAAAGTGGCTTTAAGGCAAAGGGCATTAAGTATGAATGAAGCACTACATAAGGTGATAAAAAGGTTTATTTTGTGAAGTTAATTGTGATAGCAATTTTAAGCATGTATGCAGCTAACAAAAAAGCCTCAAAATACATAAAACAAAAATTGAGATAACATGGAAGAGGTAAATCTGCCTCCATAAAGTGGGAGCTCTTTCTCAATCTTATCAGCAAGGATATAAGAGATCTGAATAATACAAATTACAAACTTGACTTAGTGGGTATTCTAAAGATGTGTGTGTGTGTGTGTGTGTGTGTGTGTGTGTGTGTGTGTGTGTTTTACTGGGATTGAAACCAGGGGCATTCTATATTAGAGCTACATCCCCAGCCTTGTTTGTTTGTTTGTTTGTTTGTTTCGCCAACTTGAAACAGTTTATTTGTTTTTTTTTAACTTTTACTTGGTGCATTGTAGTCATACAACTTAATGGAGTACAAGATGGTGGAGGCACACATGCACACATCACCCAATTAGCCCTTACCCAGTTTCTGCCCCATTCCCTCCCCCTCCCTCCTTTTCATGTTTGGCTTAGTGATTGACTTTGATATGTTTGTGAATGTACATCATGAACATTAGAGAGTTTCCCTCTTTCCCCCTCCCACCCCCTCAGGTCACCTTATTTGCATCTACGGTATCTCCTTCTTCGGCTAGAGTTTCTCCTATGACCCATTTTCTCCCTAGCTTTCACATATTAGGGAGAGCATCTGATTTCTTATTTTTTGTGACCGACTAATCTCACTTAACATAATGTCCTCCAGTTCCATCCATTTCTCTGTAAATGAGGTAACTGTGTTTTTCTTTGTGGCTGAGTAAAATTCCATTGTGTACATATCCCATACTTTTGTAATCCATTCATCTGTTGATGGACATCTTGACTGGTTCCATAGTTTGGCAATTGTGAATTGTGAAGCTATAAACCTGGATACACATGCATTAGTTTGGTAGTTTGGTTTCCATTCCTTTGGGTAGATACTCAAAAGTGGTATTTTTTATTTTGAAGCAAGGTTTCAAAATAAGTTGTGGAAAGCCTTGCTAAATTGTTGATGCTGGCCATGAACCTGTGATCCTTTTGTTTCAGCCTCTCAAGTACTGAGATTCATAGGTGTGCACCACCACACCTGGCATAAAGTTCCATATCTAAAAATTAAACAGTATGCCATTTATTCAAGCACACCAGAAATGGAGTTTCAAATAAATGATACAGTTCATGCTGTGATCTCTGACCTCAACACATTTAAGAAACTGATAACAAAAGACAAATAAAACTCACATAGTTGGGGAATATACCGCTAATTAGCTCATCAGTCAAGAAGAAATCATAGTAGAAATTTAAAAATACCTAGATCTAAGTGATCATAAAAACATTAAGTATCAGAACATGTAGAACTTTAAAAAAGTGTATGTATGTGTAAGTATATATAGATGAAAAAGAAGACAGAATTCAGGTTAATTAGCTGTGTGTCCAGCTATAAAAAGTCAGAAAAGAGCAACAGAACAAACACAAAAGAAAGAAGAAACATACAAAATATAAAAATGAAAATCATGAAATGGGAAAAAGATGCCATAAAGAATATCAATGAAACCAGAAGTTGGTTCTTTGAACGCAAAGCTAATTTAAACAGAACTCTAGCAAAAAACTTCAGACTACCCAAAATAATAAAAGACACATATAAACACGTGTTATCAATGTAAAGGGGAAAGAGGAGCAAATGTCTCTGCAGGCCTTTAAAGATCAGAGGATATGCTTGGAAACTACATGTCAACGATTTTGAAAATGTAGACAAAATAAGCAAATTCCTAGAAAACTGCAACTGGCAAGCACTGTCTGAAAAAAAAAAAGAAATAAAAGAGCGGTTCCTTCCCACCAAAAAGCTTCAGTTCCAGGTAGTCTCCAGGTGAGTTCTCCACTACGACACTTCCCAAGGACTCATGGGTCCATCGCATTCAACAGCAGAAAAAACAGGCTGTGACATGCTCTGCTTGACCCTGATTCCACCTCCTGACACAGACGATTGAGGATGGAAAGAAAGAAGAAAAGAGACAAACAGGAGGGAAGGAAGGAGAAAGAAAAGAAGGAAGGGAGAGGGAGGGAAGGGAGAAAGCAAAACGCATGAGTAGGAAATAATAAACACAAATCAACTCAATTCTTACATAGCAGCAACAAACCAAAAAACATGATTACAGACACTGATTAAATATTTTCCAAGAATCATCTAGGAATAAATCTAACAAATGATGTGAAGCACTTCTCTGAGAAAATTAAAATGTTTTATTAGGAGAACTTAAGAAGATAGAAATATATGGAGAGATGCATTTTTTCCCTACTTATTTCTTTTCTGGTAGAGGGTCCTTGTTGAAGGATAAGATATAGCAGAGTGCAGCTACTGATTCTCCCCAAATTAATTGATAGGTTGAATTTGTAATTCCAGCCAAAATTTCAACAGTGTTTTGTTATTGTTGTTGCTGCTGCTACTGTTTTCTTTATTGGTACTTAATAAAACGTTTGCTTTATACATCAAAGGCCAAGAAGAGGCAGGACACTTGTGAATCAGATGACCCAAAGGGTCATACTTGCTCTCCCCTATAGAGAAATATATTTAGCAACTACAGCGACTGGAAAGTGTAATGCTGCCATGAGGACAGCTTCATTAACTAATGGAGTAGAACAGGGACATGCCCAGACATGTGTAGAATTTGGGTTTCAGAAGGACATAGTAGATCAAATCAGCAAAAAAGTGAACGTAACTTGAAAATAGTGGTTATCTACATGGAAAAAGATGAAATTCTTCTTCCTCCTCTCCTCCTCTCCTCCTCCTCCTCCTCCTCCATCTGTTCCTTCTTCTTCTGTACTAGGGTTGAACCCAGGGGCATTCTCCTTTGGAGCTACACCCTCAGCCCTATTTAATTTTTTTTTTTTTTATTTTGAAACAGGCTCTTGCTAAATTGCTGAGAGCCTTGCTAAATTGCTGAGGCTGTCCTTTAACCTGTAATCCTCCTGTCTCAGCCTCCCAAGTACTGGGATTACAGGCAAGAGCCACCCACCCCCCCATCTTTTACCACATGTGGAAATCAACTCAAAATAGATTGAAGACTTATGCATTAATATCAAACATTTGCAACTCCTAATAAAAAAGCTTCTTAAGACGCAAAAAAAGTGTTGGATGTTATGCCAGGCATGGTGGCACACACCTTTAATCTCTGCACTTGGGAGGCTGAGACAGGAATATTGTAGGTTCAATGACAGTCTCAGCAAGTAGTGAGACACTCAGCAAACTAATGAGACCCTGTCTTGAAAATAAAATAAAATAAAAAGGGGATGGTGCTTGGAGGTAGAATGCACCTGGATTTAATCCTCAGTACCACAAAAAGTATTGGATATAAAGAAAAAGATTGGTAGATTTGTCTATGTTAAAATTAAGACACATGGGTAGGGAGGCATGGTGGTGCATGCCTGTAATCCCATTACTTGGGAGACTGATCCAGGAGGATCACAGGTTCAAGGACAGCCTTCGCTACTTATTGAGACTGTCACCAATCTGGTGACTGCCAAGACTCTGCTTCAGTCCTCAGTAACACACACACACACACACACACACACACACACACACACACACACTGAAAACATGGTTGCCTAAAGTATATACAAAAGAAAATCAGAAGAAAAAGTAGAATAGAATATTTAAATATATTTCAGAGAAAATATTTGCAATATTTGCAGATGATATCACATGTTTTAAGATTAAGAACTACTACAGATCAATAAGAACAGTATATATAACCCAATAGAAAATTGCCCAAAGATGGGAACAGATATTTCACTGAAGAGGAAACACATATTATTCATAAATAATAGATGAAGAGATAGATGCTCAACATCATTAGTGATCATAAAATGCAAATTAAGACTGTAACGAGATGTCATTTAATACCCATCCAGTTGGAAACACTTTAAAAAATCTGACAATGCCAAAAAACGGAAGAAGTGATGGATCCCAAAGATCTTTCTCTTGTGTGTTGCTGGGGTGAATTTAAACAGATGCGACTAATGTGGAAATCATTTTGGCCTGACTTCCAATGGTTTTCCATAATTTTTTGTTTTTCGTGGTACTGGGGTTCCTGGAAGCCCTTCTATCTCTGGGCTACACTCCCAGACCTATTTTTACATTTTTATTTGGAAACAGGGTCTCCTAAACCAGCGCGCGAGGCTGGCTTCGAACCTGTGCCATCCTCCTGTCTCTGCCTCCCAAGTGCAGGGATGCTGGGATTACAAGCGTGCGCCACCATGCCCGGCGGTTTTCCATAATTTTTGAGTGAGCAGTTCTAATCCCAAATGCATACCCAAGAGGAATGTGCGCAGGCACAGTAGGAAGCATCCGTAAGAATATCCAGAGCATATTGTTGACAACATCAAAACCTGGCAACTTAAATGCCCACCAATGGAAGAGTGAATGAGTAAATTGTCATATATTCACATGATCAAATATGACATAGCAGACAAAACAAAAGAACTAAAATGACAAGTGACACAACCATATGGATAAGGAATACAGGAGCACAGAAAAGTGGCAATTTCCCCCAAATTGCACTCTGAATACTGCTTTTATGAAGTGAAAACATACTGCCGGGCGTGATGGTGCACGCTTGTAATCCCAGCATTCGGGAGGCTGAGACTGGAGGATCGCAGTTCACGGACAGCCTCAGCTACTTAGTGAGGCCCTCTGCAACTTAGTGAGACCCTGTTTCAAATTAGAGAATAAAAAATAGGACAGGGGTTGTAGCTCAGAGGTTGAATGCCTCTGGGTTCCATTCCCAGACCCGCAAAAATAAATAAATTAATAAAATAGCTGGGCGTGGTGGCTCACGCTTGTAATACCAGCATTCGGGAGGCTGAGACCTGAGGATCACGGTTCGTGGACAGAGTCAGGTACTTAGTGAGGCCCTCTGCAACTCAGTGAGGCCCAGTTTCAAAATAAAGAATAAAAAATAGGGCAGGGGGTATAGCTCGGAGGTCGAATGCCCCTTCTACATTTCTAGTGTAGGCTGCGAACCTGGATCCTCCTGTCTCAGCCTCCCAAATGCTGGGATTACAAGCATGCGCCACCACGCCCAGCTGATACAGGTCACTTTAAAGGTCCAGGCTTTTGTTTGGGGTGGCAGCTTCATGGATGGTTTAAATAATCATTATAATTAACTAAAACTATTTGTTTCAATTACTTAATTGCAGTATAACAAGTCACCCAAGCTTAATGGCTTAACATAACTTTGGTTTCTATTAGACCTCATGATTCTCTAGGGTATAGACAGGGCACAGAGGGTCTTATCTTTGTTTTATAATGGCTAGTGTCTCAGCTGGGTTGAATTCAATAGTTGGTGGCTGGAAAAGCTGAGGGCTGGTCAGGCATTTGTCCCTCTCTGTTTCTGGGGCTCGCTGACACTTCCTCACAGCATGGAGATCTGGTCCCCCAAATCACTAATTCATCTTCCTAGGTAGATGCAGTCTGCTATTTATCCCAACTAGTCTGTTCTTTAACTACTCTGCTTTTCATACCTAACATTTTTACTTATATTTTTATGTTTTCATGTTCTAAGATGTCAGACGTGGCTAATATCTTCTCTTATCACTGAACTGTACGCTGATTGCATACTGATTGTATACTCTCTTTTGTAGCTATGATTATAAACCGTCTTATTTGGTCCTGAACTCATTTCTCCTACAAAATCTTGCCTTCTCTGTCAGTGAACTGGGAGAAGGTCAGATTCCTGCCCGTGACAGTCCCAGGTTACTGAGGGGGTCCTAGCCCATGGAGGCCAGGATCAGAAACTCCTCTCCATCACCACTCGCCCCACAAACTACCGCTTTGGAGCCAGGCTTTGTTCACTTTGTACACTCAGAAGATGCCCCAACCACCACCCACTATAACACCTTCCCTGGGGACTTGGTGAGAGAGGATGGGGACGCTCATCTCCAAAGTTAACTAATCTCTACATGCTTCATACTTGAGTAGTTTTTGCTTTTTTGTGTGTGTTTGTTTTTGAGACCTGTTCTTGCCATGCTGCCTAGTCTGGCCTCCAACTTCTGGATTCAAGTGATCTTCCGACCACAGGCTCCTGAGCATCAGAGGCTACAGGTATGTGCCACCATGCCTAGATTTCTGTTTTTCTTAGTTCCTCAAACGTCTCTCGCATTTCTGGAACGAGCCTTATTTTAGCGGAGTGCGTTGTACTTTTCACATACGAATGCACTTGGTTTGCTAATGCTTTATTGATGGTTTATTCACGAGCTCATTATTCGGTAGTTTTCCTTTTGTGCTGTTTTATCAAATTTCTGTATTGGGTTAAATCAATTTCATTAAATAAATTGGAAACGTGTTCTTTATCTATGCACACTAAAACAATTCAAGCAGCATAGAAATTTTGTCCCATTTGAGATCAATCATCCTACAAGATGGGGACTAGAGGAGGCTTCTTTGCAAACTTCTGGATTTATTTCATTTGTATTGCTCTATTCGAATATTGCTCTATTCGAACCTCCTATTCTTTTTGGCTCTAATTTAGTTATATTTCCCTCAAAAGGCAAGCAATTCACCTAGATTTTTAAACTTCTTGGATACATAGTCTTTTTATTCTTACCAGCTTTACCAAAGTATAATTTACATTTAAAAGTTCATTAATGCCGGGCGTGGTGGCGCACGCTTGTAATCCCCGCACTTGGAAGGCGGAGACAGGAGGATCGCACAGGTTCGAAGCCAGCTTCCCGGTTTAAGAGACCCTGTTTCCAAATAAAAATATAAAAATAGGTCTGGGAGTGTAGCCCGGACATAGAAGGGCTTCCAGAAACCCCAGTACCACCAAAAATAAAAATAAATAAAAGTTCATTAATTTTGCTGGGTATGCCTATAATCCCACTATGTGGGAGGCTGAGACAAGAGGATCACAGGTTCAAAACCAGCCTCAGAAACTTAGCAAGACCCTATTTCAAAATAAAAATAAAATAGGGCTGAGATTGTAGCTCAGAGGTAAAATTCTCACGTTCAAACCACACACACTCACTCACTTAAGTACAGTCCCATACCCTTTAACAAGTTAATGGATTCCTATAGCCTTCACCAAAAGTATAGAGTATTTTTTTAGTATTTAAAGTCATACCCTAAAGTACCCTGATCCCCCTTTCATAGTCAATATCTTTTCTCATCTCTACTCCAAGCAATTATTGGTTTGCTTTCTATAACTATAGCTGTGCCTTTTCTAAAATTTCATATGAATAGAATCAGAATTTGTCTTTTGTGTCTGACTCCTTTTGCATAGAATAGTACTTTGAAGACTTACACAGGCATGTATCAGTAGTTCATCTATTTTAATTACTTAATACTAGTTTACTATGTGGCACATACCAATTTTTTTTATCTATTCACTAGTTGATAAGCATTTGAATTATTTCCAGTTAGTCAATGATAGGTTTTAAAAATTGGTGCCCCAAAAGGTATTCATATACTAGTCCCTAAAACCTGTAAATCTTACTTTTTTTTTTCCTTTGGTGGTACAGGGGATGGAACCCTTCTTCCTCCGGGCTACACTCCCAGACCTATTTTATATTTTATTTGGAAACAGGGTCTCTTAAGCCAGCGTGGCTGGCTTCGAACCTGTGCAATCCTCCTGTCTCTGCCTCCCAATCGTGGGAGGCAAGCATGCGCCACCACGCCCGGCTAAATCTTACTTTATATGGAAAAAGCACACTTAGAAATATGATTAAGAATCTCACAGTGGTAAGATTGTCCTGGACTCTCAGGGTGGGCACCAAGTGGGCCAACTGGAGGCTGCAGAGGAGACCTTTTTTCTTGCATCTTTCAGTGGACATTCAGGTCTATGGTTGACTTATGATAGTGTATGTGCATGGGTGCGTGTGTGCACGTGTGCATGTGTGGTAGAAGTTAAGAATCAAGGTTCACTTTTTGGCCAATGGGTACCCAATTGTTCCAGTCTCATGTGTTGAATGACCTTGGTGCCTCTGAGAGAAGTCCACTGACAATGTACATTTCCTCTCTCTCTCTCTCTCTCTCTCTCTCTCTCTCTCTCTCTCTCTCTCCCTCTCTCTCTTCTGTACAGGGGATGGAACCCTGGCTACACTCCTACTATTTTATATTTTATTTGGAAACAGGATCTCACTAAGTTGCTGAGAACCTCACTAAGTAGCTGAGGCTGGCTTCGAACCTGTGCAATCCTCCCATCTCAGCCTCCCAAGTATTGGGATTACAAGCGTGTGCCACCAAGCCTGGATTCCCATGTTCTCTTGGTTGTCATAGATTTGCAGCCATAAAATTACATATATATATATATATATATATATATATATATATATATATATGTTTTTTTTTTTGGTGGTACTGGGGTTCTTGGAAGCCCGTCTATCTCCGGGCTACACTCCCAGACCTATTTTATTTTTGGAAACAGGGTCTCCTAAGCCCTAAGCCAGCGTGGCTGGCTTCGAACCTGTGCGATCCTCCTGTCTCTGCCTCCCAAGCGCGGGGATTACAAGCGTGCGCCACCACGCCCGGCCCTAAAATAAAATATTTAAGTCCTCTAACTACCCTTTTTTACAAAATTATTTTGGATTCTGTAGATCTATTGTGTTTTCATGTAAGTTCCCTTCTGGGATTTTGACTGGGTTATTGTGACTCTATAGTTCATGGGGGAAGTGGAGGGAACATTTGAAATCTTGAATCCTCTAATTTATGTACATAGTATATCTTTCTATTTATTTTAGTTGTATTTTATTTCTTTCAGCAATATTTTATAATTTTTATGAGTAGTTAATAGGTTGTCCAACCCTTGGCATAAACAAGTATCTAACAATTTGCCTAACCCTTGGTAAATCTTAAACATTAAGGTAGACTTATTTTACATTCAGGTGCAAAACGAGTCCAAGAATATTTGATATCATTAACATTTAGGGGAGGCAATTTTCCCTTTTCTCAAGGAACCTGGCTACTTCCAGGGGAACGTGAAATAAATAAGCCTCATATGGCTAACGCTGGTCTGCAACGATGCACCCCTGTGCCCTACTGAAGGACTCCCTGAGAACTACAGGCTTGGAAGTCTCACCTGTGAAGAGAATGTGCACTCTGCCTGGGACCATCCTAATCAGGACTCTGGCCAGCTGTCTGCAGGGACTTCCCAGCCTGTGATGCCAGATGTGTGGCTGACCCCGACGCCGTGAGTGTACTCACTAAGTACAGCATGCTGTCGTCTGTTTATTTACTCTGATTTCTATGCTTGCTCCTAGAATCCCTTTTCCTTCATAATAAACCATTTGTTTCTAACAAGTAAAGGCTGGCTACCTCGTTCTTTCTTCCAAGCAGAACGTTCTTGGCTTAGTCAGCAGGACTGAGATGCAGGTCTTTTTCAAAGAGGAGCAGAACATTCCAGGTGTAGTTGTTCCGACCAGGGCTCCAGAGGGGCTGGTGATGGGACTTCTTAGTTGACTCTGGATGCTCATGATCTCCGTGGTCTGGTGATGTTTATAGCTTTCTCTGCTTATTTTACATGGTTCAATGACCGTGATTGTTCTTGTATATAGAAGTGAACTTTCTTAATAATTTTCTCTATTAAACTATTATTCAACTGTTTTATACTTTCGCTCATGCAGGAATGGTTTCATTTTCATTAGCAGACCCAAACTATTAAAACAATTTTGGTGCAATGAGGTAACATTTACAAAGACCTAGTTTAAAGAACAAAGATTTTATCCAGGCATGGTGGTGCATGCCTGTAATTCCAGTAAGTAAGGGGCTGAGACAGAAAGATTGCAGGTTCAAGACTAGCCTCAGCAATTTAGTGAGACCCTCAGCAACCTAATAAGACCCTGTTTCAAAGCAAAAAATAAAAAGGGGAGGAGGGGAAGGAAATGTAGGAGGGAAGAGGGCACCAAGCACAGTCTGAATATATGCCATTTTCAATATGATCCACATAAAAAAATTAAAATTAAAAAAAGGGATGGGGGTGTAGCTCAGAGGTAGAATGCCCGTGAGGTAAATACTTAGTAACACACAAAAGTTAAAAGAACAAAAAGACTATGTGTGTATATATATATATATATTTTTTGGGGGGGTGGTACTGGGGTTCCTGGAAACCCTTCTACCTCCAGGCTATACTCCCAGACCTATTTTATATTTTTATTTGGAAACAGACCTATTTTATATTTTTATTTGGAAACAGGGTCTCTTAAGTCAGCAAGGTTGGCTTTGAATCTGCACAATCCGTGCGCCATCACACCTGACAAGACTATATATATATATTTTGTGTTTGTGTGTGTGTGTGGTATTGGGGTTCCTGGAAGCCCTTCTACCTCTGGGCTACACTCCCAGACCTAATATATATATATATATATATTTTTTTTTTTTTTTTTAATTTGGAAACAGGGTCTCTTAAGCCAGCAAGGCTGGCTCCGAACCAGCCCGATCCTCCTGTCTCCGCCTCCCAAGCGCAGGGATTGCAAGCATGCGCCACCACACCCAGCAAGACTTTATATTTTATAAAATAATCCCGTGTGATCATTGTCTTTGATTACTTAGGCCAAATCTTAACAGATTTTAACTTTTGTCCATGATGTTAACCTACATAAACCTATAATTATAGTTATCTTACTGAGCTATGGATTCTAAATTTCACCATAAAAAAGCTAAGTTAATAGATGTAATACTCCTACATAACTGGTATTTGAATGATTACTAGCTTCTTTGTATGTTAAATGTATTTATGTTCCCAAAGTGTAAAACCCTTCTTAAATACAAAGCTTAAGAAAACATTTTACCAGGCTAATGACATTGACACAAAAACTGTTAATAATAATAAAAGACTCCCTTCACCGTGCTGGGCATGATGATGCACGCCTGTATCCAGTACTTGGGAATCTGAGATAGAAGGATCATAGGTTTGAGGCCATTCTCAGTAACTTAGTATGATCCTCAGAAATTATTTTTCAAAATTAAAAATAAATAAATAAAAGAAGGTGGGAGTGCAGTATGGAGGTAAAATGTCCAGAGTTCAATCTCCAGTACCAAAAATAAAAAACATAAAGGCTCCCCCCAAACACATATAATTTACTATAACACTAAACCTGTCCCTCCGGAGGTTTTTTAGGTCCAGGACCACTAGACACAATAGAAAGGGAAGAATCCTATTCCTATACCAAATAGATAGGAACAGAAAGAAAAGTGGTCTCATAATGCCCACTGTAACTGAAATACCATAAACAAATAGATTAATGATTTTGTTAACCAGCAAACAAAAAAAAAAAAAAAAAAAAAAAAAACGTTTGTGAATGTCAACCAAACAACTCTGATGACATGTTTAGCCCAATGAGCATACCAAAAGTGTAGACACATAGGACAAAAACCACCCACAGATCATCATGTTCCTGGGGCCATGTCCTTGTTAACTTGTAATCTGACAGCAAAGAGCCCACCTCAACAACTGAGGCCAGTTTCTCTCTGGTTTCTTTAGTTCAGTTAGAATGACACTTCCCCCCTCTGGCTCGGAAGGGCCATTGTCCCTTGTCAGCTCTAAAAAGCTATAAGAAGACAGTTCTTAGCTCCTCTCCAATTGTTAAGATGATGGGCTGGAAGTCTTAGAGGGGAATAAGGTAAGATAAAAAAAATATGTGAAGCCGGGCGTCGTGGCGCACGCTTGTAATCCCAGCATTCGGGAGGCTGAGACAGGAGGACCGTGGTTCGTGGACAGCTTCAGCTACTTAGTGAGGCCCTTTGCAACTCAGTGAGATCCTGTTTCAAAATAAAGAATAAAAAATAGGGCTGGGAGTGTAGTTCGGAGGTAGAATGCCTCTGGGTTCCATCCCTAGACCCTCAAAAAAAAAAGTAAATATGTAAAATAGCTAAGCCTCTTTTGCATAAATAAACTAGAATGCTGTCTCTTGACTGTACTGATAATTTAGATGTATTACCTGAAACTGGTGTTGCTGTGTTAGCTACCACTCTTCTGGCAGAGTTTTTAGATGGATCGGTTATGCTCATATAGAAATCAATAACTTGCTTGTTTGATAACTAAAACTCTTACTGACACTGCTTAAACTTTCTTTCTTTTTTTTTTTTTTTTTTTGGTGGTCCTGAGGGTAGAACCCAGAGGCTTTTTACCTCCGGGCTATACTCCCAGACCTTTTTTATATTTTATTTGGAAACAGGGTCTCACTGAGTTGCTGAGAGCCTCACTAAATAGCTGAGGCTGGCTTCGAATCCGTGCGATCCTCCTGTCTCAGCCTCCCAAGTGCGGGGATTACAAGCGTGCGCCACCACACCGGGCTAAACTTTCAGTACAATAAATGAAGAACTAAGTGAAGTACGCCGAGCAATATTTAAAATATAGAGCAAGTATAGATTGTTACTGCTTCATTATCTGAGGTGCAGAGAAATTCCACCAGATGTATTATTTTAATTTACTAATAATTCAAAGACAGTAACTAGCTTAATATATGATATTCAACAGCAATTAGATCATATAACATATTTGTAGGGTTTTTTGGTACCTCATGGTTAGCTTCTGATTTACTTATTTATTCATTTGTTACTGAGAATTGAGCCCAGGGGCATTCTAACCCCAAGATGCTCCCCCAATCTTACTTTATTTTTCATTTTGAAACCGGGTCTCACTAAGTTGCTAAGGCTGGCTTTGAACCTTCAGTCCTCCTGCCTCAACCTCCCAAGTACTGGGATTACAGGCATGAGCTATCACACCTCACATAGGTTAGCTTCTTAGGAAATTTTTTACATGACTTGTTATTACGTTTGTTTCTTAAATTATATGTGTTATTTGTGTGCTGCATAATACATAATTGTTTACCTAAATGCGTAGCTCACCACCATCTTTAAAACATTACCACCTTATGATATGCTTGTAACTGGTATTTTAAATTACAACTTTCAATTATGTATTGCTGTCTTTTGCTTTTTCTTTCTATTTTTTTGTTTACTTATTTATTTATTTTTGCCGTACTGGGGATGGAACCCAGGGGCAGAGCATAAAGTAAAAGTGTAATTGGTTTGTACAATTTAGAGGCTGAGTGTATGGGTAGTTACTAAATTGTCCAAATGTTGCTATCAACAAGCACATACATCGCAAGTGGGTAGAGCCCAATGCCCTACACCTTGAGCTCAAACTAGACCAGGCACAGAGGTGCAAAATGAGTCCAAGGACATTTGGTATAAAAACAAAAACATTTAGGAGAGACAATTTTTTCTTTTCTCAAGGAAACTGGCCACTTCCTTGGGAACACAGAATAAACAAGCCTCACATGGCTCACAATGGTCATGCAAAATATGCACCCCTGAGAGCTACATTGTCTGGGTGCCTTACTTGACTCCCGAGGACTACAGACTCTGAAGTCTCACCCATGGGACCATGCCAATGGGCACCCTGGTCAGCTGTGTGCAGGGACTTCCCAGCCCATGATGCTATATGCGGCCGCTTTCCCCAATTTAGTGGGACTATATATACAGTATACTGAAGTATAATTGTCTATTTTGATTTTTATGCTTGCTTCTATAATCCATTTTCCTCCATAATCACTCTTGTTTCTAACAAGGGAAATCTCACAACCTGATTCTTTCTTCCAAGTAGAACAGTCTCTCACACAATCTGCTATAATTAACCTTGATTATTAAGGTTATAATATGCTTGCAACTGGTATTTTTAATTACAACTTTCAATTATTTATTGCTGCCTTTTTTTTTTTTTTTTGGCAGTACTGGGGTTGAAACCCAGGGGCATTCTACCAGCCCTATTTTTTATCCTTTATTTTGAAACAGGGTCTCACTGAGTTGCAAAGGGCCTCACTAAGTAGCTGAGGCTGGCCATGATCCGAGATCGCCTGTCTCAGCCTCCCTAATGCAGGGATTGCAAGCGTGCACCACCACGCACGGCTTGTCTTTTTCTTTAGAAATCTCTTTCTAGGGTTTCATGCTATTTCTTATAAATAATATTTTGTGAGATCTTTTTTGTTTTACTAACACTGCTAAGTGTTTTCTTTATGTTATTAGCCTTTACACAAATAAACACTTTGTTCAATAAGTCTATTGAGTCTTCATTTCCTAATTTGTTAAGTTTTGCTTTGGTCCTTATTATATTTCCCTTTTACTTTCATTAGGTTTCTTTTGTTACTCTTCTCTAATTTTTTGATTTAACTGTTGAATGCACTTGGCTTTTATTCCCTTATTTAATTACTGTGATGGCTTTGCACTGTGACCGCTTAACTAAGCTGGAAGAACCACATTTCACAGAATATCCTTCCTTTTATGGCTGTGAGTTAGAGTTAGCCCTGGGGCGAATTTACATGGAGTTTGGAAGACAAGAGTGAAGGAGCAGACATTTGTTTAAACCAAAGATCACTGGAGGGCTGGGTACTACTGCAATTCTACGGGTGGACCCTGCTGGCGTGGGCAGCAGCCTGGTCCTCAACTCTCACCCCTCTCCTTCTGCTTCTTAGGATTCTGGTCTAGTGCCCTGCGTGGCTGGTGCCCATACACTAGAAGTCTGAGCATAGACTGGGCTTCCCATTTGTCCTCACAGAATCCAGTTTACTCTTCTCTCCTCTTCACATCTCTTTCTCTTCTTAATGCGAAAATTTGATGATTTTCACTGGAACCTAGAAAATCTGAGAATTTTCTTGAGAACCTAGACCCAAACCAAAAGTTATTACTACAAATTTTCTTTGGGGGGGGTGCATTTTACTGGAGATGAAACTCAGGGGCTTTCTACTTTCAGGCTACACTCCCAGACCTATTTTTTATATTTTATTTGGAAATAGAGTCTCACCAAGTTGCTGAGAGCCTCACTAAGTAGCTGAGGATGGCTTCGAACCTGCACGATCCTCCTATCTCAGCCTCCCAAGCACTGGGATTACAAGCATGCGCCATAATGCCTGGCTTACAAATTTCTTTTTGCCTTGGTTAGCTAAGGAGATTGTTTTCTCATTTTGTTATATATCTAACTATGTTACTAACAAGAATTTATATATTACCTTTACATTTTATGGGTTTTTGGGGGGTTTTGGGGGGGATTTTGGGGTTTTTTTTTTTTTTTGGTGGTACTGGGGTTCCTGGAAGCCCTCCTACCTCCGGTATACACTCCCATGGGCTACACTCCCAGACTTATTTTTTAACTATTTTATGTGGAAACAGGGTCTCTTAAGCCAGCGAGGCTGGCTCCGAACCAGCGCAATCCTCCTGTCTTCACCTCCCAAGCGCGGGGATTACAAGCGTGCACCACCACGCCCGGCCATTTTATGGTTTTATATTTTGCCACCGTTTCTCTTAAAATTATTTTAAATTAGTCATGATGAAAGAGACAAATAGTTTGCATATGAACATTTGTATCTTCTGTATTCCAGTTCTTATGGATTCCTTTCTCAGTTTTATTTCTTTGAGCTATCTTTTAGAATGGATGGATTATTTTCTGAACACAGGCAAGTCTAAGAATGTTCCTTCATTCCTTTCTACATGAATAATTAGGTTGGGTAACAATCGTATTTCTGTTTTGTTTTGTTTTATTTGCTGGTCTAGTACCCATCTCTACTTTTCAGGAACCACACGGCTCCATTCTCCATTCAGTGTTTCTGGAAACAGATTTTAGGGGAGTATTAAATAAATACTCATGAACTCAAAAGTAACTGGGCAAGGTACTTTACTTCTGCACAGAAAGGTGTACGAACACCGTAAACCGGGGCAAGCACATCATGTGGGCAGTCCGGGCTCTTTTTGTCCTCCTGAAGTGTAGCCCACTGTGTCATCCGCCATTGGCTGGGTGAGGCCTCACAATCTAATCCTATTGACTACTTTCCCACTAGGCAAGTTTCTTTTTTCTTTGGAACAAAGAAGAAATAGGAGACCTATATACTTCTGGTAGCCAGGCCTACAGACACATGTACCAGAAAGTTACAAAATGGATTCCTAAGCTACTGTTACAAAACTAATACCAGTCAGTTTTTATAGGAACTTATATAACTTCAATAGAAAAAAATCGCTTTTCTTTCTTACAGTGTGAAGATGACACCATCCCCAAACTCCAAGAAAAGACCAGGATGTGATGTGAAAGCATGGTACCCTCCTGGCTGACTGTCGAGTCAGGGATGGAAATTGACTGATAGCAGGCCACTGAGAGTCACTTTTGCTGAAATACTGAAATATATAGCCTGGAGCTACTCCTGGCCACCTAGGTCATCAAATGGACATTTCTCCTCAGAAGAAGCCAAAGTGATACAGACCTGAGAGGTGACAGGGATAAAAGATCACCTGGGCCCAGCCAAAAGAGGAAACTTATTTATTCACAACTCAAACTCTAAAATCAGACTCAATTTCCTCTGGGTCCTAATTTCAGATTATTCTTCTCCTATTGCATTGGAATATGAAAGGCAGACTGAGCTACTCTCCTTGAATATTCTTAATACAAAATTTAAATAATTTTAAGACACAAACCAATCAGAACAAATAAAATGAAAGAGAAATAGTCATAAAATATTGGTGTTTTAATACCAGGCAAATGATATTTTCTAACATACTTGGGAAAACCAAACCTCAAGTTGTTAGAGAAGACCATATATAAGTTCACTGGACTTCAGAGACCCTGAAAACCTAAGAGTCATAAGTATCAGATACCCCTGAAAATGACCTTGAGGTTTGGTTGAAAATCTCCCTCCAGCTGCAAGCTGGTCTCCAGCTCCTGGACTCAGTGATCTTCCCACCTCAGTCTCCTGATTTCTGGGACCATAGGCATGTGCCACTGAGCTTAGTTGGCTGAAGGTCTTCAGGAGAGGTTATTAGACCCCTCGTGTTCTCTTTGACCCTAGCAGAAGAGCAGAATTTCCCTCTCTAATGAGACTAAAATAGAGAACCTCTGAATTCAGCAGCACCAACAATGGGGAGAGAAGGGATTCCACCATGTAAATAGAGAAATACATGAAGGGAGAAGTCCTCTCCCTCCTATCAGCTCCCACATTCCTGAAGCAGGATTTACACACCAGCCCCTATCCTGGCAAGAGATAGCAGATCCTCCTCTGAGTAAATCCACGATGCAGAGAGAAGAGACCTAGAGATACTGACCTTCAGTGGTACCCCAAAGAATCAGCCCAGCCAGAATACCCTAGAATGTCACCCACATCAAAAAACTTCATCCATACACAGAGTTTTGAAACAGATGTTTAGTGATTCATGCTTAAAGAAAAACAGCCAGCCAAGCATCACCAATATATGATAAAAGGATGTTGACAAAAATGGAATGTATTAATTGTCAATGTTAGTTACAATATGTGTGAACATGTTAAAAAGAGTTTTTACCTATATGTTGGAGTGTTGAGCCTATGCCATCCTCTAATTCAGTCTCTGGCCTAATTTCTAAGTCTTTGATCCATCTAGAGTTCATTCCTGTGCACAGTGAGAGGTAAGGATTTAGTTCCATCTTTCTACAAATGGATAGCCATTTCTTCCAGCACCATTTGTTAAAAAGGCTGTCTTTTCTCCAGCGTATGAGTTTGGCCCCTTTGTCAAATATTAATTGACTATAGGTGTGTGGGTTTGTTTCTGTATCTTCTATTCTGATCCACTGGTCAGTATGCCTGTTGCTGTGCCAATACCATGCTGTTTTTACTACTGTTGATCTATAGTAAAATTTAAAGTCTGGGATTGTGATGCCTCCTGCATGGTTAATATTGCTGAGAATTGCTTGAGCTATTCTGGGTCTTTTCTATCTCCATATAAATCCATGATTTATTTTTCTAGGTCTATGAAGAATGTCATTGGTATTTTAATGGGAATTGCATTGAATCTATAGATCACTTTTGGCAGAATGGCCATTTTGATGATATTTATTCTGCCTATCCATGAGCATGGGAGATCTTTCCATCTTCCAAGGTCTTCTTCAATTTCTTTCTTTAATGTTTTATAGTTTTCTTTGTAGAGGACTTTTACATCTTTGGTTAGGTTTATTCCTAGGTATTTTATTGGTTTTGAGGTTATAGTGAATGGAATTGTTTTCTTTGTTTCTTTCATTGTGGATTCATTGTTGGCATAAGGAAAAGCCACTGATTTCTTTAGGTTGATTTTGTATCCTGCACTTTGCTGAATTGGTTAATCAACTCCAGAAGTCTTTTGGTTGAGTTCTTTAAGGATTATGTCATCTGCAAATAAGAATAGTTTTAATTCCTCTCTTCCTATTTGAATTCCTTTGATTTCCTTCTCTTGTCTTATTGCTGCAGCAAGAGTCTCAAGGACTATATTGAAAAGGAGTGGTGATAGTAGCATCCATGTCTTGTTCCTGATTTTAGAGGAAATTCTTGCGGTTTTTTCCCCATTCAATATGATGTTGGCTTTGGGTTTGTTGTAGATTGCCTTAATAATGTTGAAATATGTTCCTTCTATTCCAATTTTCTGCAGTGTTCTTAACATAAATGGGTGTTGGATTTTGCCTAATGCTTTTTCAGCATCTATTGATATGATCACATGGTTTTTGTTCTCCGTTCTATTTATGTGGTGAATAACATGTATTGATTTACCTATGCTGAACCAGCCTTGCTTTTCTGGGATGAAAACAACTTAGTCGTGGTGTACAATTCTCTTAATGTGGTTTTGAATGTGTATAGCTAGTATTTTGCTTAGAATTTTTGCATCTATGTTCATTAAGGATATTGGTCTGTAATTTTCCTTTCTTGAGGTATCTTTATTTGGTTTAGGGTTAATGTGATACTGGCCTTGTAGAAAGAATTTTGGAGAATTCCATCTCTTTTAATTTCTCGGAATAAGTTGTGAAGTATTGGTATTAGTTCTTCACTGAAGGTTTTGTAGAATTCAGCTGGAAACACATCAGGGCCTGGGCTTTTCTTTGATGGCAGAATTCTTATTGCTCAGGAAATTAAAGCAAGAATTAACAAGTGGGATGGCATCAAACTAAAAAGTTTCTTCTCGTCAAACGAAACCATCAAGAACCTAAAGAGGAAGCCTACAGAATGGGAGAAGATCTTTACCAGCCACCACTCTGATAGAGGACTAATATCCAGAATATACAAAGAGCTCAAAAGACTCTACACTAGCAAAACAAATAACCCAGTCAAGAAATGGGCAACTGAACTGAATAGACACTTCACAGAAGAAGAGATACAAATGGCCAATAGATTCATGAAAAGATGTTCTTCATCATTAGCCATCAGGGAGATGCAAATCAAAACTACACTGAAATTCCATCTAACCCAAGTCAGAGTGGCAAGCATAAAGAAATCAAACAACAACAAATGCTGTTGAGGATGTGGGGAAAGAGGAACTCTTTTACACTGTTGGTGGGAGTTCAAACTAGTTCAGCCACTATGGAGATCTGTGTGGAGATTCCTTAGAAAAATGGGAATAGATCCACCATATGATTTGGCTATAACACTCCTGGGTATTTTTCCAAAGGGGTTGAAATCAGAGAACTACAGTAACATATGCATACCTATGTTCATAGCAGCACAATTTGTAATAGCCAAAATATGGAACCAACCCAGATCTCCATCAACAGATGAATGGATTGCAAAATTATGGGAAATACACACAATGGAATTCTACTCAGCCATAAAGAAGAACAAAATCATGGCATTCACAAGAAGATGGAAAGACCTGGAGAACTTTATGTTAAGTGAGATCAGCCAAGCACAGAAAGAGAAGGGACATATGTTTTCTCTAATATGCCCAAACTAGGGAGCATTGGGGATACCAGAGGGACTCCAGATAATGGAGGGGAAATCTCAGCAAAGCTAGAATGGAAGGATAGGAGAAGAAGAAGGCTGAGGTTTAATAATGGAGGAACTATATCCGAATATGTGTAAAAGTATGAATAGAGCATGGTTAACCTGGACACTCATTGTTGGAAGGGGGGAAGGAAAACTGGGGGGGTAGAGGGCACCAAGTACAGTTTAAATGTATACCATTTTCAGTAAAAAGAGAAAAACATATATTAAAAAAAGTTTTTACTTCCTTGGAGATGAAAGAGATTAATTAGTGAGAGGTATAGAAACTAAGCAACTGGACAATTAATAACTCGAGGGAAAACAAAAAGTTGCATAAGAAAAGAAATGTGATTGTAGTGCTCTACATGGCTCAGCTGAAAAGAATGGAATATATGGTCTTAATGTCAAGACTAAATATTGGTCCAACCAAAGAGATGACATAATTCTATTGGAAGGCCAAAGGCAGGCAAGTATATCTGTATACTGGAGAAGGGATAGTAGCAAAACCTCATTTTTTCCATAGTAGGAAACCAAAAGTAATATCTAGGTTTACCCAAAGACAGCACAAGCTGGATATTTAAAAATATGGAGGATAACATCACAGAAATGAGAAGTGTAACTCAAGAGAGATGAAGTATAGAATTACTAGACTTTTTAAAGTATGCGCATGTATAACTTTGTAAAAATAAAACACATGTCTCAATAGTGAGCTGAGGTTTGGGAAGGCATTTTTAATTGACTTACACTGCAGCCACATAAATTGTCATGAATTCCTTTTCTCTTTGTATTTTTAATCAGTGGTATATCTCTCTGCAATTACTAGTCTTCCTGAATTTTTGTCTTTTCCTCTTCTTTCTCCTCCTGGTTGGGTCTTAATGATTGAGGACTGACAGTAATGACAGCTGCCAACCTTCATTATCTTCTTTAATCCTTTTAACAGTGCAGTAAGGTAGGTACTGCTGCCTTTTCCATCTTCAGGGAAAAGGTTATGATCTCGGAGGTTTTCTAACTGTGGCTAGCATAATCACAAGCACCAGATCAGGGTTAGAACCTAGGCACTGTGTGGGGGAGTCATACCTTACAGCTCTGTTACTGAAGCATGTGGGAAATTAGAGGCTTCAATCTGACTTCAGTTTGCTAATTTAAAACTGCAGCAGCCAAGAGGAAGAGCAGCCACCATGATGACAGCTTGCACACTGTCCACTTTGACCAGGTGGTTGTTACCTCACCTGCCTGGGCCCTGTGACCCTCCTTCCCCACCAGATCCTTGAACTGGGAATTCATAGTCCCATGATACCTGGGACTGAAGAACAGCTCGGATAACATGTCATTGGCATGTGTGCCATCCCCATTCAGCTCGTGGTGATCTCTCTTGCTGTCTTCATTAAGCATCTGCTGAGCATAACCTGTGGCTTGTAGCATTTGGTCAAGAACTCCCATTCCTCCCTCCCTGGGAAACTATAAGGCCTAGCTGGAAAAGCCAAAGCCATCAAGGACCTAGAAAGAGTTGCAAGGTAAGATGTATCCTCAAGACAAAGAGACCTTGAATGAGGGTGTGGTCAGTGGAAAGTGTCCTGAAAGTCTTTGCCAACCAACGCTCCATTGAGATTAGAGTCTAATCCTTTTCTCGTCAATGTGGGCTGGCTCAGCTGTGGACCAGGATTCTATTCCAAGACTGCCATCCAAGAGAGAGGCCACTGTAAACACAGCTTGACAGTTCCAGCTGTGTCCAGCCTGCAGCTTCTGTACAGGCCACCGGAGCCCTTGCTCATGAAATGTCAGCCAAGAGCACCCAGTGTACGAGCGAAGCCACCTAGACCTTCAAACCCACCTGTTCACCCGTGAACGACACCGAGTGGCTTTAATGGGCCTGATAGGAAGCAGGATTGTCCCTGTCAGATTCTGACCCACAAAATTCTGAGGTGTGCTTAAAACGGTGTTTTTAAGCCTCCTAAGTTTGTTACACAGAAATAAAAATCTGGGACAGACCACTTGGGCCAGGACACATGGGAAAAAATTGTAGACAAGAGGGAATGGAGATATGGTTTGTGCTGACATTAGTGGGGGACAGGGAATTCTCACAGGAGTCTACACAGTAAATTTTCTCATTGGGGGGAAGAAGATGGGGCAGGGATGAAGAGGAAATGGACTTGGAGAACATGAATCCTAAGGTGGATGTAAAGGTGTGAGGAAGGTTTCGGTGGCCAGCAGAGCATCCCTGAAAGAGGGGCAAGGGGAGGAGCATATGCAAGGATGAGCCTGCGCGGGACTCTTACACCCTCTGGGCTCCTCTGCCCCAGCTGGGCAAGGAGGAGAGATTCTGTCTTCATCTGCGGGGTAACTTTCCCAGAGCCATGGTCAGGGGTAACTTACACCAAGAGCCATGGTCAGGGGACCCCAGGACCCTTCAGAGTGCCTCTGTCTTCTGAGGACTCTGGGGTAGGAAAGGAAGTGCAGGATTTCAGGAAAACCAAGCCTGGGGTGGATCAGGGACGCAGGAACTCTAGATTCCCTGCTCTTTCCACCAGGCTACTCCAGAAAACCCCCTCAGGGGAGGAGAGGAGTGCAGGAGAGGTGGTGGTTGGGACCCAGCTCAGAGCTGATTTCAGGCAGGACCACCTCTTTCCTCCTCTTTCAGGCATGTTATTCACAGTGCGAAGTTGGGGAAAGGTGGGGGAGACTTAGCCCACTTATTACTGTGTGCACAGAGCAAGCATACACACACACACACACACACACACACACACACACACACACACACATGCACTCATGCATGCACACATGCAACAACCTAAAAGAAGTACCATCCTTTTCTCTCGGGAAAATATGCTCTGACAAACCTTCTAGAAACATATGAATACCAAGACCCAGGCCACAGCCTCTGGCCTGTCACTCCTAATTAATGATGATGAGGCCTTGATGGATTTCTGGCAGGGAGACCCCCTGCAGCATCCACCCTCATGCCTGGACCATGCAGGGAGCTGGTAGTTCAGGTGAGGTCGCTGGGAACGCTGTGGGCTACGCGTAGGGCCTGGAGCAGCACCTCAGTCCTCACCGCAGCCACCGAGCACAGGATCCACAGGCCAGGGGCACGCACACACTAGCGCTTGCACAAGAGCTCACCGGCCTCCTGCCGCTCTGAAACTTGCTGCAAACCCAAGTGACTCAGAACTATGAGGTTTCCAGATCTTCCTCCTTGTCGCTCAAATAACATAGCTGAGTCATTAGAGGGGTTTCCAGGGTCAGCACATCCATTTCCTGACCCTCGGCCCACTCTGGAGGATAGCAGAGACTCTTGTCCTGAGGGACAACCTTCCTCAGAGCCCCAAGGCCTCACCACACCGCCACTTCCGACCCAGCCCCCAGACAAGCACCTCAGTCCTGCCTCTCTCCCTGGCCCCGCCCCATCCCTTCTTGGTCTCTATCTTGGCCAGCTGCTCCCCACGCCCCTTAGAATTCTGGGAAAGGCATAGAGAGGAATGGAACAATGGCCTAAAATTAGGACCCACAACAGAAGCATGGAACCCTGAGTCATGCATTGTTCTGAGGCTGCTGCTCCCAGTGCTGCCGGTAACCGCGCTGGTTCTGGCTCTGACAAGTGCTGACAACGGGATGAGAGCCAGCTGGGCCTCAGAGCAGAGGAGCTGCTGCCACGGCAGCCCACGGGCCGGGCTTCGGGAGTCAGAAACCAGAAACCACTGGGAGGGCAGCAGGGCGCTGCCTGAGGTCAGGCTTGGAGGCAGGCACCCGCCGCATCCTCCTGCTCCACCTTCTACCTGCCGGAGCACAGCTCCCCTCAACACATCTGGGCAGCATGAGGTGAGATGCGCAGCCTTGCCTGTCCACACGAAATGATGGTGGGCTCAGAGGACGCAGCAGCTGTGCTCAGGACCAAAGAGGAAAGGCTGCACGGCTGGTCCTTCCCCGTCAGGCCACAGGCTTGTCACCTTTACAGAAAAAAAAAAAATGATTCACACACTCAATCTTCATTTCCATCCCAGGAAGTAGACTACCTCCTTTTCCTATCAGGGTGGGGGTCTCCAGCCCAGAATCTCCCCCTAGAAACCTCTTGTCCACTTCTTACCACCCCACAGACTTCTTTTAAGGAATGAAAACGTGTTTGGGGGTTCCCTCCTCCGTGCAGCACCTACATCGTCCATGTGGAACACCCCCATCTGCAGGCAGGACCACCCTGTGATGGGGATGGCCTGAGTGCAACCTGGTTTTTCTGTTAGATCTGCGCTTTGTGGGAGGGACGGAGGCAGCCTCTCTGCTCAGCTCTCGCCAGTGCATCCAGGGCTCCTTAGAAGTCAGCAAACAGTAGAACCACCACCCAAGCAGCTGGGTTTAGACCTGTGTTCCCAATGCTCAGAGGGCCTGAGGCTGCGGGCCTGGGGGAGCCCCGCTATTTGTCTTTCTGTGCAGTGGTGGTGGGAGATGACCACGCTTAGAAACGCAGGCTAAGGCCTGCACACAAACAGCCAGAAGATTCCAGAGCGGTGAGTGTAGGAGCGTGCCAGAGACCACTGTCGGGGGAAGGAGATGGTTGGAGAAGGATAGCGCTGAGCTCCGAAGGCTGATAGGATGCGGGGAAGCAGGGATTAGAAGTTAAAATTAGGAAGGCTTGCAGAGCTTTGCATGCTGCCCAAGAACCTAATTCTCAGAGTTGCCAAAAGAGAGCATTGTGGAGATGGGCTTGTGGCCGGAGCTGCTTGGGAAGGGAGCTGCAGAGTGTGGAGTTAGCCTGGGAGGCTGAGAGAAAGAGCAAGGGCATGTGCACCAACCCAAAGTCTCCCCAAGGACAGGACTGGGACTTCCCTGGCTGCAATCCCAGTGACTGCCTGGCCCTTAGCAACATCCAATAAATGCTTGCAGGTCAAGTGAATCACTGCCCTGCCTGAGAGAGCTCCTGCAGCTGGCTAACAGGAGATCGGTCCGAAGAAAAGTGAGAATTCTGCTTCTCCAAGATGACCTCTGCACAAGATGCAAGGTTGCAGGAGCGAGGGGCGGGTGAGGCACGGGAATCCTCAGCCTCACTCGGGAAGGTGCCCACGTGTGTGCAATGTCCCCCAACTGTAGCCCTCGGCACCCACAGACAGGCTGGCAGGCTCTGGATCTGGGGGCCACGTGGGCGTGCCCCCAAAGGCCAACAGACACGTTGCCTCCCCTCATGGTCAGTTGGCATTGCGAGAGAAGCTGCTGGCAGCTGGAAGAATTCGCCACAGCTGGAGAGTGCCCCGGCACGTGGCTGGGCTGCGGGAGAGGGAGGCGCAGGCAGCCACCAGCATCCAGGCCTGGAGGCGAGTCAGGTCTCTGGAGGGAGCTGGGGGCGCTCTGTTTAGATTGAAAGGAAATCATCAGAAACCCCAGAACTTCGGTTCCAGTTCAGACCGGTTCATTGGTCTATTCTCTTTTTAAGACACTGTCTTTGTTTATAAAGAGTGTTTGTATTTGTTTCCATTTGGGATTCGGCAGATGAGCGCAACGCATTCCAGGGTCGGCTTCACGGATCAGCTCTGCTTGAACACACGCACATTCCACTCGCGGCCTGGGGGGAATCCAGGGATGTGCTGTCTCCTGTCTGTCTGTTCCCTAGACAGCCAGAGGATGGAGCTGCCCTGTGCAGACAGGAGCTGGGGGCTGCCCTGCCAGGAGCAGCAAGAACTAAAACACTAGGGGCCATCACGGAGACTCCCCTTGTGCCAACTTCTGGAAGAGCTCGTTTAAATCCTTTGACAACCCCGATGCCATAAGCAAGGTTATCAGCCCTACTTTGCAAATGGAAGTAGAAATTCAGACATTAAAAAACATACCCACACTTATTCTACTGGCACAGACAGAACTAGGGTTTGACCTTGGAACCAAGCAATCTGGCTCCAGAGCCAACCTGGACTCAAGTGATTTCTTTCTGCCCAGGATGTTACCATCCATGAGAAGGACATGACTTCAGAGCTTAGTGATCTTCCCTGCCGCCCCTGGAGGGGTCATCCTGGGGCTGCTCCCATGAGGGCCTCACCCAGGAAAGTGCCTAAGAGGTCAGAGAAGCCAGGGCTCTGGGGAGCCTTTTCTTGCATCCCCCCAAACAGGATAGCTACAGCAGTGTGCGGCCAGCCGAGCCTCAGGCTGTAGTGAAGATGTCTCAGCTCCAGGATCTCCTCTGGACCTTCTCACGAGGGCTCTGTGCCCATGGTTCCCAGCCCCAACTCTGCTCAGTGCACCTTGAGAACATGCCATGTTTGGAGGGCCCCAGCCCCCGAAATACCCAGGTCAGTGTCAGCAACTAGAACCATCCATAAACAGGCACATGAAGGCCAGGGCCCAGGAAGCAGGACCAGGTCCCAGGCTGGGGGCCACCTGGCAAACCGTGTGTGACCCGGGGAGGAGGGCTGGAGGAAGCAGCCTTCTGAGTATTGCCGGGAGTCCCTCAAAACATCCCAAAGACCTGCAGCCCCCAAGACACAGTGGCTGGCTTCCACTTACCCCTGAGTCCGTGCTGTCAGGAGCAAAAGAAAACAGAAAGAGAAGAAAGTGCCCAGCTAGGGAGGAGGGGAGCCGCCGGGGCCTTTCCCAACAACTGCAACAGCGGCAAACTTTCAGGTCTCCATCCCTTCCCTGACCACGGCCTCGCTCCCACCCTGCGCCTGAGCCAGTGGTGACCAGACCTCGGGGGAGAGAAACAGGCCTGGGCCCAGACACCTCCGCTTGCTGCCTCCTTTCCTCCCGCTTCTAGACACCCCTCACAGCTCGGCCAGTCACGGTCCCCATCTGGCCTCTCTACCTCTGCTTCTGGCTCCTTCTCACAGACTGTAAACATATTCACAAATCCTTCTAGAAAACTTTCTCCTGTAATCCCAGTAACTCAGAAGGCTGAGGCAGGAGGATCACAAATTCATGGCCAGCCTGGACAACCTAGCAAGATCCTGTCCCAAAATAAAATAAAAAGGACTATGGGTAGACTGCCCCTGGGTTCTATCCCTAGCACCACAAATACACGCACACATTCATACATACATACATACATACATACATACATACATACATACATCTTTCCCTCCTCCCTGCATCGCTTCTCCTACCTCAATTCCCTCTGCTCCCTGTCAAGCAGCATGGCAGGATGATCCACACTGTGGCCTGCTTAGCCAAACCTCCCAGCAGCCCCTCAGCCTTTGGGTGCCAGATCCCTGCCTGTGCCCCTCTAGCTTTGCTCAGATGCCACCAGAGGCCTCATGGTTGCCTGGGGTCATCTGCTTTGACCACTCCCCTCTATCAGCATTCCTGCCCTCCACAGGTTCTCCTCTGCCCCTCTACCTCAATTCATGGGCCATCCCTCTGTTCCCTGCTCTGAAACCACTCCCCAGGAACCTCTGGAAAGTTGTCTGTCTCCCGGGGCCCCGTTATCACACCTCTTTCCTCTTCCTCACCAGGCCAGGGACACCTTGTCTAGTCCTTGGGTCCCTATCTGTGTCAAAGATCCTCAGTTCAAGAACTCTAGGCGCTCTCCCACACAAGAGCTTCTGAGCGCTGCCAGATGCCCAGTGCCACGTGACATCTCTCAACACATTCCAAACCAGTCTCTTCATCCTCCCTGTCGCCCCAATGGCACGACACTCAGGATCCACTACACCCTTCTGTACACCTCCCTTGGCCAGCAGGGCACCAGAGCTGACCGAGGCCACCTCTGTGATGTCTCCATCTCCTTCTCAGTGGTCTACTTCAGGGCTTGATCATCTCTTTCCTGGACCCAGCAGCCTCCTCCACCAGCGAGGATACATTCAGCTGGAGGTTGCAGGATGCCCAGCTCCCAAAGGCAGAACTGAGTAGGATGCTGAGCGCTGGCTTTTTCCCTTGCTGTTGTGTGCACTCAGGCGTTCTCTGAGCCCATGTCATTCCCATTCTCTGTGCACTTGTTGCCTTTTCTGTAAGGCATAGGTAAAAACCTTGAATAGGATATATTTTTTCTAAGGTATACATTCTAAATAATAGATACTGTCTATGGCCGTACCACCCTGAACATGCCCGATCTCGTCTAAATAATAGATACTGATAGTGTAAAGCATATTTTGCATGTATAGATAATAAATGTGTTGAGCCTTAAACTTAGAATAACCTCATAGGGTCAGAACAGCAGTTGGTGTTAGCCACTGCCCACTGCATGGTAGACTGGCAGGAGGTAAGCAGCCCGGGCCTGGCTACCTTGGCCACCCAATGATGGCTGGGCCTTGGGCCAGCCTTGCTTCCTCTGCTTCCCCCTGAATATTCACATCAACTGCCCTGCATCCCAGCATCACATCCTCATATTTCCTAAAGGTAGAAAAGAAGACAATCTCCTCCTCATTCTTCTCCTATTTATTTATTTATTTATTTATTTATTTATTTATTTATTTATTTATTGTCATACTGGGAATCCAACCAAGGGGAATTCTATCTCTGAGCTAAACAGGGTCTTGATCAATTGCTGAGGGATTCACTAAGTTGCTGGCACTGGTCTCAAACCTGTAATCCTCCTGTCTCAGCCTCCCAAGTACTAGAAGTATAAGTGAGTACCACCATTTCACTTGTCTCTTTTTAATGGGGAGGAATTTTTTTTCCTGGAAGCCCCACCACAGCAGGATCCCCACAGATTCCATCAGCCAGTTCAGATCCTAACCAGGGATGCAAAGGACCCTGGGAAGCCTGATATTCTCATCCCTTTGCCCAAAAGGTTGATTCTGCCAGTGAGGAGAAAGGAGGCTGTCCCTCTGGCTAAGTGTGTTGCCAATCCTTTGGCTTTTTCCCTTTCTAGTCCACCTTCATTCCTGAAGGCAGAATGATCTGTCTTCAGTTTTTGTTGTGTTGGTCCCTGCTCCAAAACTTTTAGTGATCAACCTTAGAATAAAAGGCATTGTCCCTGGTGTAGCATGCAGTGTCTTCCGCTGTGTGATCACATCCTCTCTTCTTACACTTTTCCAACCTTCAGCCAGTTCAAACGTCTCACACTCCAGGATCCCCTTCCTAAGCCAGCCTGACAAAACTGAATTCCTCCTTATTCCTTAGGATACAAACTTCTCCGTGAAACTTCTCTAGGCTTCTCATCCCCTGTTATGTCAAATACCTACTGTGGTGCTAGACCATAGGCGTCCAATGACCGATGAAGGAAGAAAGGGAGGAAGAAGGATGTAGACCATAGGCATCCTATGACCGATGAAGGGAGGAAGAAGGATGGAAAGACTTGGATGATGCTTGGACATCATCAGCCCCCATACCTGTCCAACAGAAAGCCCCTAGTGTGGAGTAAACCCCCTAGAGCCCCCATGGGGCTATTAGACATACTCATTACTACCGCCTTTAAGTACTTGGACTTCTTCCCTTTGGGGGAACCCCTTCACCCTATTTAGCATCTGGGCTATTTTCCTGCACCTAATGAAACATGCCAAGAACTTTTAAAAATAACCATAGTGTGTCAGGACACTGTGACTGGGGTAGAGGGAGTGTTTTCCATTTACTCATCTTGAGTATCATCGCATTTAAGTTGGCCGATCTCTGCAGCCTGCCAAGGTCTCTTTTACCTTTGCCCTTGATGCCAAATCACAGTCCTTCTCAGTTCTAGGTCATACCCTCATGTGATAAGCGTCTCATCTAAGTCTTCATCTTGAATCATTAAACAGGCTGAGACACTCTGAAGAAATCTCCCTTGGTCTGGCCTCAATCTTTCCTCTACCACCCACTGGGTGTAGCCGTTCTCCCCCCCCGGAGAACTCAATAAGGGCAGAGCCTCCCTTAGGGTAACCTCAGAACATGAGAAATGAAAAGGACCTGCCCCAGAAGCGGTTCAGCCAGCCTGTGGGGGAGGGAAGGGGAGAGACAGACATCCAGACACCCAGGAAGGCTGGACAGAGCTGTGACACTTCATCTTCCCCATCTCAGAAAGCAGGCATCCCTCTGTCCCCTTCCTCTGCCTATTTCTCCTTTTTCTTGTCCAAAAGCTATCTCACGTTCAACATTCCCCAGACAGAAGATCAGTTTGGGCCCCTTCTAATACAAAATTCCTTGTTAAATAAAATCCTATCCTGGGGTGGCTCTGTGGGCAGCCTGCCTTCAGCCAATAGATGGCTTCCTTGGACTCAGATCCTGATTCCTGGCCAACCAGAGGAGCAGGGTCCAACCCACAGCACTCAGCATGCACTTGCAAGGAACTACCCAGCTCTGCCTTCCTCAGCAGGGAGTGGATGGGGTAGGAGGTCCTCAGAGTTCTGCAGATTAGCACTTCTGCACCTGACCTGAGAAAACAGTCTCTGGGCTTGTAGGCTGTGGAATGCTGGAGCTCTATTAGAAGTAGACGTGACTTTGGAGCAGTCGTACATGGAGGGCACAGCCAGCTGTTAGCAGGAGCAGGAAGTACAGTCAAAAAAGGGCAGACCGCAGCAGATACAGACAGAGCAGGTTCAACCTGGAGAGGCCCAGCAAGAGGGAGAAAAGGGAAAAAGGTCGTGGCGGGTGTCTGTGTGCATCCCAGTGGGCCAGGTCAGCCCAGCAGCAGCATGGGGTTCAGTGGGAAGAGAAAGAGCAGTGCTAAGGACAAGAGGCAGACCAACGCCTGGATGGGCTGGAGTTTCTGGAAAAGCTCAGGCAGGATACAGGCCCAGGAACATGATAGGCTCCATGTCAAACAGGGTCAGATCAAGCCCTCAAGTCTGGAGTTGGGGCATTAGGTCACAGAGAGGCTAAAAACAAGAGATAACAGCACTGCTTTATCTAATTACAGACCTGGCTCCTCATATCCCCCACAGGCCTGGTTGAGATTTATTCCTGAATCAGATAGCTGAACATCCACTTGGCCTCAGCTGGGAGAGAGGAAAGAGGGTCAGCTAAGGGCCAGGTCATCCCTTTACATGGATCCCATTGGGTCCTCCTAGGGTGACTCGAGAGAGTTGGGGTCAAAGAGACATACTTGCCCCCCACTCTGGCCTCCTCTTCCACCTCCAAATTCCTAACCCATAAAAAATGAACACGAAGAATGTCATAGGTCCGTCAGGCAGAGCCAGGTCAGCTCCTGGAGGGAACCATTTTCCTTTGTATAGATTCACAAACTAGATTTTTATCCACCCAATCAAAACCTCTACTTGAGTTTGATACCTGCTACCATAACCCATCTCCTCTCCAGTTTCTAAATTCAGAATGCCTCTTGCCCAGGCTTTCTGACCCTCTCCCAGCATCCTGAGGACTTGGCAGTGTACAGCGACGCAGCTCTTTCCAAGCCTGCTCCTTAGGACCCACAACTCACCAACAGGATATCACAGGATGATTGCGTGCCCTGGGGCAATGGTGGGGTTCGCGTGAATCACCAGAAGGGGAGTGATGGAACTGAACTTAGCTCTGGATCATTCACCTGTGGGAGGCTGAAGTTCAGCCCAGGGGCAACAGGTGGAGCCCAAGTTTGCAGCCAGGGAAGGCGGGGGGGGGGGGGGGGGGGGGGCGTTTAGTGTGTAAGCCAACTCCTCACTCCTTCTGTAAGGTCAAGTCTAAACTCCTCAGCCCTATATGAGGAAATGACTCTTTCCTGTAAGCTGGAAACGTATGTGCTTTACAATGCATGTGCATTTTGAAACATCAAATAAACCAGTAGTGTAAAGATACCAGAAAATGATTTCTCTTGAAGCTGGGCATGGTGGCACATGCTTGCGATCCCAGTACTTGGGAGACTGAGACAGGAGGATCACAGATTCAACTTAGTGAGGCCCTCTGCAAGTTAGTGAGACCCTGTTTCCAAATAAAAAATAAAATTGGGCTGGGAATACCTCTGGTTTCAATCCCTAGTGCGTGCGTGTGTGTGTGTGTGTGTGTGTGTGTGTGTGTGTGTGTGTGTGTATTGAAATGCCAGAGGGAGGCCGTGTTGGGGAAGGCTGGTGACTTCGGCTGGAAAGGGCTTGCTTATGCCTGGGTCTTAGTCATATCTTTCCTCCAAAACATGCTAGAAATTAGAGATATCCCTAGACCGAAAGCAGGAGATGTAAAAGTCCCAGAAGGACCATGAACTTGAAACCAGGAATCTTATTATCCCCTGGTCCTTTAGCTTCTCCCTCCACTAATATATATTCAATTTATATTTACTTAACATATCAATAAATGATATTTATTTTTGTGGTACTGTGAATTGAACCCAGGGGCATTCTACCTCCAAGGTACACCTCCAGCTTTATTTATTCATTTTTTTAAATTTTGAAACAGGGTTTCACCAAGTTGCAGAGGGCCTCACTAAATTGCTGAGGCTGGCAGAGAACCTGAGATGCTCCTATCTCAGCCTCCTATGTACTAGGATGACAAGCGTGTACCACCATGCCCTCCTGATAAATTATATTTAACATAACAGGGTATAATTTTATCCTACTGTTAATACTCAAGCTTTAAGTAACATTCACTGCTTTTACTTAAAAATATAACATTTCTAAACAAAATTCCAAGCTTTAGGTTTAAAAGCATTCAGTTTTTGAAAGTTGATATCCACGCTCCCTTCATTCTCATTCAGCAAAAGTCCTTTATCAATTGAACTGTCTAGCTTACTGTCTGGGGGTTTTTCTGACAGTTTGGTCTATATATGGGATGGAAGTCACTTTCAGATCTCCCTGAACCTGTGGCCCATTGTGTCACCACCCCTCCTGTCACCTTCTCTTTGCTCCCCTTCTCTTCCCCCCATCCCTAGAGGCCTGAATTCTACCTCTGTCACCCAGGAGGAAGTTGCTCCAAGTATTTAAGAGATGCTCCCCAACACACACCTCGCGGTTTTTCCATAGCCTTTCGCACTTGGCAGCTCCCTGCCTCTCCCGGGGTTCTCTCCCTTTGATCCCCATCTCCTTTCCTTGGATTTCTCTCAAAGCCCCCTTGAGGCTTGCTCCTCCTCGGCCTGGCCCAAGAGGTCGGCGTTCCCCAGTGCTCTCTCTTGAGGGCCCTTTCTTGCAGCTGCCCTCGCCTGTGTTCACATCCATGGATTATGACCCTCCTGAGCACCAGATCCAAATCTCACAAGCTCCGCAAGCCCCACAGGTTCAAAATCCAACTGACTAGCCGGGCGTGGTGGCGCACGCTTGTAATCCCAGCATTTGGGAGGCTGAGACCGGAGGATCTCAGTTCACGGACAGCCTCAGCTACAACTTTGAGACCCTGTTTCAAAATAAAGAATAAAAAATAGGGCTGGGGGTGTAGCTGGGAGGTCAAATGCCTCTGGGTTCCATGCCTAGATGCGCAAAAAAAAAAAAAAAAAAAAAAATCCAACTGACTGCCTCCTCCTCGCGCCATCACCCCTGCTCTGCCCCCCTGCTCTGCCGCTTGCCTCTGCCCACTCAGATCTTTCTCGGATCTCGGAAAGCAGGTGATGCTCTTGACTCCTTCTTTCCTGGGCCTCCCTCATTCAACCCATCTCCAAACCATATAACTGCCTCCATAGGAGTTCTCAAAGCATTCCTCCTCTCCAGCTTCCACCTATATCCAGTGCCTTCTCCCCCACCCCAGGACCCCGTGTAGTCTCTGAACCCATCTTGTTAACTGTCCTCAGCCCATCTTCACCCTCACTCCAAATCATCCTTCACGCAGGAGTGATTTGTGTGGCTGTGGGAGAGTGGGTAGCAGGCCTTCAACCCAGGGGTGTTCTACCTCTGAGACCCCAGGGCCTTTTAAAATTTTTTATTTTGTAACAGGGTCTCACTAAGTTCCTGAGGCTGGCCTCGAACCTATTATTTTTCTCTCTCAGCCTCCTAAATACTGGGATTCCGGATATATGCCTGGCATTAATGATTTTTATAAAATACCTGGCAGTAAAGATTTTTATAAAATACAAATCTGATGATCTCATTCCCCTTCTTAAAATCTTTTGAAGGATCTTTATCACTTTGGGGAGATGCGCCCATCACTGGTCCTCAGCCCTCACTTCCGATGCTGCCCACCACGATAGCTGCTGTCCTGAACCATGACTAGTCAGTCTACCCAAGTTTCCTTTAGCCCCTCCCACCTCCAGGTCTAATTCCAAAATCCTACAATCGTGTAGCTGGGATTAGCCACAGCCTCACTATCTTTGGGGAACAAAAGAGGCAGCTCTCTTGATGTTAACCTAGATTTCTTAGGCCCGTATTATACAAAAACTTGCATCTTTCCATTCCTAGTATAGATATCTCCAAGCAGATCTAGGAGTCCCCAACAGTGTCTCACTTATGTTCATACACAAGTCCACTTGCCACCTAGTGGTTTGCTGGGTGTGTGAGGATACAGCACTGCCTCCCCAGCACCTGTTCACCTGTCCCCCCTGAGCAGCAGCTAAGCCCTCGGAATGGTCCCAACCCCATCTCAACTCTAAGGGGAATCCTGATTGGTCTAAGCCAAGATTGCTCAACCCCAGCACTATTGGCTTTGGGGGCAGTTGGGGTACAGGTGGGGCTGTCCTGTGCGTTGTAGGATGTTCAGCAGCCCCATTGGGCTTTATCCATTGGATACCAGTCACACGCACACAACCCTTCCAACAAAACATCATCAGACATTGCCAAGTGAGTGCTGAGCTGAGCACCACTGGTCCAGGCCAATTTTAAATGCCATTGCCTTCCACAGCCATATGCTGGGTTTGGATATAGAAGCTAAATTGGTTGAATTCGAATAAAGTTCAAGAATTATGTGACGTGTTCGGTGGTCTTGCTTTCTCAGAACTGAGAGCAGCTCAGTTTCAGGTGCGAGGGGACCCCACTGTAGGATGAGGCAGACACCATAAAGACAAAACAGAGATAAAGCAAAGTCAAGTCCTGGTGGACTTCCAGGTCAAACTGATATAAAATCACTGCTTTGCTGGACATTTCTTTTTTTTTTTTTTTTTGGTGGCACTGGGGTTCCTGGAAACCCTTCTACCTCCGGGCTACACTCCCAGACCCATTTTTTAAATATATTTTTATTTGGAAACAGGGTCTCTTAAGCCAGCAAGGCTGGCTTAGAACCTGCGTAATCCTCCTGTCTCTGCCTCCCAAGCGCGGAGATTACAAGCGTGCGCCACCACGCCCGGCTGCTGGACATTTCTGTATACTAAGCCTACAAATCTTCTTCACTGCTTGGAGACTTGTTAGTTGCAACAGAAACCTCACTGCTACATCCTCTTTTGGGGTCAAATCCACAGTCTGACACAGGACTCTGCAAAACCACTGGCATGCCTGCCATTCCCCACTGGGCCCCCGATCTCCACCGGAGCGTGGCACCTGCAGGCAGCACTTCCCAGCGAGCCCTGCCACCAACGTCCCGGAACTGTCAAGATGCAAAACACCATCATAGGATCCAGGAAGACGTGAGATCAAATCTCCTTCTCCCCTTTGAGAATATCAGTGCTCATTACTGTGGCTACAGTATTATTCAAAGTTTTAATGAAACAGAGGTGTTGTTCTACTAGTATTGCAGCACTCTCCTTCCCAAAGACAAGATATAAATTTTTAGAGCATAGCCAAGAACATACTAAGTAAAGGACATCACCCTATTTTAGACTCCTTTGACTCTCCCAGACAACCAGGTCACACATGGGTCTTTCTGATCTTAGGACATATTCTTTCCCAGAAAGTTTCTCAGTCTCTCATTTAGATAAACTTGGGTTTATTGGGCTCATAATGACGTATCAATCAGCTGGTGCCAGTTCCTAACCTGCAGTCATGAACAATCCCCAAATCTCAATGGCTTGTAACAACAGGGCCTTTCACATTATCAGCATTATGCTTACAACATAAACATGATGGTTCTATTCGTAAATGTATTCAGGGTTCATCACCAACCCCTGAGTGTAATGGTTTTTCCGTTCCAGGATTCTTTATTTACGGTCGTCTCTTGAGGGTGTGACAGTGCCAACATGTTTTCGGGTTTGCGAATGACTACCGCCTTTAGACTTGAGTGACGATTTTGCTGAGTGAAAACTTGTTGGCTCACACTTCTTTCAGACCTCTGCAGACAATACTTCCCAACTCTGTGCTGCCGAATGTCACTGGGTATCTGCCTGAGGCTAGTCGATACTATTTTCTCCTGGTGAGTGACTTCTTTTCTGCTTGCATGACCATATGATTCTTTAGTTTTAATAGGGACATGTTCTTTCTGTAACATAATACTCCCTTTCAAATTGTACATTCAATTCTTTTGTAAAAATAGTTTCCTCTCTTCTCTCTCTCTCTCTCTCTCTCTCTCTCTCTCTCTCTCTCTCTCTCTCTCTCCCCCCCCCCACCTCTCTCTTTTTTGCCGTACTGGGGATGGAACCCAGGAACATTCTACCTCTGAGCTACACCCCCAGCCATATTTTTTATTCTTTACTTTGAAACAGAATCTCACTGAGTTGCAAAGAGCCTCAGTAAGTAGCCGAGGCTGTCCATGAACCATGATCCTCCTGTCTCAGCCTTCCAAATGCTGTCTCTCTCTCTTTTTTTTAACTTCATTTATTTATTCTATCTTCTGTGTGCTTCTAAAACAATTGAGTGTATGCGAGCCTTCTTCGATCTGCCTTGAACATCTAGTGTTTTTATACCTTTGTTCTCCGTTTTCACTTACGGAATTTTTTCTGGCTTATCTACTGTGCATCTCACTCCACTTTCAAAAATCTATTCCTTTCTTGGGACTGCCAGTAAGGTTTTTGCCTTTCTACTATACCTATGATCATCTTGCCTGTCTCTAGCTTGTCAGTTCACTTCTCATCTCTAGCCATTCTCTGCATGTCCTTCTTTCACTGCTTTTATCTCTTCCTGAGTTCTTCTTTTCCCTTTTAAGAGTTCATGTTCTCAGCCAGTCGTGGTAGCACACACCTATAATCCCCATACTTACGAGGCCGAAACAGGAGGGCCGCAGGTTTGAGGACAGTCTCAGCAACATAGCAAGATTCCCAGCAACCTAATGAGACCCTGTTGCAAAACGAAAATAATAAAATGGGTCTAGGGGTATAGATTGGAGGTAGATTGCCCCTGGGTTCAACACACATACACACACACACACACACACACACACACACAATTTATGTTCTCAGCCAATCCCTTGAGACAATGGACAGGGTATTTTCCTAACATGTTCCTCTCTTTCCTGAAGTGATTCTTTTACTGATAGGCATTCTTCATCAGCTTTTTACTTGTTAGGGTCTTTTTGTTAGATGGTTCTTTCTCTGTTGAAACAGTTATCTTGGTGGTTCTTTTGTGTTTCTTACTCCTCTTCCAATGGGAGAAGTTCTAGGCCAACACTTTTCTCAGGATTTATGGGGCCATAGAGAAGCGGGCCAGAGCCATTAATGGCTTCAGCTGAGGCCCCCTCTCAAACCACTTTCTTACCAGAATCCCAGTATTCTCTGTCTAGGGACACAACATCCCTTTGAGTTCTTTAGATCTCCTCTCATCGTGGACCTGGAGGATGAATGGGGAATCTTTTCTCAGTTCTCTCTTTGAATGTTCTTCCTATTATTTTTATGCCATTTCCCTTTCATCTTTAAAAATAAGCTTTATAGGGGTATAATTTATATACATTAAATCCATCCATTATAGTTTGAGGAGCAATTCAGTAATTGCACACAGTCATGAAAGCACTATCACGGATCAAAATATAAACCATTTTCCTCTCTGCAAAGAATTGCCCTGTGTCTCTTTGCTTCAATCCCCTCCTCTAGCTGCTCCCAGCCCCAGGCAACCAATGATCTAGTCCTGTTACTGTAATTTTGCTTTTTCTAGAATTTCATAAGATGGAATCATTTATCATGTAAACTTTTGTGTTTTATTTTTTACTTAGCATAATGCTCTCGAGATTCGTGAATATCGTGCGTATATTGCACGTCTTGTTCTTTTTTTATTGTGGAGTAATATTACATGGAAATTCTAGTTTGCTTGCCTGTTTGCCTGTTGATGGACATTTGAGTCCTTTCTAGGTTGGAGCATTGATATATAAAACTGCTGCGAACATGCACTTACCAGTGTTCCAATGGACATTTGTTGTCGTCTTGGACAAATACTTGGGATTGCTGAGACGTATGTTAAGTGTGAACTTTACTCTTTCCCAAAGGGGTGTCCTAACATCCCACATAATCTGTCAGCTTCCTGATTGTCCTCAACAGTGCTTGGTATTGTCAATCCCTTACATTTAATTCTAGTGAGTATATAGTGCTCTCTCATTGTGCTTTTAGTTTATGTTTCATCAAAAAAAAAATAATGAGGTTAATCATCTCTTCGTGTGTTTACTAGGAGACTTCATATCTTATTTGAAAACTTGTCTCAAATAATTTGCTCTTTTTTTTTTTTTTTTGGTGGTACTGGGGTTCCTGGAAGCCCTTCTATCTCCGGACTACACTCCCAGACCTATTTTTACTTTTTTTTTTTTTTTTTTTTGGAAACAGGGTCTCCTAAGCCAGCGTACGCGGCTGGCTTCGAACCTGCGTGATCCTCTTGTCTCTGCCTCCCAAGCATGGGGATCACAAGCGTGCACTACCACGCCCAGCTAATTTGCTCATTTTAAAACTGGGTTATTTGTCTCATTATTGGGTTTATAACTGGTCTAGATTCAAGTTCTTGGTCAAATATATATTTAGTAAATATATTCTCCCATTCCATGGCTTATTTTCTCTCACTTTTTTGTTTGTATTTTAATTTAATTTAATTTTTTATTAAAGAGAAACACTCTTTAATTTTGGTGAAGATTATTCTATCAACTTTTTTAATAGTATGTGTTTGCTGTGTTCTGCTTCAGAAAACTTTATGCAAGCTAACCTCACAAAATTTTCTTTCTGTCTCAGCATAATTCATTCCTTTTTTTCTATATTATTTTATCTTTGTCTGACAGCTTTATCATTTTACTTTTTATGTTTAATCCATGACTCATTTAGAATTAACTTCTGTGTATGCTGGAAGGTAAGGTTTAGGGTTTACTCTTTCTAAATATTTAATTGCTTTAGTACAGCTACATGTTCTTAAATAAATTACTGAATCATTACTTAAGGAGTAACGTGAGGTCTGTGTAGAAAATTTAGATAGTCATACCTGATGAGAAGGAAAACCAGCACCTACAGTCTCGCTCACCTGAATCTGACACACTTGCCAGTGACTTACAAGGTTCCATCTCAGACAGCCCCAAGACCAGGTATTCTCCTCCTTTTAGTCTTTATCAACTTGACAAGTGATAATCATCTCTTTTTAATTTCGATTTGTATTATTGGTTAAGTTTTCATATATTTACTGCTTATTATATTTCTACTTTTGTGAACCCTTCTTTTCATATCATTACCTAATTTTTTCTTAATAAGTGCACATTTTCTTAATGATGTATAATGACTATATATTAAGGATCTTTGTTGTATATAATACTAATATTTTTCTGGTTTGTCATTTGCTGTGTATCCATATATTAAGTGACTACTGAGTATGTACTGTATGCCAGGCATTCTATTAGATACAGAAAAATCATTGAATAAAATAACTAATGAAGTTAGATATAAAATGCTTGCCTTTAAGAAGTTTAAAGTGTGTGTATATGTGGGTATGTATGTGTGTTACTAGGAATCAAGCTCAGGGACATTCTACCTCTGAGCCACACCTCTATCCCTATTTATTTATTTATTTAATTTTGAAACAGGGTCTCACTAAGTTGCTGAGGGCTTTGCTAAGTTGCTGGAGCTGGCTTCAAACTTGGGATCCTCCTATCCAAGCCTCCCAAGTACTAGGGTTAGAGCATGCGCCACCACGCTTGGCATAAGCTTGTACTCTTTAGCAAGATTCCAGAAACTTTTCTATTAAAGAACCAGATAATAAATATTTAAGGCTAATAGGAAAATTTGAAGTAGATACCTAGATCACAGAAAGAAAAGAAAAAAAACCACTTCTGCCCCTCTCTCCCTCTCCCCAGGGGCTTCAATGAGGAGCCATCGATGCTAGGGCCTGTCCTGCAGACACTCCCAGGAAGAGGAGGGACCATCCTGACAAGGAAGGGGCAGACCCGAGTCAGGGTAGCAGAGTAGCAGTGGTCAGTTCCACTCTGGCCACAGGGACAACCCAGACCTGCGGCACCTTGTTCTCCATGGGAGCCTGGCCTCCTGGACTTGGGCAGCTGGTTAGAAGGGAGGGGACTTTCTGAGTCACTGTCCCAGACTGACATTCCGCTGCCCAATGACTGGCGGTTGTCAACAGCAGGCAGGTAGTGACCAGAGGGTCCCAGGGAGCTGGAAGGTATAACGAGGGGGACTGGGGATGAGGGGGAAACAGAGTCACAGGAGGCTGTTCTGACTGGCGGCCCCCCAGTGCTGACATGCTTGAGCAGTGCCTTCCAGCCATGCAAAAACGGAATGTGGGCTGGAGCTGGCACACGTGCTGTAGTTCACCAGCCCCTGCTCTAGGCAAGTGAGGCATGCAACCAATAAATATCTAAATATGTAATGTGTCAGATAATTGATGCTCCAGGAAAAAAAACAAAGCAGGGAAAATGGACAGGGTGCTGGTAGGGAGATAGGATTATAACATTAAACAGGGAAGGCTTCCCTGGGAAGGGATTCAGAGCGAGCCTGAAGGAAGCCAAGCTATCCAGCTCTGGGAGGGAAGAGACACAGGCAAAGGCCCGAGCAGGAGCAGTCCTGGTGTTCTGGAGGAACAGTTTAAAGGCTGCCATGATTGGAACACAGGAAGGAGGGAGGGAAGAGGTTGTAGGAGATGGAGATGGAGATGGAACAGGGCAGATCATGTAGGACAGGATTTCTCCACTCTGCATGAACATTAGGACTCCATGAGCTTCCTTACCACACCCAATGCCAGATCCCAGATGTTCATTACATTGGCCTGGGTTCGGCATCTCTACATTTTCTAAAACTTTTCAAATTATTCTAATGTGCAGCCAAAGTTAAGAACCAATGATGTTGGGCCATGGCGACTGCTGTAAAGATCTGGGCTTCTCTGTAAGGATCTGGGCTTCTCCAAGAGGCAGGTGATCAGCGAAGGATTCTGACAGAGTAGTGACGTGGTCTGATCGCACTGTCTCTGCTGAGAACACGAGGAGGCAAGTGCAGGGTCAGGGCTTCCACCTAGCAGGCTGGACAGTGGCCCGGCGACAGGTTCTACAGTGGTGACAGCGGAGGGGGCAGAAGTGGTTCAACTTGGTCTATGCTTAATATCAGGCTGACAGAATTGAATTAATGAAGGGATGCAAGAAAAAAAAGAGCATATTCAAGGAGGGTTCTAAAACTTCCATCCTGACCAACCATAGGGTTGGGTTTTCCATGAATTTTATGGAAAGCTAGCAAAGGAAAGAGAAGTTCGAGATGGATATTGAGCCAAGCAGAGGTGGTAAGTTAAATATGTCTGGAGTCCAAAGGAAAGGTTTAGGCTAGAAATTCAAATTGATTCATCTTTGCCACTCCCCCTTCCTCCCTCCTCTTCCTTTTCTTCTCCCTCCTTCTCTTTCTCCTCCTCCTCCCTCCTCCTCCTCCTTCTTTTTCTTCTTTCTTCCTCATGCTGGAGATTGAACCCAGGGGCATCTACCTCTGAGCTACACCCTTAGGCATATTTTATTTTTTATTATGAAACAAGTTCTCACTATTTGTTGAGAGTCTCACTAAATAGCTGAGGCTGGCCTCGAACCTGCAATCCTCCTGTCTTAGTCTCCCCAGAGGTAGTTCTTAAAGCCATATACTGAATGAGATCACCAAAGGAGAGGATATGGACAGAGAAGAGGAGAAATCCAAGTCATGAGCCCTGGAATAGACCTCTCAACATTTTATTTATAATGATTTCCCAAAGAAATTCCTAAATGTGCATATAATTATATCTATGGCTCTTGGCTTTGATAGTATATTAAAAAGTCCTTTCTCACCCAAAGATATATAACTACTCATCTATGGTTCTTTTATGATGCAATTTTATCCTTAATTATATTCAGATCTTTATTTCTCAATATCATTTCCCAATCAAAGGAACTAGAGTTCCTTGGAGAAATGGTTGATTCCAACTTTGGGGCAGGGAAAGTACAAAATAAGCCTGGAACATCTTGTTGAGCCAGAAAGCAAATAAACGCTCAAAAAATTATGGGAACAGGTCAAAAGGGCACAGAACCCACTCGCCAAATCTGGGAGAATGTAAAGTGAATGCATACAGTGATGGGTGATAGCCCACGGAGCAACACAAGAATCCGCAGGAAAGAAGGAAAGGAGGGAGGGACGGGAAACCCTTAGAATAAAATGCCAGCTAGTAAATACAGACAGAATGGTAGATTCAGAAAACCACCATCTTGCCACAACCCTAGAAGCAATTAGTTGAGGCAAAAATAGAGAACGCAATATTCGCACAGCCTCCAAGTGTTCCCCCACCTGTTTTGTATTATCACAAAAGGAACTAGACCAACTTCTCAGCAGAGAAATCGGTCAAATGCTACTCAGCCAAATGATCAAAGCTAACATCACCAATAATGGAGCCAAGCTCTGCACAGGCCTCTGGAGTGAGACACCGGGCAAGGTGCCCATGTCTTCTACATCGCCACAGAGGAGCGTAACCTGAAAACGACAGCAGACACACCTAAGCTGAGGGAGATGCTTCAAAACACCTGGCCTGTATATTTCCAAAGGTATCAGAGATGCAAGGGACAAAAAAAGGCTAGGGGGTGATTCCAGACATACTTGGATGAATGGCTCACAATTGGAGGACAAGAAATCACTGTAAAGGATGCTACTGGGAGACTTCACAACAGTTAAACATAGGCTAATCATTAGATAATAGGATTGTGTCAGTGTGAGCAATTTTGAGCCTGATAACTACATTGGGGTTACATGCCCTTGTTCTTTGGAGAATCTCACTGACACTGAAAACTTTTTTTTTTTTGGTGAGGGGGAGTGGGACTGGGAATTGAACCCAAGGGCATTCTACCTCCAAGCTATACCCCAAGCTTTGTTTGTTTGGCTTTATGACAGGGTCTTGCTAGGTTGCTGAGAATCTCTCTAAGTTGCTAAGACTGTCCTCAAACTCGTGATCCTCCTGTCTTAGCCTCCTAAGTATGGGAATTACAGGCATGTGCCACCACCTACAGCATCACTGAAATCTTTAAGGATAAAGGGTACACATTGCCTGCAACTTACTTTCCAATGTTGCAGGAAAAAATATGCATATATATATATATATATGTGTGTGTGTGTGTGTGTGTGTGTGTGTGTGCATGTGTGTATGTATGTATATACATATGTGTACATGCATATGCATAAGAAAGCAATTATAAAATGCTAACAACTGGTGAGATTTTGTTAACGATATGATGGAACTGATTGTACCCTGCCTAGACTTTTTTTTATAACAATTTTTTTATTGAACATAAATAGTATACATTTACACTATATTTGGTGCCCTCTCCCCCCCGCCCCCATTTTCCCTCCCCCCCCCACCAATGGTTGTCCAGGTTAACCATGTCTTATTCATAATTTTACACATGTTCAAGTGTAGACCCTTATTAATCAAGACCGGCCTTCCTCCTCTCCTATCTTACCATCCAAACTTAGCTAGTATTTCCCCTTCAATATCTGGAGTCCCTCTAGTATCCTTTGTGTTTCCTAGTTTGGGCATATTAGAGGAAACATATGTATCTTCTTCTTCTGTGTTTGGCTGATCTCACTTAACATAATGTTCTCCAGGGCTTTCCATCTTCTTGCAAATGATATAATTTTGTTCTTCTTTGTGGCTAAATAGAATTCCATTGTGTGTATTTCCCATAGTTTTGCTATCCATTCATCTGTTGATGGTGATCTGGGTTGGTTCCATATTTTGGCTATTACAAATTGTGCTGCTATGAGCATAGGTATGCATATGTTGCTGTAGTTCTCTGAATTCAACTCCTTTGGAAAGATACCCAGGAGTGGTATAGCTGGATCATATGGTGGATCTATTCTCACCTTTCTTAGGAATCTCCACACAGATCTCCATAGTGGCTGAACTAGTTTGCACTCCCACCAACAGTGTAAAAGAGTTCCTCTTTCCCCGCATCCTCGCCAGCATTTGTTGTTATTTGATTTCTTTATGCTTGCTACTCTGACTGGGGTTAGATGGAATCTCAGTGTAGTTTTGATTTGCATCTCCCTGATGGCCAGTGATGAAGAACATCTTTTCATGTATCTATTAGCCCTTTGTATCTCTTCTTTTGTGAAGTGTCTATTTAGTTCATTTGCCCATTTCTTGATTGGGTTGTTTGTTTTGCTAGTGTAGAGTCTTTTGAGCTCTTTGTATACTCTGGATATTAGCCCCCTATCAGAATGGTGGCTGGTAAAGATCCTTTCCCATTCTGTAGGCTTCCTCTTTAGGTTATTGATAGTTTCCTTTGATGAGAAGAAACTTTTTAGTTTGATGTTATCCCACTTGTTTATTCTTGCTTTAATTTCCTGAGCTTTGGAGGTTTTGTTGAGAAAGTTACTGCCTGTGCCAATATGTTGTAGTGTTGAACCTATGCTTTCCTCTACTAGCTTCACAGTCTCAGGTCTAATTTCTAAGTCTTTGATCCATCTTGAGTTGATTCCTGTGTTTGGTGAGATATGCATGAGAAAGCAATTATAAAATGCTAACAACTGGTGAGATTTTGTTAACGATATGATGGAACTGATTGTACCCTGCCTAGACTTTTTTTTGTAAATTTGAAATCTTTTCAAAGCAAAGAGCTAATAATAAAAATATTCATAATTTAAAGCCAATATTTGTTTTTATGTGCATCTTGAAGAAGAAATCTTGGATCTTATTTATTGACTAGTTGCTTTTTCCAACTCTATGAACTGCCTCGATAATCAATGATAAATTCTCACATGCATTTGGATCTCTGCCTTCCTCGTCTTTCCCATGAATCCATCTGTCTATTTTTTTTCCTAGCAAGTCTGTTTTAATTGTAGGAGTCTTTAATTATATTTATTAATCTGGTGGGGCAAGCCTATCCACCTTGCTCTTATTCAATATTTTCCTCTCTGTACACCTATTCTTCCAAGAAATTTACAATAATCTGGCCAGTATTTTCTTTAAAAAATTTTTCTTCCTCAGATATTAATTATAATTCTGTCATTTACAGATTAATTAGGACAATTGGAATCTTATATGATTGGTTCTTCCTAGAAAAGAAGGCTTGTTTCTCTTTCTCATTCAACTATCATTTCAGGTTTCTCTGTAAAATTCTTTTCTTTACATAAATTTTCTATTTTTTTATTAATTCCCATGAATTTTTGTTGCTGTAGTCAGTGCAATGTATTTCGTGGTGTATTCTAAACCCTTTCTTATTATCATTGGTTTTTATCACTATATATGTCTTTATTTTGTGGCTACTACCTGACTAAATTCATTTATTAGTTATATGACATTTTCAGCTGACTTTTTTTTCTGAGATGCTCAAATTACAAAACTATATCTCCCCAAAATGATCGTGATCGTGTTTTCTCTTTGGGAATATTTGTGAACCTTATTTCATCATCTTGTTTAACTACATTGTTAGAACTTCCACAACATCAATATGTAATAGTGCCTGTCCCTAAACCTAATTGGGATGTCATTAATACCTTCACCGTTCATCATATTGTTGCTTGGGTTTGAGAGAGATTACCTTTGCAGTGTTAAAAGAACGTTCTTTGATTTATTGGCTTACAAAAACACCACCAGCAATGAATGGCAATGTCTTGGAATTTTTCTAAAACTCTGATTCTGTGCCCAGCTCTGTGCCAAGACTTTTGTGTTCATTATTGAATTTACTCTTCTTATGACCCTGACTGTTAGACATCATTTTCCCAACTTTGAAATAGAGAAACAGACCAAGGGTCCACTGTAGGAAACTGGGAAAAGACAGGATTGGAACTCAGGCATCCTGATTTTAGAACCTAAGCACTTAACTCTCCAAATGAGTGACCATATGGGTTTGCACCTTGGCTTTTTAACATAACTGATTACATTAATAAATTTAATTTGAACATTTGCATTGACAGAAGCAGTCCTGCTTCCTTTCCACATAGAATATTTGTGCTTTGAAACATATGGCCGTGTTCATTTTTCTAATATTTTGACTCTGTATTTGTGAAAGTGGGCTGTGGTTTGTTTTGCCCATCTGGCAGCTTAGCTTTAGTGTCCAGACAATGCCAGCTTGGCCCAGCGCCTTGGGAAGCTGCCCATCTCTGTCCCAGCACTAACACTCTTGAAATGGCACAGAGATGATGTATTCCTTATAGGTTTGAAAAGACTCCCTTTGAAACAGTCTGGGTTTAGTACTCTTTTTTTGACAACTTTTCCAGCTCTATCTAGGGTTATTAGCCTATGCAAATTCTTCTTCAGTCAAGTTCAGTAATTTATATTTTCCTAGAAAACTCTCCACTTCATTGAGATTTTCAAGTTTATTAGCATAAAGTTATGAAACCTATTTCTTTATATTTTTCATTTGCTCTGTATCATTTCTCATTTCTGCGCTCTAATATTTTCTCTTTCTCTTGATTAGGCTTGCCAATGGTTTCTGTAATTCATTGGTCTTTTTAAAGAGCCAGGCCCTGGATCTATTTATCGATTTATGTTTTCCATTTTCTAATCCATTAATTTCTAGGGGTTTCATGATTAGGCTCTCCTTGTTTCCCCGGGTCGCTGTGGTGGTGGTGGTGGTGGTAGCTGTCTGCTTCCCTTTGTCTCTGGCATCTGGAAATAAATGTTTGGCTCATTTATTTTTCTGTGTTACCATCATCATCATTAAGTTCCACATGGCCATTATTGATGTCTGTGCTCTCTCTTAGCCCAAGAGTTACTCAGAGTACTGGTTTCTAATTTCCCAAGTAGTTTGATGTTTTTGTTCTTTGCTTATCCTTCGGTTTTTTAATTTCATGGAATTTTTGTTTTGTTTTGTTTGAGTTCTGGTCAGAGAAGGTGACGTGTACAAATTGTAGACTGGAGAGGTTATTCATAACTTCTTTGGGATCCAGTTTTAGAAGATGTTCTGAACGGTGACTGAAAAGAACATGTTTCCTCTGTAGAATTCGGCAGCCTGGAAGGATGGACAATGGTCTTCAAGCTGCTCCCATAGACCAGCCAAACCCAGCTCTTTTAACACTACAGAGCAGAAAATTAAGAGGAAGGAGGAGGCGGCTACATGCTTGGGGTCCCTTGGATGCAGTGACACAACCCGTCTCCAGGCTTGTGGCAGGCAGGGGGTGGGCATGCGTGCAAGGACGCCTCCAAGAGTCATAGGACTAATCTCCCAATTTTGTATTTGAATGGAAAAAGACAAAGCTGCCAAAGGACCTTGGAATGTCACTGGAACCAGCCAGACTCAGCAAAGCCCCTCACAGCCCTCCCTCTTCCCTCTCACCTGCCCGGTACAGGCCACCCCTGGCTGGCCCTTCTTTTAAGGTTCTCAGAGAACAGAGAGCCTAATTACCACTGGCTCAATGACTTTGTCTGGCTGGGGAAAAGACAAAGTGCAGTGTGTGTGTGTGTGTTTGTGTGTGTGTGTGTGTGTGTGTGTGTCCAGTACACAGTGCTCCCTCCTCTGATAACTCAGAGCAGCACATCCCAACCTCTTCCACACACCGGTGGCATGGGGACCCACGGGCCCACCACTCTCTGGGACCAGCCTTTTGCCCTCCTGCAGCCCCTAAGTACTGACTCCCTGCTTTCCCCCTTCTTTGTCTCTCATCACAGACCCCTCATATCTCTTGAAACAGAAAAGCCCTGGGCCTCAATTATGAAGAACTTAGCTGTCTTTCACAAAGTCTCTCTTTCCAGACAGAGCCCTGGTTTTTCTTGTACAGCCTGTGCGTCAAGAAGAATTCCTGGACTGGCTCAGTCTATACCATATTTTGCTCAAGCAAAATACCTTAGACTGAGCACAGAGACAAGTGTTCACAGTTCCAGAGCACAAGATCAAGGTTCCAGCAGCGTCTGGTGAGGGACCCTTTGGCCTCAGCATCATAGATAACACCCCAGTGCGGGGATGACAGACACCCTCCCCCAGGGCCTTTCACAAGGCAGGAATCCCATTCCCAAGGGCAGACCCTCTTGACCTAACAACCTTCTAAAGGCCACACCTGTGAGGCTTTGGGGATTTAGTTTTAACCTGAGTTTCAAAGGGACAAAGACATTCAAACAACAGCATCCAGCTTCATGTCTTTTAACTTCTGGTGAGAGAGGTTAGCCTTCGACTCTTAAGTTGAAAATTGGCATTGCTGCCGGGGCGTGGTGGCGCACACTTGTAATCCCCGCGCTTGGGAGGCGGAGACAGGAGGATCGCGCAGGTTCGAAGCCAGTCGCGCTGGCGTAAGAGACCCTGTTTCAAAAATATAAAATAGGTCTGGTCTTGCCGGGCGTGGTGGCGCACGCTTGTAATCCCCGCGCTTGGAAGGCAGAGACAGGAGGATCGCGCAGGTTCGAAGCCAGCCACGCACGCTGGCTTAGGAGACCCTGTTTCCAAATAAAAATGTAAAAATAGGTCTGGGAGTGTAGCCCGGAGGTAGAAGGGCTTCCAGGAACCCCAGTACCACCAAAAAAAAAAAAAAAAAAAAAAAAAAATTGGCATTGCTTTTTTTTCCCTTTCTTTGTTTTTCTTTTGAGACGGGGTCTTGCTAAATTGTCCAGGCTGACCTTAACCTTGCGATTCTCCTGCCTCAGCCTCCCGAGCTGCTGGGATTATGGGGGTTGGAGTGTTGTTGGTTGCTGTTTTCCTTTCTCACTTTTAAAGAATAAAGATTGCTCGAAGTTCCAACTACCAACTCAATTTAGTCATGTATCCAGGCCCATGCAACGATTAAATCTTTGAACTTGTCTTTTATCTTTTCCCTGGGGGTCACAGGGACCACATCCAGAGGGGATGGTTTGTAGGGGGACACAGGGGAGGGGTGTTGGCATAAGCCTTTTTCTCTCTTTCACTACCCAGTATTTCTCTCCCTCCCCCTGCTTTATAACCGTGGCATCTGACCCCCGCAGGTCGGGGATCTAGGGGGGATCTAGTGGGGGCGGAGGCAGTGGGGGGGCAGAAGTAAGGAGACTGGCAAGTTCCCAAGTGACAATGTTCAATGTTCTCAGGGTGCACTTCGATGGCATCTTCAGAGGCCACACAGGGAACAACCACACCTGTCACAAAAGAGGATTTGCAATCTCCGCCAGGGCCTTTTTCCGTTTTCACACTGACTGGCTGTCATGGCAGAGACCCAGTGGCCTTTCAGAAGGGCCTTGGAAGAGGGTTTTAACAGCTCTGGCTTAGTTCATGAGCTATTGAATTCCCCGTGGCACTCTCTGGTCCATGAGAAGCAGGTACGTGATGCCAGCCCTCGTTGGAAGTGCATCTCCATCCCTGGGCAGCCAACCTCTCTCCCCAGGCCGGGCCGGCAGTCTGAATTCCGCAGCCTCCCCCCAGCCTGATGGCGACTATCTGGCATGCTGTGCCTGAGCTCTCCTGGGCCTCTTCATAGACCTCAGGTGAGCAGGGGGCAGACGCACTCCGACTCTCCACTGACGTTCTCCTGCTCAGATTATCTCTGACCCCAACAACTCAACAGCAGGTGTTTGCACCTTCAGTGGGGCAAATGGCCCAAGAGTCAGGAAACCAGTTTTGAATTTTTTGTTTTGTTTTTAACTAATTCTTCTTTAACTTCAGAATATGGTGTCAAATATGGCTCACAACTTTGGGCGCATACAGAAATGACCTAAGGTGCTTTAAAAGTAGTCATGTCTGCTGGGCATGGTGGTGTATGCTTGTAATCCCCACACTTGGGAGGCGGAGACAGGAGGATCGCTCAGGTTCGAAGCCAGCTGTGCTGGCTTAGGAGACCCTGTTTCCAAATAAAAAAAAAATAAAAATAGGTCTGGGAGTGTAGCCCGGAGAAGGGTTTCCAGGAACCCCAGTACCACCCAAAAAAAGTAGTCATGTCTGGTTCCCAGACCCTAGGTTCCTGTTTCATTAATTTGGGTTTGGGTGTGGCCTGGACATAGAGAATCAAAACCCTTCTCCAAGGGATATATGTTTTCTCTAATATGCCCAAACTAGGGAGTATTAGGGATACCAGAGGGACTCCAGATAATGGAGGAGAAACCTCAGCAAAGCTAGAAAGGAAGGGGAGGGGAGGAAGAAGGCTGAGGTTGATTAATGGAGGAGCTACATTTGAATATTTGTATAAGCATAGTTAACCTGGACGCTCATTGTTGGGAGAGGGAAGAGGGAGCGGGGGGGTGGGGGGGAGGGCACCAAGCACTGTGTGAATGTACGCCATTTTCAATATGATCCACATAAAAATAAAATAAATAAAAATAATTTTTCTAAACCAAAAAATCCTTCTCCAGATGATGCTGAGGAGCAGCTGAGAATGAGAACTTGTGTCTTCAAACTCACATGTGTTTATGAAGTGCCCAGGATGCTATTAAACTTCAGGTTCTTCCACGGGGCTGGCGTGAGGTTGGAGATCTGCATTCGTAACCAGCTCCCAGGTGAGGCTGAAGCTACAGACCTGAGGACCATACTTGGACCACCAAGGAGCTAGAATAGCTGTGTGCCTTGGCAAAATTCCTACTCCTCAAAACCAGACTTGAGAGCCAGGCATGGTGGTGCATGCTTGTAATCCCAGCATTTGGGAGGCTGAGACAGGAGGATATCAGTTCAAGGACAGCCTCAGCTACTTAGTGAGGCCCTTTGCAATTCAGTGAGACCCTATTTAAAAATAAAGAATAAAAAAATAGGGCTGGGAGTGTAATATTCTACCCAGGTAGAATGCCCCTGGGTTCCATCCCTAGTACCACAAAAAATAAAATAAAAAATACTTACCTGGCAGGGGAGATACCACAATCATGAAGGTGATTTCCCCAGGGCGAGGCTTATCCATTGTACTCGGGATGTGCTGACCCCTGAGATTTCCCCAAATATGGGAAACTCGACTGCATAATTTGCGGTAGTGGAGGGACTGTGTTCGCGCTCTCCCCTGAAAATAAAAAATAAATAAAAATAAAAAACAAACCAGGCTTCATTTCTTAGAGCAGTTTGAGGTTCACAGCAACGCAGAGTGGTAAGCACAGAGACCCATGTAGCTCCTGCCCGCTGCACAGAGCAGCCTGTGGGCATTGTCAATGTCCCGCTCCAGAGAGTGCACCTGCTACCCGGGATGTGCCTGCTGTGGCCGTGGTTATCACCCCAAGTCCTGAGATTAGCACTCCTTTTGGTGCAGGATGACCTGTGGGTCTGACAAATGTATAATGACATGTATCACAGTTACAGTGTCATACAGAGTAGGTTCGCTGTCCTAAAGATTCTCTGCGCCTGCTTATTTATCCTGCCTCCCCATAAGCCCAGTAGCAATCACTTAAAACTTTTTTTTTTTTTTTGCAGTACTGGGGATGAAACCCAGGGGTGTTCTACCTCCAAGCTACACCCCCAGCCTTATTTTTTATTCTTTATTTTGAAGCAGGATCTCATTAAATTGCAGAGGGCCTTACTATGTAGCTGAGGCTGGCCACAAACTGCAATCCTCCTGTCTCAGCCTCCCAAGTGCTCGGATTACAAGCGTGCACCACCACTACCAGCTCACGTAAAACTTTGATTTTTAAAATCTCTGTTACTTATTTACAATTTCTAAAATCCCAAGAAGATGCCTTCTTAAAGTAGTGAGGTGGACATGGCACAGAGTGTCCCTCTGCCGTTAATGTTTGGGGCTGGATGATTCTTTGCTTTGCTGGGGGGGGCTGCTCTGTGTACCCTAGGATGGCGGCCTCCCCAGTCTCGGCCCATCAGCTGCCCCTAGCAATTTTCCCATCCCCAAGTTGTGGCAACCCAAAATGTCTTCTGACATGGCCAAATGTCCTCTGGGGCTAGAATCGCCCCCTCCCCAATCAAGAACTGCTGATCTAGCACCAAAGAATTGAGAGAAGTTGTAATGGTTCCTGTTTAACTTATGAGTTGTACTACTAAGCACCTATCGTGTGCCAGGCAGAGTCCTCTCACTTGGGGTATGAAGGTAAGCAAACTAAATGCTTATAAAATAATATAATGTCAAGTAGTGGTTAGCATGCGCAAAAACAAATACGCAAAGCAAGATAAGAAAAGAGTGATGGCCTGGAGCAGGGTGAGCCAGCAGGGAGAATCCCATCATGGAGAAGGAGGGAAGGTCTCTTTGAGAAGGTGGCTTTTGAGTAGGAAAGTGAAACCCAGGTGAGTCAGATGAATACAAGGTGAAAGAAGAGGGCAGGTTATTGCAAGCTGAGGGACAGCTGGTGCAACGGGCCTGTGGGGAGAGCGTACTTTAATCCCAGAACACAGTGGTAGGTAGAGCTGAGGATGAAAGGTTTGTCCCTCTTCTACCAATCGACTGGAGAGAACAGTACAGGCTTAGAAGGTGATTTTTGTCCCATTCAGGCGGAATCTGGGGGTTTCCTCTTTCCCTTTTTACGGGTCTGTCCATGATATTCAATTTCTTTATTTATAGTTTTTAGTCCCCTTCACCTGTCAGGTACGGGGATCTCTGTGTTTGAAATCATCACCAAGACAACAGATTTGTGGATTTCTTCTTTTGTTTCTAATAGTTTTGCTTTTTATTTTTTGATGAGATGCTATTTGGTTCATAAAGTTTATGATATATCTATTGTGGGCTGTCATTTATAATGTAAAACACACCAATATAAAAATAACGCTCTTTTTCCTTGAATCCTACCTCACATGCTACTAATATTTCACATCCACTTTCTTCGCGTTGGCTTTTCTGAGCCTAGCATTATTTGAATCCAGTGCTTCACAAATGTTAGACAGGTGCTCTACTACTGAGTTACACTCCCGACCCTTTTCATTTATTATGAGACTTGCTAAATTGCCCAGGATGGCCTTGAACTTGCAATCCTCCTGCCTCGGCCCCATAAGCAGCTGGGATTCCAGTCATATACCCACCACACCCGTCAAATCACAGTAGAATTTTATACATTAATCTTTGTTGTAAAACTCGTAAGCTTGATATTTTTTAAAATATATTTGCGTGTGCTTCATTTTTATGTTTTCTTGCTGTTTCTCTCTCTGAATTTATTTAATTGGTCAAATTTTCTTGGCTCCTTTTTCTGTGATAATTTGAAAAATGCATACCTCCGGAATAAGATAAAGTATTGAAGGCAAAAAAAAAAATTCTACTGATTTCGAGAATAAAATAATAAATGTGCTGAGCTAAGATAAAACGTAGGACACCTCATCTTAGGTTTTTGCCTGAATAATCGTATATTTGGCATTTACATTCCTTTTCCTTCAAGAATTATTTGGGATGTTTGCTTTGGGTTTTATAAGCATGTTTCAAACAATGATTTAGAAATTAGCCATTCTTTGCTGGCTTAATTACTCATGCTTGCTTCTTTTATACCACGACTTCCATTTTAGGGTTCTTGATTTGACTCATTTCTCGGTTGATTGGCGGGCCTTGTGAGACATTGTTTCTGGTGCAGGTTACATAAGTCCTTACATGTCTGAGGATGTCTCTCTCTTGACCTATATATGAATGACATCATAGCTATGTGCAGAACTATTCAGAATTTTGTTGACCCTCAAAATTCATCAGACATTGCTTCATTCTCTTCTGAAATTTAAAGCTGTCTAAATGAAGTCTGGGGCAAGCCAAGGTTTTCTCTCTTTGCGGGCAACCCGTTTCTTTCCTGCCTCGACACTGAAAATGTTTTTCTTTTATCTTTGAAGCATGAGATTTTATAAAGCTATACGTATCATGACCCCATGAATTTTGCTTACACTTTTTTCACATCAGAGAAGTTTTCTTCTACTATTTCTTGGTTTATAGAAAGTACGGATTGTAAAAAATAATTCAATGAAAATTCTAAGTAGAAACTTTGAGTCTATAAAAGCTCCTTTAGTGGTTGGCTCCTAGTAGCCTCAATAAATAGAACGAATAAGCGAACCTGTAAGTAGATGAATGACTCTTTTTTCCTCCCTTTTCTTTGTTCTCTTCTTCCTCTTGTTAAACAAATGCTATATCACCTGGCTTTCAGTGCATTTAGGGTTGCCCTGGAATTCTTCGAGCTATTTTTCTAATTTCATTTGGTTTCATGCTCTTCGTGGCTTACACTTTTCATGTTTTCTAAGAATGATTTTTCATATATGAAATGAGTGATTTTTAATTTAAAAGGAATTGCTCTAATTGAGATTGTTCCTTTGTCGTGAATGCAATGCGTCTTGTAGACACTCCAAAGAGAGGTATAATATTTTATTTCATTTCCTTCTGTTTTTGTGTTCTCTTGTTCTATGCAGTAACTCTGTTCCCCAGGGGAGCATCTGTTCCATTCCTTGGATTAGTCTCTGCTGTAGCCATTCTTCAAGATGTCCCCACAGGGCCCCCCTCCTGCTGTTCCTTCCCCCTTTGTCCTCTGCAGTGAACCAGGGCTGACCTGAGACCAGTGCAGTCTCGCTGGGACACAGAAATGACGGTGACTTTCAAGCCCAGAACCGTAAAAGGCATGTGGGTTTCTCCTGTCCCTCCCAGAGAAGCCACCATCTGTCCTGCACTTACTCAGGCAGCCTTGTAGATGCTCCACCCAGGGAGAAAATCCACACCCCTGCCAACAGCCAGTACCATCTCCCAGCCAACTGTGTGAACCACCGTGGAAGCGGATCCTCCTGACCCGGCTAGCCTTCAGGTGACAGCAGCCCTGGCCAGCATGTAAGGAGACTGCAACCCCATGAGACCCTTTGGACCAGAACCACCCCAGAAAGTATCTCCCAAATTCCTGACCCACCAAATTATTAGAGAGCGGAGTGTTTGTTTTCACTTAGGACACTAAGTTTTGGGTTAATTTGTTACACAGCAGTAGAAAACTTACACACTCTCCTTTTCAACTGATTGGTCATTTCAATAAATGTGTTTTTTCCTCTGTTTATTGGAATTTCTCATAGGTTCTGTTGGAGATGGTGTGGGTTTAAAACTTTTCATTCCTGGGATATGGGGGGAAAGCTTGAGCTATCCTGTGGCTTGACTTCACCTGCCCAAATGTCTGTGGGTCCATGGTGAGCAGAGCTGTCTCCGGCTTGGAAGGTCTGGTGCCAGGTGTCTCATGACTGCGTGGAAGTGTTTTCCGTAGGAGGATGTTCTAATGCCAGCAGAACAGGGGTCTGTCACTGCTCCAAACCAGAGTAGAGATCATCAGAGCCAGCGGGTTCCCCGTCTCCATCTCTGTCCACTCTCATCCTGTCTCCGCCAGCTGTGGGGCCCCGGGGCTGGCCTTCTTTCTCACTTCCAGAAGTCTCTTTGACATCTACACTGACTCTCCCAGGCGCTTCTGCGGGGCGCTCAAGCCCAGTGCCCCCTTTCCTCCACTGAAACCCATCTGTCTCATCGAATGAATCCTCCAGACCACAGAGATTAAGGCAGGTTCTTGACCAAAGATCTCGGAAGTCTCAGAAGTGATTACCACACAGAAATAACAAACTCTGGGGAAAGGTTTGGCCTCCTCTTGTATATTCAAGTACTTACATTCACAGATCCTACAACCTGCTTCTAGAGAAACTCTGGAATTCATCCCATCAGGAGTTAAGAATGTTCATGACCTATTTATGTTAGAAAAAACTGAAAACAACTGAATGTTCATCAGCTGTATGTTTATTACATATAGTGAACTATTATACGATAGTGAACAATGAACCAGAACTTCACATACCAATATGAAGGAATCTCAAAATCTATGGTGCAGAACAAGGGGGTGGGGGGGCGGCAGGACGGCTCCACTTGTACAATGGCAGGCCGTGTTGCTTTGCTTGGGGCTAGGTCCCCACGTGGATAATGGAATGAAAAATACCAAAGGCTCAGAAGGGAAGACAGCTTAACTGAGCCAAGTCTCTAGGGTTGAAGCAAGACCTGGCCAAGTTAATTTCTTATCCTGAGTGATGGTTCCAGGATAGTTGCTTTATTGTTATGCTTTAACCTGTGCACATATTTTTATATACACTTCAATAGATATGAAATATTTCACAGTGTAACAAATTGAAAAACATTCAAGCCAATTTCCTGACTCAGGCCTTCATGGTGAGGGTGTCCTGGAGACCAGACGTTGGCTGCTCCCTCTTTCTTTGAGTCTCAAGACAGCAGCTCCTCCCCGTGATGGAGGAACCCACACTCAGGGTCCTCCAGGGTCATCAGTCTCAAGAAGCCCAGGTGTCTGGCCCGGCTGGAGCCAGGTCGGCATCTCCGGGGCTGGGGGTCAGCACCTCCCCATCGCCCTGAACATGAGGCAGAAAATTCCTTCTTGTGCAAACGCTAACACTAATCTGAGTGGGGATTCTATTGCTTGCGACTGTAAGAATCCTGAAGGATGCATAAGGGCTTGCCTATTGAGCCTTTCTGGAAAAGCACAGGACCATTCTGGCATGTGTAAGAAAGTCTGAGAGTTTTATCTGCATCCTTCCAGGGGCTGTTTCCAGAGCAGGAGACTCATTCTCTGGGCCAGTACTCAGGGCAACACGGGCAGATGCACAGACGCTGACCCAAGCGATTCTGAAACTAGTTCTGGCCCTGACACTCTGGCTGGTTACAGGGAAGTCACTTTTCTTCCTGAGACTCGGTCACTCCATCTGTTAAGTGGAACGTTTGGGCCAAATGACGTTCACATCCACCTCAACCTCACCATCTCTTGTGGTTATGCATTCGGAGTGTGATGCTCACCGAGGAGGTCTAGGGCTGGGACCTCCCAGGAGGCCACACAGCGCCTGCCCAGAAGGCATATAAGGGTCAACTTGAAGACCAAACTCCCTGCACAGATGCGCCAAGAACAGAGACTGAGGAAGGTCGCCTGGGAGGCTGGAGCCGGGAAGTACATGGATCAGGGCTGGAGTGGGTTTGTCCCCTAAAGCTGTGTGGTCCTGTGAGTGGCTTATGCTCCCTGAAGTTTCTCCCCACTGGAACCATGGGTGGATTAGGGGGAGGTGAGATCGGAGAGTTCTGATGAGAAAGGCCTTGAGCAGTCTGGGTTTAGAATCCATTCTGCAGGAAATGGGGACAAGGTGGAGCTCTGGGGTGGACTTTGTAAAGCACGCCAGGTTTCTGCAGGGGTGCTGTGTCCTCTGCGAGAGAGGTTCTGGGATGGAGGCATCCAGGCCACCGTCAGACATTCCCCAAAGGCTATCTCATCTGTAGACAGAGCTCAGGAATGTTCTAACAGCAGCCTGCATCCCCTCCCGCAGCTGTGCGGGGTTTATCCCCAGCCCGTGAGCCGGTGGGGCTCTGTGGGCACCGCACTGCATCGTTGCAGGCTGAGGGATGTCTGTGATGGCTGGTGCAGGTGGGTAGTTTGTGACTGAGCCGAGAGAGGGAGGAGAGAAGTAAGGATTAACTAGTACAAAACTGAATCTCTGTGGCCTCCTTCAGGGTCTCCTTAAAACTAGCCCTGTGCTGGCAGAGGTGGAGGGAGGGCACAGGCCTGCCGCGCTGAGATTGCAGGCAGCCTGGCCCGCAGGGTGGGCATGGACGGTGTTCTCCTAAGCCTAGGAGCCCCGTCGCCCTTGGTTCTTCTGACATCTGGCCCTGCTGGGTCCCTGTACTGCCCCCAGTGAGATGGACAGAGAGCACCCACACCATCTGGCAACCCTGTCCCTGGAAACTCCCTATCGTCTAGTGACCAGCAAGTCGCCTGGTCACCATTTTGTTTGCGCCAAAGAGAAAAGACATTTCCATAGGAGAGAATGCCACAGAAATCTTTGTAATGGAAACACCTGTTGTGCCACAGTCTCCCACTCAAGACCTCTCAGGTGCTCTCTCAGCCGGAAAGTCCCAGGTGGAAGTCCCAGGCGGCTGCCCTGTCCTTAATAGCAATCTCAGGGAAGATTGTGATTGGCTGTGCAAAGGGGCAGGGCTGTGTGATTGGCCAATCATCCTGTCATTTTCCTGTCCCATCAGGGAGTGATGGGTTACTGCTGTGAGTTCCTGGAGCTAGTCAGGAGCTCCTGGGATGACCAGGAAAAGGGCTGGCAAGCAAGCGAGCCTGCGCCAGCCCTTCCTGAGACACTGGATCAGCCACCCTCGTGGGGGCTCATAGCTCTGCCCTGTCTGGCTGTGTGAATCTTCATAGGCAAGGCCTAGGAGTTGAGAGGTGCAGAGAGATACGAGAGGAATGAGAAGGAGGTGGGAGACTGGACACCGAGGGCGCTCCAGGGATGGGTTCTCCAGGGAAGCGCGAGGCCCGCCTGGTGCCCCGCCTGGTGCCGCCCTTTCCCAGCACTTTCTCTGTCTGTGGGTCTCCTGCCTGTCAGTCAGCAGTCTGAGTCACAGATACCCCGGGGCTGGGGGCTGCCTGCCAGAGGCCTGACTCACAAATGGCTGACTGGTTTCCCCAGCCCCTGCCCCTCCCTGTCATGGCACGCCAAGGGGCTGAGGTCTCGGAGCACGCATCTCTCTCTGGGCATCTCTGCTAGCAGGTCCTCACAGATTCCCACCCTCAGCTTGGAGCTGACATTTTACTTGAAAGAGACAGAACTCACACACCTGCATGCTAAGGAGATAACAGACCAGAAGGAGAGCCTAGCCCAGGAGTGCGGTCTGAGGACAGAGAGGGGCCCCCACTCCAGGGCAGGCCTGCCCTTTTGAGCACAGGCCCTTGGAGAGGGTGGGGCGACACTCAGGGCTGAGGAAAGATCACTTCCTAGCCCTCAGCCCTCCCACACCCTGCTGCGCCACCCCACAACCAGCCTCTCTAAGTGTTTCACTCCAGGTGGCTGGAGGCCAGGCCTGAACCCCCGGGGTTTTTAGCTTGTGAGCCTCTCAGCCTCCCCAACCCGGTATAAGTGCTGCAGTTGGGCCCTCAGGACACACCTTCTTCTCATTCCTCCAGTGTGAGCCCACACAGGCCCCAGGGCTCCAGCTCACTTCACCCCTCCCAGCCTTCAGGCACAGCTCTCAACTGCGGGCTGCTAAGGAGCCCCCCCTCATCACCCCTAGTCCCAGGCCCACCTAAAAGCCACAGGAGGGACTGCAGGGGCTCTCTTCTAGCTCCAGCTAACTCAGAGCCCTGGAGGGGCTTGCTTTGTCCTTTCTGTCAGCCCCTTCTCTGCCCACACTTCAGAAAGGGAAAGAGGAGGCCATATCAGACAGCCTAGAGTTAATGCACCAGCACCCAGGCCCCCCAGGCAGCCATCCTGCTCCCACGCCCTGCTCTCTGCACTGAGTTAGGAGAAGCCCAGACCTCCTGCATGCCACTCTGACCCCAGCTCCTCCCCACTCCAGGAGAAAAGCTCAAGAGACAGCCTCTGGTGGAGGAATTTGACTTTCTAGCTATGGGACCCTGGGCAAGTAACTTAGCACTCACAGCCTCACTTTACTGTTAAAAGGGGCAGCAGGGCCTGGAACACGGGAGAACAATGAATGAAAATGGTCTCTGGTTATTTTATGATTACTGACCTACACGCAAAGCACTGCTTTTTAATCTCTATAGATCTCTGGACCCCTTTTAAAAGCTATGGAATCTATGAGTTTTCACCCCAATAGGGCCCATACACACAATTTCTAAGTACAGAAGTGAGGGGGTAAGGGTCTGCTGAAAGGGTTTAAAACCCTTTTCTAAAAGTGCCATCTGGAGCTGAGCTCAGAGCTCACGACTCAGTATCACTCTTGGCCTGTGACAAAGCTGTGCTTCTGCTCCATTGGCCCACCCAGGAGCGGCTCTCAGGTTTGTGCAAGGGGACAGGACCTCCAGTGTGGCTTTGGTCTCCATGCTAACCAGGGCCTGGAGACAGCTGGATGAAGCCTGGGGGATATGCAGCTCCCCCAGGGCGGGATCTCCTGAAAGCACAGCATCCTGCATGATACCTCCAGGCAGTGAGGATATCCTCAGAGAAACATGGCCCTGGGCCACTCTCTTCTCCCTTGCATCTCTCACCCAGGGCAAATCCCACATTCGTTTTTTGTTTGTTTGTTTGTTTTAAATTTGTGTGTGTGAAATACAACAGACCCATAGAAAAGTATATTTAGAGATAAATGTAAGATTGGGGAGCCCCTGGGTTCTATCCCCAGGGCCACAAAAATAAATAAACATACAGCATTGAAAACATTTTTAAAGCTGTTAAGAATATGCTAAGGCACAATAAAATTTAAAGAGTTTATTTCAGCAGATAGCCATTCGTGAATCAGGCATCCGCAAACCAGAAGTGGTTCAGGAGCTCCTCAGATACAATGTGTGATTGGTCTGAGCTATACAGCTGCCTTACTTGGTTTATCCCGTTGTTAAGTCCTCCCTCATATAAGCTGCTGGCCTCTTCTGATTGGTTGATCTTAAGTTCTGTTTTTCTTTCAGGCAGGTATTTATAAGAAATAGCTCTGGTTAGTTTTGCTTATGTTTGCAAATCAAGCAAGTTAGGTCACTTTTGAGGCCTAGCAGGCTTGATCTGCTCAGAGTTATTCAGGCCTGTCCTCTCTTCTAATTTACTCTAACAAAGCAAATACTAGTGTGATCACCACCAAGAATCATCACCAGGATCCAGAATAGGTCACGCTGTACAAGAGGCCCTCGCAGAAACCGTGGCCCTACTCTTCATTATGGATTTATATACCTGTGCATGCATTTCTAACAGTATACTTCATTTGCAAGGGTGTGTGTGTGTGTGTGTGTGTGTGTGTGTGTGTGTGTGTGTGAAGTTTTATGTCTGGGTTCTTTTTAAATTTTTTTATCGTGCATTATAATTGTACCATAATCTCGCCATAGTGAGATTCTTAGTGGTACACTCACATGAAGCATCCATGTAGCATCATCTGGTCTGTTTCTTTCCCTGTGTCTCCCCTCCCCCTCCTTCCACCCTGATTCCCTTCCGCTGCTTCTCTGGTCTCTTCCCTGTCTTCATGAGATCCCTTTTCTTTCCTTTTTTTTCTCTGCTTTCCACACATGAGAGAAAACATATGATCCCTGATTCTCTGAGTCCAGCTTATTCTGTCTGGCTTCTTTTGATCAGCCTTTCCTTTGAGATTAATCTGCCCTGCTAGTGCAGCATGGTTTGCTCATGAGTGATGCTGTGGTCATATAGTGCAGGAGATTCCTGGCCTCTGGTGTGAACACCCTTGTAATCCCCTCGTGTTGGTGTGAGAAGGACTTATGGCTAGTGTAAGATTGTAGAATGCGGTGTGCCCCATTAGCATAGAAACACGCCGAGATCCATAATAAGTTATGAGAGGCTTTATTCGTGGGGGATCGGCCTCCAGCCCCCGCGTGGCCGCGGGGGCCGGTGGCGGGCGGGAGAATGCCTCCCTCCCTCTCCGGGTCCTCTCTGAACTCTGCTCTTCCGGACCGGGAGGCCTGGTCCCCTCCCGGAATCGCAGAGCTCCGCCTCCTAGCTTCCGGCCCTGCCCCAACCTTACAGCTAGGATGTCCCTCTAGTGATGAGCTTATGTTTTTTGGCAAAAGTGAAGAGACTGTGCAAGTCCATCTAAGAGTTGTAATCAGTTGGCTTTAAGTTAATCAAAAAGTTGATCTGGTAAGCCTGACCTAATCAGAGGTCACAAACAGAAGCAGAGAGGTCCCAGGAATTGGCTTGGAAGACCCACACTGCCATGTTGTCCGAGAGCTACCTAAAAGGAGGAACAGATGGCCTTTAGGAGCTGGGGTCTTTATCTTACAGCGTTGATGGTATGAATCGTGCCAGTGAACTTGGAGAGAATACCAAGCTCCGATGAAAATGTACCTCAGAGACCCCGAAAAAGAAGCTTAGCTGGTGATGTCCAGACTCCTGACCCAAAGAAGTTGTGTGATGACAGCTGGTTTGTTTTTTTGTTTGTTTGTTTTGTTTCATTTTGGTTTTTTGCGGGTCTGGGGATGGAACCCAGGGGCATTTGACCTCCGAGCTACACCTCCTGCCCAATTTTGTATTCTTTACTTTGAAACAGGGTCTCACGGAGTTGCAGAGGGCCTCACTAAGTAGCTGAGGCTGTCCGTGAACCATGATCCTCCAGTCTCAGCCTCCCGAATGCTGGTATTACAAACGTGTGGCACCATGCCTGGCTGTTGTTTTAAGCCACGGTTTGCAGACATTTGTCGCTCAGCAATAGGAAACAATGGCATTTTATTTATGAATAATTCTGTATCTGTTTTCCTGTGCGTGCCCATCTAGGTCATGTGAGATGGAGCTTATGAACAGTGTTCATTCTGAACTCTCCCAATAACCATATCTATGCATCAAAATCCATAAGCTGGACATAGTTTTATATACTATAACAAGTATATTTGTACTTCTTCACCTCCTGCTTATTCATCACTGGGATGTTCACATGTTCTTTTTGCTTATTCTTATTTATTTTTCAAAGACTTCATTTTGTTAGAGCAGTTTTAGGTTCAGAGTAGAAGTGAGAGGAAGATCGAGAGATTTCCCATATCCTCCCTGTCCCCACATAGGCATCGCTTCCTCATTATCAGCATACCTCACCAGGGCAGTTCATTTGTTACAGTGTGCATTGGTCTTTAAAAATCATGCACATCCATCTACACCATCACACAAAGCCCTTAAGAACATGGGAAACTTGGCTTTGAAGGAGAAATGGTTGATATCATCATAACACAAACAATTTCACCTGAAATGAAAAAGATTCCAACTTAGAATGGCAAAGATCTCACTCCTGCCCCCTCTGCCCTCTCCCTACCTGGCTATCTCCTTCCCCTGCCTTAGGGTAAGTTTTGTCCTCTATTGGTCCTTCCCATATCAGGTCCTTCCTGTCCACATCAACCTTTAGCTTTCAAGGTCCCAATTATTCACAAGTTGATATATAGGTTTAAACAATACCTATAAAAAAAACAGCAATAAATTTTGTAGATACAGAAGAGGCTATTCTAAGAAGTAATAAATAATCTAAAAATGAAATCAAGAAAACAATTTTAGGAAGATTAAAAATACTTAGAAATAAACTTAAAAAGAATCTTATACATTGAAACTGCAAAACACTGCTGAAAGAAATTTAAGACAAATAAATGTGCCAGAAGTGGTGGTGCCCGCTTGTAATCCCAGTACTTGGGAGGCAGAGACAGAAGGCTGAGACACAGGTTTGCACACAGCCAGCCTCAGCTACTTAGTGAGGCCCTCTGCAACTTAGTGAGAACTTGTTTCAAAATAAAAAATAAGGTGCGCGGGCAGGGCTCCCTTAGGCCGCATGGTCCTAACCCCGGGGCAGGTGGGCGGCGGGGGCGGGGCTCCCTTAGACGACCCCCCTACCCGGAAAGCCCCAGAGGTCCAGGCTGCATGGCCCCAACCCCAGGAGGGTGGGCAGGCGCAAGCGGGGCTCCTTAGGCGACCCCCCCCACCTGGAAGGCCCCGAGGTCCGGATGCATGGCCCTGAACCCAGGCAGGTGGGCTGGCGCGGGCCAGGTACCCTTAGGAGACCCCCTCCCACCCGGAAAGAAAAAAAAGTTTTCATCACTACCGAGTGCCTGATCCCACATCCTCTCCAAATCACACATCCTCTCTTCTCTTATTTTTTTTTTTTTAAGGGAAATGAAAAAAGAAAAATATTCGAGAGGCATTAAGATGGCCCCGGGGCAGCTAGAAGGAGGTGCAGACAAAACATCCATCTGAACTGGAACTTTTGGAAATTCCCTGCGAAGGAGGACGGCTGCTTCTCTACATCGTTAAGAATCCTGGACATCACCTGTAAGGAGAGAGTCTAGCAGAGACCTAGGAGGAAGGCGGTGGCAGCAGCAATGGCTGAGATGCCGATGGAGACTTAGATTTGGGAGAGGCAGACATCTGATGCTCTGAAGAATCACCCCAAAGGTCGAATGCTACTGTCGCACATGCTTAGGAACACTGGACATTAGGCAGTATGGGAAAAGAGCTTGGAAAAGATTTGAAATGGTGGACGCAGTCACATTGGCAGCGGCAAGTACTCAGGGGAGACAGAGATCTGACGTAATACACCTGGAACTTTTGAAGAAATTACCTCAGAGGCAGAATACTACCACCACGCACCCTTGGGAATATGGGACAACCTGTTGGGTGAAGAGGGTGCTCGGATTGGAGCCTGCCGAGGGGAAGGCCGGTGCCGGGGCCAGCGAGGCCAGGATTGGAGCCTGCTGTGAGGCAAGGCCGCTACTGAGGCCTCCGAGGCCAGGATCGGAGCCTGCCATGAGTATAAACCCCAGGAATTGAAAACAAAGATTTAAAAAATACCAGTACACCCATGTCCATTTTCCCATCTCTACCCTGGGTTGCCAAGGTGACTAATCAGAGGAAGCCATCTTGCCAACGGGAGTGGGGGTGAGAGACAGGTGACAGGTGACTCAAATTGGGCCAATCAGGAGCTTGCTGCCTGGCCTCAGCAGTAGGGTCTCACTTGTGATGTGCTCTTTATAATGCAAGACTCAGCAGGCGTGGAAGCCTGAGACCCAGAGCAAGGAGCCAGGCATACCATTTGTCAGGTTGACACCTCGCAAGTCAAGGACTTCTGTGGGGCCACGCGGGGCCCTCCCAAGCACCCTGGCCTTCCACACCATCCACATTTCCTCCCAGCAACGGGAGGGGAGGGCTACCACCCTGCACCCTGGCTATGGTCAACCAAGGAACCTCCACTGTGCCTCACACAGCCACCAGGGCAGACCCATCTCCTGGGGTGGGTCACAGCAACCCCACTTCATGGGAGACTTTCTGGGATCTGACACTCGCTGGCTGTGCTGGGTGCAGGATGTGTAGGAAGGGCTGACTTAGAGCACAGGGCTTGGGGAGTAGATGGGAGGCTGCAATGTCTCCTAGGAAGCCAGAGTACCAGAGTGGGCAAGGCCAATGAAGGCCAAACATAGAGTCAGGCCAGCCCTCCCGGTGAGAGCAGGAGATGGACAGGCAGAACCAAAGCCCCGGCTGGCCAGCTGTGCCTGACAACGCTGGGCAAGGCAAGCGTGGTCTTCTTTTTGTCCCAACACACAGATGCATAGCCTGCCTCTCTGTCTCTGTCTCTGTCTCTGTCTCTGTCTCTCTCTCTCCTCCCAAGGCAGCCAAGCTGAGTTGTGCTGGCCAGACACTGTCTCCGCCTCCCGGGATCACCTCACCCTGCTGGCCCCAGGGCCCCACTGCTCCCTGCTCTGTCCCTGGCTCCCAGCCCCCTGCCGCCCTGGCCAAGGCCAGGCTGTTTTGGAAAAGTGCTGGGAGGTGGCAGAATGTGCGGTCTCCCAGTTCCCTCCAAACTGGCGCCCCAATCCCTGAACAAACAGCGTTGTGTTTGCCTGTCCACAGCTCTTGTGTTCTGCTTCCAGGCCAGGAGATCCCAGGGGCTGGCGGTGGCTGGGGGGCGGGTGGGCAGACGTCACTGACCGCTGGCCCATGGGGGGAAAGGCGGGACAGATGACAGGGCCAGTCACCCGCCTGCTCATCCCACGTCCCACGGCAGGGTGGTCAGGCCGAGGGCAACCTGGGGCCACGATTCCATCACCTCCGCTGCCCCACGGGACACTCCATTCGAGAGATGGGATTTGACATGCAGAGGCCTGTCTTTGGGAACCCTTGGGCCAGGGCGCCCTGGTCCCTGTGCCCTACTACACTCGCCCCCATCCTGTGTGGCCATAGGGATGTCGCTGCCACTCTAAGCCTCTGCTTTCGTGGAAAATAGGAGAACGTCTCTGCTCTTCCATCTGGCAAGGGAGAGGATTGGGGTAAGGGCTTTGGAGAGCGGCCCCTGCTCAGTGGGGCCGGGGTGAGATGGGTGGGGGAGCAAAGGTGCACCTGGGTGGCATTGTCTGACACCTGAGTGGTCAGGCTCTACAATCCAGGTGTCGCGAGGTCCTGTGTCCTGGGGTGTGCCTGGACCAGGGTGATCTGAACTGAGCTTGGTTCTGAATGACTATATTGAAAAAGAAATACTGCAGTCACAAAAAGGCTTTCCTCAGACCAGCTCAGGGCTGGGCCTCCCCTCCCCAGGCTGTGGGACCCTCTGCAGGCCTTCCTGGTTCCGAGTGTGCAGCATGGGGGCCCCTGCCTCTCAAACACCCCCCACCTCATCACCACCGCAGCCCAGGGACCCGGAACAGTGGTTGGTGGTATCGCTAGCTGAGCACTGGGCATGTGTCCTCCCCTGCCCTCACCCCAGGCCATGATGAGCAGTGAAGGATGATAAGGTTTCCATCATCAAACAGGCTTGCAGAAGGCCTCAACCTACGTCCCCTGACAGTGTAGTGTCTCTGAGGCTCAAGGCAATGAGAGGTGCTGCAAATATAGGAACCTGTCTAGTTTTACTTAGTTCATTTCCCAAACATATTTGATCATGGGATCTCTTTTATCCTGCAAGACCCATGAAACAGGCTTTGAGAAGTGATGTGGGGCATGAGGTTGGAAGTCAGGAGAATGGAATTCTGCTCCCCAGTTTACCACGTGGCTATAGACATCCGTGTGCTTGCTCAAACACGATGGATCCTGAGCACAGGCCCTTAGAGCTCTGGGTAGCTGCGTCCAACCCTGGCACAACCAGTCATGGCCACGCCAGGCCAAGGGGGGTGGTCTCCCAGCTGCCCCTCCCCCTCCCTGGGGAGCCCACTCCTCCCAGGACCTGCCCCTGGACTTCTCTGTGTCTATATTCCAGGACAGGGATGGGCCTCCCAGGACCCCGGTGCTAGGGAAGTGCTCCCTGTTGGGTTGGGCTGGGCTTTGCTGATGTGAACAACAGTGGCCGCAGGTTCCTTTCAGCAAAGCTAGAAAGTAGAGACCAGAGAAGCAAAGGAAACAAGGGTGAGTCCCCACAGTTTATTATGGAAGCCTATAAAAGAGCCACATTGAGCATTTCCAAAATCACAAAATGCACAACATTCATTTGTTTTAATATGCAACAGGGAATATTATATACAGATTAAAACCACATGACACCAAAAACACTCACACGGCACCAGTTTCATATCAAAACAAAACACACAAGTGCTTCTTCAATATTAAAACAACTGTGATAAAAACATATTAATATTTTGAACCATGTTTACAATAGAGAAAAATTCATATTTTACTAAATAACAAATATTTAACAGCAAAAACTTTATACTAAATATCTATTTTGAATTATAACAAAAATAGTACTTATAATAGTTTATAAAGACAGACACAAAATTATAACATTTGTGGGAAAAAAAAGTTTTGTGTATAAAATAATATTCTAGCGCTCTGGGTGGGGGCGGGATGGGACCCAGAGCGCAAACGCCAGCGCCCAACATCGAAAGTGCTTCAATCTGCAAGCCCGTGGCAGGAAGAATTTTGTGGGGTTTTGTCTTTTTAATGTCAAGTTACAATAGTTAGGAATGGTAAGTGAGAACACGTCACCCATCTAATGCTACGTCTAGGAAACACACGCACAAACACAGGGGCACAAACACAGATCTACGGAGGAGGGACGAGGCGGCAACAGGGGCGCCTGCCTGCCAGTCAAGAGCTTCGCGGCTCCTCTCCACGCTGCCTTTGAGACCCAGCGGTAAAACGGTCCTCCCTTCTCCCTCACAGGGATCCCCCTCGGCTTTTCCTTCTCTACCCGTCCCAGAGCCCTCCAGCCGGGGCCAGACTTACATCGCTCCAAGATACTTCTTAGTCTGAAAGAACTGGTTCAGGCCACATGGGATCAGCTTAAAGGACACTGAACCTTCCAGGCACCGGGCTATTTGTGTGTGTGTGTGGGGGGGGGGGGTAGCAGGTTCTGGTACACTGCAGCTATTCTGCAAGCTTTGATGAGTCTTTACACATTTTGGCCTGCCCTTTTTTTTTTTTTTTTTCTTCAGAATTCGAAGAGGAAAATCAGGGACTTTGCTAATTTAAACAAAAATTTTGAACAACGTTTGCCACAATGCCTGGTCTATGCTGGTTCTTAGTAGCAAAAAGTAGAAAACAAATAAAACATTTAGAAACTGGGGGCCAGGGGACATTCTGTGTGATGTGCCCCCATGCCTGTAAAGCTTCCCTTCGGGGAGATGTGAAGGGGTCTGCCTGCTGGACACCCCATGGGGTGACTGAGCTTCTCAGTGCCAGTCAGGGGATCCTCACGAGCAGTATTCTGTGTCTTTGATTATCCCGAAAAGAGGATTCATTGCTTTTATAGGATCAAAAGCCAATGGGGAAAACACAGAAAGCAAAGAAAAATCTGAAAACAGATAAAATTGCTTAGAGACTCACCAAAAGACCCCCACACCATTCCCAGGAGACATCCCAAGTTGCCAACACTTCAAATACCAGTGGCGGGAGCTACTCCTCTTCCACCCAGTCATCCTGACTGGCCCTTCGGCAGTCAAATCGCTTCTGACAAATGACATGTACCCTCCCCTCGCTCTCTCTCTCTCATGCAGCCTTCCCTCGGCAACCTCCAGACCACACACAGGCCGAGTCAGCTCTGAAGGAGGACTGTTCTACCTCCCCATTCCCTGCTTTCACCTCCTCCCCCCACCCGAGTGGGTGTAAGCAGTGGCATAGAGGTGGGAGGGACTTCAGGACCTTTCCAAGGGCGAAGGGCAAGGGTTAAGGGCAGGGAAGAAAGACAGAGACCTGGAGTCCTGTCAGAAGAAAGAACCCGTATCCTTCCCCAGACTCACCAGTGGAGTGGGGGACACTGGGGTGGGTGAACAGTGGCCAAGCAGGAAATCGATCCTGGCAGCCTCGAATCCACATGACCGGGGGCTTTTGACAGGACAGGGAGGCGGCAGGGGGCCATTTCCCCATCTCCACCAGATGACAACAGGCAGAGGCGCTGTGTTTCAGCCCAGCAGTGAGCCTCTGAGATCCCGGAGCCTCAGAGGGCTGCTCAACCCTTCACCAGGGGAGCTGGGTTTCAAAGACCCCTTTTTCTTTGTTCGCAGAAGTCCTGGGGAGGACACTGGGATGGAGGCTAGGGGATGGGGAGCTCAGTATGCCAAGATTAATGAATAACTATGGGCACAGGATGGGCGGAGAGCCCACAAGCCCAGGTCCTGGGCTGAGTGTGTATATGGCAGGCTCCAGGCTCCGTGGGGTCCTGCCTGGGGGGAGGAGGGGGATGTCAGTGCACCTGCCCTTGGCCACTGGGGAGGAAGTTGGGGATTAAGCCTGGGGTACAGCACCCCAAGGTTAGAGGAGAGAACTATTAGCAGCAATAGGTAATTTCAAATGTCCGAACTAGCAGGGCTGGGTAGGGTGTGCTCTCGGGCTGGTGGCGGCTCCTGCCCCGCCCAAGGTGACTTCTGTTGGATTACCCAAGATGCTGTTCTTCGCAGTCACAGCTCCAGGGCTGCACTGTCTGGGCAGTGGCAGGAGCCGGAGGGAGGTGCTGAAGAGGATGCCAAAGAGGGTCCCTCTTTTTCTCCCTCCCCAGCACAACCACCTGACCACCAACTAAAGGACCAGGGACACAAAAGGACTGGTTCAGAGGGTCACAGGTACACACCGCAGCACAGCCACTGGAACACCTAACACTGTAACAGGCATGCAAGCCCAGCCAGGCCCTTTCCCAGGAGCTAAGCTGGTGGGACATGGGGAGACTGGAGAGGGCAGGAGCCAGGGGAGCCCCATCCCCAGGGAAGAATAGGGCTCTGCAGGCTTTGGGTAGGGTCTGCCAGGGAAGGGGCCAGGGGAGGTGAGTCTGGGGCCACTCACCCTCCCATTCCAGCCTCCTCCCACACACACAGGTTTCTACCTCGGTCCCCCACCCCCTAGACCGTAGCACTCAGCATGGCCTCTGTCTCCGGCAGAATCTTGTTCTGGTTGGAGTCCAGGCCAAAGAACTTGACGCTGAGGCCGTCCACGGGGTGCAGGACGGGGACCAAGGTGATGCGGGGGAAGGTCCGCGTGGCCAGCTCAAAGCGGCTGGTGCTGGCCAGCTCCACCGCCAGCACCTTCAGGAACAGCTTGGCTAGGTGCTTGCCCAGGCAGGTCCGGACCCCGCCGCCGAATGGGAGGTAATGGAAGCGGCCGTCCTTGTCTTCGCTCCGTGCCTGACTGAAGCGGTCCGGGTCAAACACGTTCACGTCTTTGAACACAGGTGCCGTGTCATGGGTATCCCGGATGCTATACATGACACTCCAGCCTTTGGGGATCTGGAAACCCTGGAGCAACATGGGGGCCGGGAAGTGCAGTGGTGAGAGCCAGAGGAGGCCAGGAGAGGACCCAAGACTGCCTGTTCCCATTCCCAGATGTTCAAGACCTGCTTCTTGCTAGAGACACCCCGGGTACCCCAGGCCTGGCCAGCCTCCTATTTAATCACGTCAACTGCAATTACATATGAGACACCCAGGCTGGCTTCCTGGAATTCTGCATTTGGAGGCAGTCTCTGCCACCACCAAAAGACCCTGAAGTCCAGGACCACCTCCCTACCAGACTGAGGTACCCAAGGGAGGTCTTTCCCTCAGGCCGGCTGGGACCCCACACAGCCCACCCCAGCCCCCGGGGGCCCAGCCTCACATCCAGCTCGAAGGTCTGCAGCACGGTGCGGTAGCCTCCAGAGATGGGTGTGAAAAGGCGCATGACCTCCTTGATGACGCAGTCCAGGTAGCGCAGGCTGCTGAGTGTGTCCAGGCGCAGGGTGCCCTCGCAGGGGCAGCCGCCGCCATGCAGGATGCCCTGGGCCCGCAGCTCCTCCCGCAGCTTCTCCAGCACAGCCGGGTGCTTCAGCAGCTGCATGATGAGCGAGGTGCTGGCGCTGGCCGTGGTGGCGTAGGCCGCGAAGATCAGCTCCAGGGTCCCGTCCTGCGGCAGCAGAGAGGAGAAACGCTATTGGCCACATGGGGCCAGCCTACTGGAGCAGCTCCATCCTGCCAAGGTATCCATCTGCCCTGGGCCCTGCCTGCTTCCTGCTGCTGGTTTCACTTCTCTAAGCCTCACGTGCTAGAACCTCAGGACCGCTGTGGACAGGGGACTCACAGCTAGTCCCTGGCGAGGCAGAAGGCACTGCTGTGGCCAGGGCAGAAGCGCCAGTCTGTTGGTCCTGAGGGCAGGGCCACTTCTCACTCACCCCTGGGTTCCTGGGCTAGCCCTCAACAGTGCAGTGAGCTCACAGTAGAACAAGGACAGACCCCAGGGCTAAGAACTGTGGTGGAAAACAATTTCTAAACCATTCCCACTCCTAACCCCGGCTGCTTCCTCTACCCAGGAGAGAGATAGGTGGTCAGAGAGGCAGACAGCACCTGGAGGGAGCTGGAGCCATAGCCCTCAAGATCTGGAGGAGACTATAGTGGGAAGGCTGATGCACCGTGGCCTCAGAGGAACTGGGGGTCTCCAGGGCTCTCTGGGTAGCAGGATGCTGGGCCGTAGGGGTCCATGGAAAGGCTCCAGCCTGCCTGCTGATTCCCACACACACATTCTACAAATATGCTGGGCCCAGAGAGGGGATGAGGAGCCTGGGTCCCTTTGCCGTGTCCCTAAGACTTCTGTGAGATAGGAAGGTCATTGTGGCCTCTTCCTGGCTACCGGGAAATAAAGCTGGGACGAGAACATGGGGGAGCAAGGAGCATGACAACGGGGAGTCTCCGCTAAGTGTGGGTACCTGGCAAGGAGTGGGTGAGGTGTCTGGGGGCTTGGACTAAGGAGCCCCTCCTCAGGTGAGCATCCCCAGACAGGGCAGGTGGGAAGCCCTGCCTGGATTCCAGGTGAGTGCAGCCCAGCTGGGCTTGTCGTGTGGGACAGGGGAGAGCTGGGAAAGGCTTGAGGGGTTGGCGGAGGAGCTCAAGTCAGGCCCACATCTCCCCTGGGGCTGAGGCTGGCCTCAAAGCAAGTGGCCTGGCCTCTGGGCTTGAGTTTCTTTAGTCAGCCTCCCAGGGCAATTGGGACCAGGAGAAGAACCCAGGTGGTTAACCTGGTGGTGAAGGCCGTAGAGGAATCAGCAAGCAACTGACCCTGAGCCTGCTCTGAGGTCTACGGGCCAATTATCAGCACCCTCTTAAAAGCGGTAGATGTGACTGTGGGCAGAACCACCCCCGTGGACTGAGGTGCATAAGGCCCTGAGCTGTCTGCAGGGACCAGGGCAGAGGGGCGTGGACCCACTGCATCCCTCACAGCAGGGGTGGGCGGGGACCCAGCTCTACTCCAGGCTGAGCATCTTCCAGCCCAGGGGCAGCCCCAGAACAGAGCAGGTGTGCCTCCCACCCCACCTTCAGCTCCTGCATGGTCATCTCCTTCCCGTGCTCCTTGCTGCTCTCGATGAGGATGTCCAGCGCATCTGAGTAGTCCTTGCCCTGGGTGCACTGCAGCTTCTCTCGAATGGCCTTTTCCAGCCCCTTCTGCAGGATTTGCCGAGCCTGAATGCCCTGTGGGGAGATGAGGCTGTAAGCCGCAAGTAGGGGCAGGGCTCCCACCTGAGCCCCAGGGATGCTAGAGAAAGCTCCATTCCCCCTCCTGCTGACACTGTGTGTCTGGCTGCCTGGTACCCGTCTCCGTGGTCAGCACCCCCATTCTTTTGTTTTGTTTTGCTTTTGGTGGTACTGGGGTTCCTGGAAACCGTTCTACCTCCGGGCTACACTCCCAGTCACCTATATTTTTTTTTTGATATTTTTATTTGGAAACAGGGTCTCTTAAGCCAGCGTGGCTGGCTTGGAACCTGCGCGATCCTCCTGTCTCTGCCTCCCAAGCGCGGGGATTACAAGCGTGCACCACCACGCCTGGCTCCAGCACCCCCATTCTGAGGGTGGCCTCCAGACCCTGGGTGCTCACCCGCCGGTAGCCGCTGAAGGGCAAGTCGACAGGCAGGGAGAAGACATTCTCCACAAACTGCTGGTAGACCTCAAACAGGTGCCCGAGGTCCTCCTCGGGAATGCTGAAGCCCAGCAGCACGCGGATGGCCATGCGGAAGGTGAGCTTCTGCGCCTCCTGGTACACATTGATGGCCTCGGGCTGGCTGCTCCAGGCACGCAGTGTGTCCTGGATCACCAGCTGGATCTTAGGCAGGTAGCTCTCCAGGGCCTCGTGGCTGAAGATCTTGGAGAAGACCTGTAGGGTGAAAGGGCAGAGATGAGCTTAGCTCCTAAGCTGAATGGGCCCCTGCTCTGCCCAGGTAAGGCACAGATCCCATGATTGCAACCAGGGAGTACTCCATCAGTCCTCCTTCCCTTCCTCCCACCAAGCTCCCAGGGTCTCTAGATCCAGCCCCCTTGCAGTGTCTCCTACTCAGAACCCATCTTACTCATTGTGTCTGGGCAGGTTGGGCAGGGAGGGACAAGATTAAAACACAGTTCATAAGCAATGGCTCTCAAAGTCGAGGGACCTGTGTGGCGTGACTCACAGGGAAACCTGAGCAGTCATCTCCTTTCTTAGCCCCCATAAAAGTGCGTCTCCCTCCTAATGGCAAAGCTTTTGGGGTCCTTGCAGTCTGGCTGTCAACAAGGCTGGGAGGATGCCGCTGCCCTAGCCTTGGGGGGGGGGGCAAAACAAGGAGTTGAGTGGGGCTGGAGCTAGGAGGCTGCCATTTCATTGAGGAAGCCCACTCCCCAATTCCCAGGACCAAGGGCCGTGCCAGAAGTGGGGCTGCAGCGGGGGTGCCTGGACAGGAAAGAGGGAGGAAGGGAGGAAGGGAGGAAGGAAGCAGCTCTTTTACTCTACACTTCTGGAGGGCAGGAAAACCTAAGGCTAGCCTACAAGCAGGACTTCCTGGGAACCCAAACCATTTTCCACATGAAACAACCACTGGGCGAAGACCCTAGGGAGTTTAGTAACAAGGGTGACACAATTAAAACGCCTTCTGTGTGGCTGAGTCTGACGGGGCTGGGAGGAGATGGGGACAATGGCTTCTCATCTAAAAAGATCACAAAGAATAACAGAAGCCCTTTTAATTCCCTCCATCTTCCAAGACCCTCTTAGGTCGTCCAGGAGGCCTGTTTCCACCTCCCCAGCCATGTGCCCTCTGATTGGTTCGGCAGCCCTGCCCCCCAACCCCAGGGTGCAGGAGGGAGAGGAGACACTCATTGGGTTATTTACTGACAGCCTCTGGGTCTCACTTTTAACCAACAACCTCGATTCCCCCTAGGGCCGGAGCAGAAGGGGGTGGCCCACTGGAGCCAAAGGAAAGGTCGCTGGGGGATGGCAGAGAGGGGAGGGGCAGTGCAGAGGGAGAAGCCCCCACCGCCCCGTGCAAACCACACACACGCGTCCACCCTCCTCTCCTGCCCCCCAAACACAACCACCGCACAAACTGTAAATGTGAGAATTTCCCCTGCAGTCAGCTCGAGGAGGAAAAGGTAACATTTTCCTGGCCTGGGCCCTGCATGGCTAATGGGAGGGCTGGTTTGCAGAAATAACAGTGCTGGCCCTTCAGTGGCCCAGCCAGGCTCGCACAATAGCACTTTCATTCCGAAATTCCCGGTGGGCAGAGGGAGGCGGGGAGGGGGGGAGGCCAGCCAGGGGCAGAGAGGCCTGTGCTGTTTGGGGCCACTCCTGCTACAAAGGGCAGCTGAGAGGTAGGGGATGAAGACAGGAGGTTGCTGGGCCCGCTCCCATCTGCACAGGTCACTCGCGTCTTGCCCAGTTTCAAGGAATCCAGAGAATTTTCAGGGGGCCCAGAGGGTTTGGATAAAGGCAATACTGTGTGTCTGGGGGTCTCTCACCCTGATGTCCTTGGGATTCCAGGCCCAGCCTTTAGTCAGGGGTCCCAAGGAGTGAGAATGGGAAGTGCCCCAACTCCCAACACAGTCCTACTAAGGGCTCTTAAAACCAGGTTAGAGGCTTGGCGTGGTGGCGCATGCTTGTAATCTCAGCATTTGGGAGGCTGAGACAGGAAGATCATGGTTTGCAGACAGCCTCAGCTACTGAGCAAAGACCCTTGCAACTCAGTGAGACCCTGTTTCAAAATAAAGAATAAAAAATAAGGCTGGGGGTGTAGCTCGGAGGTAGAATGCCCCTGGGTTCCATCCTCAGTACCACAAAAAAAAAAAAAAAAAAAAAAAAAAGGTGACAGACCATGCATGCGGGAGGAGAAAGTGCTGCACAGGAGCTGGGCAGGCTCATCAGAGAAGACAGGGAGACAGAAAGATAGCTTTGCCCTGTAGGCAGAAGGAGGGCAGGAGGCCACACTGCCCAGTGACGGCCAGTCCAAAGCCAACTAGGAACACTGCCATAGAGGGAACAAGTCTGAGTAGGAGGATAGCCAGGGTCTCCATCGTGCAGGAGACCTAGGCCCAGAGCATGGGGGGGCAGGGCAGAGGCCACACTCAGCAGGACCAGGCAGAGTCAAAGCCACTGGGAGAGAGAGAGGGCACCCAGAGACCTTTTTAACCAGGGATCATCCACCAACTTACTATGTGACTATGGCCAAATCACCCACCCCTGGACCTCAGTTTCCTCGTCTGCATAACAGTGAGGCTGAACCAGGCAGTCTCTGGGGCTCCTAGTAACCCACAGAGCACCTGAGCACCTCTATCCCTGTGCCAAGTAGATGTTAATTCCCTCCAATGCTCAAACTACGTGGAGAGTGCCTGCCAGGCCCCCAGTCACACACCCAACCTGGGCTACAGTGGCCTGGGAGGGGCCTTTCCAGGGCTCCCAAAGGGAAAGAGCTTGGGACCTCCACCACACCCTGTGGAGTGGCCATAGGAGACCACGGATCAGTCCTGTCGGCCTTTAGGTTACATTCCCTGCGCCCTCTAGCGATGGCCGACTGAATCACGTCTTCTCTGGCTCTGGGGCCCAGAAGACAGAGGACCCAGAGAGAGAGAGGGATCTGGGTGTAAAGCAAAAGACTCCCAGACAGGGGCTTCACACTTGACCCCAAGTAGGAAGAGGTTCTGAGCAAGGCCAAGATCCTCCTGCCACCCTGCACCTGCCTGCCCCTGAAGCAGGGGTCCCAAAAAAGAGCCAAAGACAGTACTAGAGCTCCCTGTCAGGTCAGCCTCTGACTTCTGGGGCTCAGTTTCCCCACTGATCTTACGAGGGGCCCAACTGGATGTTCCAAGGACTCTTCCTGCCCAGCTAACTGTTGATATCCTCAGAACCCGCCTAAGGCGGAGACACTACCCAAAGGAGAAGCCACACAAAGGCAGGCACAGGCTCTCCAGCCCTGGGCAGGCTTTGCGCAGAGGTCACCCAGTCTATGCCTCTGTCTCTGGCCCAGCAGCTCACAGGCACAGGGGCCTCTCAGGCGCTGGGAAGACTCCAAGGTTCCATCTCTGGGTCCGTGCCCAGGGTTAACAACGCAGGCACTTCCCAAAGCCAGGGCAGTCCAGAAACCACCGCCCACCACAAAGGCCAGGCGGAGGCGGGCAGAGGTGCCGGCCAGGGCAGAGGGCGGGTTGGGTCTGAGGCTGCCGCCTGCCGGGGTCAGGACTGGGGCACACTGGGAAGGTGCCCGGGAGTGGCTCAGTGTGAAAAGAGGAAGGGTTCCGGCCCCCAGAACAGAGTGCCCTGACCACAGGCGTCGTGGGAGCCAGGCCTGCTTTGCTTTCCTCCAGGGCTTCCCTTGGAACTCCCAAAAATGAGCCAAGAATGCCGGACAAGTCACCGAGAACCAGCCCGGGCCCAGGCAGAGCCCTCCAATGGGAGCCCCAGGTATGCACTATGCACCAGGGTTGGTGCCAGGGGAGGGCAATGGCAGAGGGTCCCAGAACCCCGAGGAACTCCCATCCGGGGGCATCCCAGGGGGTAAGGACAGGACAAAGGAGGGGCTCCTTAGATTGGCCCTTCAACCCTCATCAGTGCCCCCAAAACTCAAGAAGCTCAGGGGCCCACATCCTGGGTTCTCTCCCTGATTCCACAGCAAGGGTCTGGGGTACCACCGGGGCCTGCCAAGGCTCAAATTCCCTCTAATGGTTCCTATAAATGTCTTCTCCTCTGTGCCAGGCCATCTTACCCCTCCCTCGTCTCATCTGGTGCTCCTGGGAAGAGGGTATCCCTGTGAACCTCCACAGCCCCAGGTGGCCAGATAACCTCTCCCTCAGCTGCTGGAAGCTGTGGATGGACGGACAAATGGACAGGAGCCGGGGAAGGAGCCCACTGCCCGATCATTGACTCAGACGGGGAGGAATGGAAGTGGCAGCCCAGGAGGGTGGGGGCCTGGGCAGGCCACCCAGCCAAGCCAAGCCACCGGGTTGTGGCCTGTGGAGGGGAAAGAATAACAGAAGCAGACAGCCACTGCAGCAGAGGCAGGACAGGGATGACGCGAAGGTGTGTGGTTCATATTCAAGCCAGGACAGGGAGAAGAGAAGAGTCACCCTCCCCCACCTGCATTTCCACTAAGCCTTGGCCAGTGCCTCTGGCTGGGAGGGGAGGTCCTTGCAACCCCCTCCCCAGCCCTTGCTTGCACCCATGGGAACAGAGTGCCTGTCCCCTCTGCGACTCTAGCTCTGATGTCTTAGCCCACTGCCCTAACTCTTCCTCAAGGAACGTAGTGGGGGAGGAGAGGAAGCACTGTCAAATACCGGCTGAGCCCCCTAATTGGAAAGGACTGCCCAGTGGACTGTACCCTCCCCTAGCCACAGCAAAACCCCCCTGGAAAGCTGAGGCCCAGAGGGAAAAGGGCTTCCCAAGTTCCGGGTGCAGAGTGCAACTGGCCACACCCAGTAGGGTCCCTGTCGCCCCTGCCTCCCACCACTCCAAAATCATCCAGCTGCCCTCTACCAGCACTGGTAGGCTCTGAACTTCTCTGAGTCCTGAAAGGGATGCTCTGCTGTGGCCAAAATTGATTCTAGGGGGAAGTCCAGCCATTCTGACTATTCTAGGTAGCTCTGGCCCCTGGAGTTTCTTCCTTTAGGTCTGAGGAACCCAGGATGGATACAAGGGCACAGGGAGCTCAGGGCCTGAGCAGACCCCAGCCAAGCCTCCCCACTCCCCATCAAAGCTGCATTTGTCTTCCAAGGCTGGGAGAGTAATCAGCACCACAGCCTTGGACCCCTCCCCACCCTGGGAGAAGGACACAGAAAGAAAAGGGAACAGGAGGGGGGCCCACAACTAGCCCATCCACCCACCCACTGGCACAGGGATGCAAAGGGAGTCACCGCTGCCAGATACCCTGGAGGCCGTCAGTGAGCTTCCTCCCCACACTGACCTTCAGAGAGATCCGCTCCTGCAGCCCGCCCCCTCAGCAGCCCGGCATCCCTGCTGCCGGTGGGACAGTAGCTTTTGGGTGAAGGACTTCAGCTGCCAGAACAAAGGCCTGTGCCAATGCTGGTGGGGGAGAGCTCCCAGCAGCTGGACTGCCTGGAGGTGCCACCTGCCTTCCTTCTAATCAAGCTGGCACTTCTGCCCTGAGCTGAGCCTGGTGGACACCAGTGAGCAGCCAGGGACCCTGCACTGGGGCAAAAGCCTCCTAAAGCATGAGGCTGGTGCCCCCCCCAACCCTGCAACCACGGACACTTTGGGCTTTGCCTTCCTGTTGGGGCACCCCCTCGCTTGCTGCCCCAACATAAATCCCAGGACTGAGATTCTGAGAAGAGTGTAGTGACCTTGAGTCTGACCTCCACCCTCTCTCCAGGATGGGGCCCCAAGGCCCAGTCAGTGAAGGACAGGTAGGCAGGAATTCCTGATCCCTACCTCCACGCCTGTCCCCCTACCTCAGCTTCAGGCCAGAAAGCCCTGTAGACAGAGGCCTGGCTGGGAGAGACAAGAAGAGTATTCCTGGGGTTTCCCTAGCCTGGGGTCTCCAAGGCTCAGTGCAGCCCTAGGGATGCTCTCCAAGTCTCCTAAGGGTATCTCAGGGCCATTGCCTGGGGTACACTGACTTCATTAGTCTAGGTGTGAAGAGGTCCAGCCCTGCCTCCAAAATAAAAGAGGAGATGCCCAATGCTGCTGTGTGGGGTTGGGCATTAGAGGCATTCAGAGCTATCCCCCAACTCCTCTATGGTTCTGAAAACCCTCTCACCCCACCTTCCCAACCAGGCTCCATCTACCCTTCTATGGCAATACCCTGCCCCCCCAAGCTCCATCAGGACAGGTTGGGGGAGGGGTGCCAAGGGAGGAGGGAGGAAGCCCAAGATCCTGGCTGGATACAGGCCTGGCTGCCATGAGTGCTGCTGTTAGACTGGGCAAGACTTTCTGGACTCTCTCTCCCTGGCAACCCACCCCTGCTGGCCCTAGACCACCAGAGCAGCCAGGGCAAACAGCTGGAATGCAGCGATGGCAGTGAGGAGCGCCCTCCCTGCACATCTGGCCAGACCTCCCAGAGAAGGGGTGGGCCACCAGACCCAATGGAAACAGTGACGCGTCTAGTTCCCTGCCAGCCGGGCGGCACACCTGGGCCCCACTTCCTGCACATACATCCTAACCAGACCAGACCGGGGCCCCTCAGCCCGCTCTCCAGGCAGGTCCCTGACTACAGTGAGGGCTGGATACGGCAGGGCACTGTGAGTGGCACCCAGCAGCCCTCGCCCTGGTAACTTGGTGCCATCCAGGCCTTGGGTCCCAAAGACTGGCCAGTCTCTCCAGGACAACATGGTGCCCAGAAATAAGGCCTCTGAATGGTCTTTTCTTACCCCTCCTCCTGGGATCTCCTTGGTGAGGGTAAGGATCAAGTCTCCTGATTCTCTGCACCTAACCCCAGGCCTTCTGCACAGTTCAGGAAAGTCAGGTGCGTGGCTCTTAATCAGGGAGATTCTGGAGGAAGGATCCTTTCATCCAGCTGACTATTCCTACAACCAGCCCACACACATGCCGCACAGCAAGAACAGAACCAGTGCACCTGCTTGTGGCTCTCACGCCTCTGTCAGGATGAACTTGCTTCTAGGGACCATGAGCTTCTACTCCAATAAGCAAGCACACCAGGTGCTCAGTAGAGGGAGACCAGGAATCCCTCATCCCAGGTCCTTAGTTCCTGGCTCCATGGAGAGTGCCGCCCTATTCTTCTCTCTTCCTGCTCTAAGTATCCCTTAGATACTTAGATATCCCACTGTTCCTCTGTGCTGTCTGCTTGCCTCCCAGTGGCCAGTTCAGGCCAAAACCTTGCCCTTTCCAAGACAGGTCCTCCTTAGGACACACCTGGAGGCTCAAGGCCAAGTCAGGCAGAAAGTAGATGGGATACTTAGAGCAGGAAGAGAGAAGACAACAACCTCATCCCAAAGGCTGCAGCACCCCCACAGCCTCTCACTGGTCTTGACCAAGTCTCTGGTTTCCCCCCAGCACCCTGCCCCCCACCCCAGCATCTGTCCTGAGCCACTGGTAGGACTTGGTGATGACGGCTCTGCCCTGCCTTTTCTTTGCTGCTGGAGCTGGTTCAAATATCATTCAGTCTAAGTTTCAGTGTCTCCTTCTGCAATAAAGTGTGAGGAGGAAACCGGGAAGCAGCCATATCTTTGGGGCTGTGTGTGCTCTCCTCGCAAGCTGGAATGGGGCTTTGGTGGAGTCCCGGACACTCAGGGAGGAAAAAAAGCAATAGTGTCCAACACTTTTGAAAAGCCCTCATTCCTAAGACTATGGCCCCTCCCCCTTTCCGCCGCTCCCTAGAACACCTCCCCCATTAGTCCCCAAGCTGCAGTTAACTGCTTCCAGCTCTTACGGAGGCAGATGGGACAGATGCCTTTGGGAGCTCCCTTCCAGATCCTAAAATACATGTTTTATCAGGGGATTCGCGGGGACCCGCTCGCCAGACTCCGCTGTTTGATTTTTCCTTCTTTTGTCTGCCACGGAGAATCACCTTCACGGGCGGTTCAGAGACCATCAAATATTGTGGCGTGCGTCGGCGAGTACAGCACAGCGCTCCACATTCACCGAGACCACCTTGCACAGACTCCTGGTGGAGAGGGTTGTCCCCTCCCTCCCCGTTCCCCACCACTCCTTGGGGAGAGGAGAGGGCGCCTCTGGCTTTTCTTAGGGTTCCAAACCTGGGTGAGTCCTCTGACCCAATGGAAAAAACGGAGTGGGGGAGCCACGCTGCCTCCCTTCTGGCGGCTCCAAGCCCACAGCCCGGCGCCCCGCCCGCCCGCTCCCGGCTCAGCTTTCGGGTTACTGCAGTTCAAACCGCACGTGCCGCCCGCGCTCCGAGCCCCGGCGGCTGCGGCGGCGCAGCGCTGGGAGGGGGCGGGGAGCTTGCTGCGTGCGCGCTGGCTCGCCTCCTCCGCGCCTCTTCCAGTCGCTCGGGAAATCCACAGGATAAACACTCACTTTCTCTTCCTCCTTAAGGGCGATGGGTGCACTTTGATCCTCGGCCCGCGCCTCCGCCGCCCACCCCGCCGCCCTTCCCCCACTGCCCAGCCGGTGCTCAGCAGAACCCAAAGCTCTCCGCATCTCTCCCTGGCAAGGCACGCCAACCTTTGCCTGCCAGGTGCCCCCAGCTCCCCCGGCACACTGTCGCCTTCTGAGCAACACGTGGCTGGAAGGCTCGGTGTGATTGTGGAATGACCAGTCCTCGCTGTTCCCCGGGGTGGGGGGGAAGTGGAGAAAAGCGAGCGCAGACCCACAGGCCCTCTAGAACCCATCCTTTTCCAGTTCTGTGGAGCGCGGCCTGGACCCGCGCTGTACACTCCAGACTCCGCGCTTCCAGGCATTGTCCAAACCGCCCGCAACCAAGCCCGGGGTGGGCCTGGTGGCCTATTCCGGCCCTGGGAGCCGTCCAGGCCGAGTACTGCGGGGTCCCCAGCACCGTTCCGTTCGCAACGGGGAGCGCAAATTCGAGCGAGGAGATTCCCCAAGCTCTGCGAACTCCTTGCCGCGGGAGGGGCGCGGGAGAAAGGGGCCAGAGGGCTTACCTTGCGCTTGTTGCGATGGATGTCGCCGATGGAGTTGGCCACCGTGTTGGGGCCCAGCAGCATGCGCGTGCTGCGCGGCCACTCGGTGCTCACGAGGTGGTGCTCGCCCATCAGGATCTTGCGCACGTTCTCGGCGCCGGTCACCCGGATCAGCGGGCGCCCCAGCAAGTGTGTCTTGAACACGTTGCCATACTTCTCCCTCCGCGACGACTGGAAGCCGGAGCCCTGTGAGAGCCACACCGGAGACCTCCCTTAGGGCTCGGAGGGCCTGGGAGGCCGAAGCGGGGGTGCCCCAGGCCCTGCCCCTCCCCCAACACACACCCACAGACACGCACGCAGGTTTTATTTTTCATAGCGTGTACGAGAGCTGGGGAGTAGGGCCTAGAGGATCATAAATAACGCGAGGAGGCGGGAGGCCCGGGGCGCCCCTGGGAGGCTGGATTTTAGTAATGGCTTTAGGGAGGGAAAAGGTACCCGGACGGCTGGACCTGAAGCTAAAGCCTCCGCCTCCAGCTCCTCACCCCCTCACCCCCGGCTCGGGAGCCTCTCGGAATAAATATTTCCAGGCTTCGGGCCACGGGCTGGCGAGACCCCGCGGGGTGGCCGCAGGCCAAAGATTATTTATAGCGGTGAGCGGTCGGTGCCCGGAGGCAGTCACTCGAGATGGGGGTTGGCGTTTCCGCAGTTCTCCGGTGTGGCCCGCGCGGGGACCCCGCGGCCCTCCGCGAGCTCTCTCTGCTGGGTGGGGTCATGGGCCGAGAGCGGCGACTTTCCGAATGCATTTTGCTCTGGAAATAACTGAGACTGACTTTCGTCGCCGCCCTGGAGTTTGGAACCCGAGCGCGGACGCAGGCGCTTCCCGCGGGGTGGGGTGGGACCGGGCGGGGCGACCCGTGCAGGTAACCGGATCCCTGGCGGCGGCGGCGGCCGAGCCCGGGCCGGCCCTGCGCCCCGCGCGCGGGGACCTGGCCGGGGCGGGGGCGTCCGGCTCACCTTTGACGTCGGCACCCGCCACCCCAGCCCAGGTTAACCCTTCTCCTGCCAGGACCGGGCCGAGTGAAAGGGGAGGGGCGCCACCTGTCCATTCTCCCCAGGCCCATGGCCTGCGGCTCGAGACCCTCCCGGGTCCTGCCCCCTAATTCTGCGCCCCCTTCCCCGGGCTGGCCCCCTTTCCTCATTTTCCTTTCTTTCACGGAAAACTACTCTCCAGTTAGAGGTGTACACACCCCAGCACAGCGAAAAGTGACTCTGCAGAACCTGGATTCCTAATCACTTTTCCACATGCGTCTCGGGCCCCCGCGCGCGACAGGGAGCGAGCCGGGAGCTCTGGAGTCGCCAGGAGGGGGCCGGGCCGGGGACGCCGCCCTGCTCCGGGGCTGGAGGGTCGAGGAGAGCCCCCCCACACACACCAGCACCGCCGCGGCGAAGCCGTCGGAGGCGGCACTACGCCTTTAAGAAATGTCAAGGCGGAGGTGGGGTTTGGCCGCGGGGGTGACGAGTGGGGTTCCCTGCCTCCGTCTGCTGCGCCGGCTCCCTCGCTCCGTCTGACTTTCTCCTCTCCTTCTTTTCCTCTGTTTTTCTTTTCTTTCGACAGAAAAGTTGGGTTGTGAATTTTCCGAGGTCGCCGTCGCCTCCCCCCACCCCCGCCTCTGATCTGCCTAACTATAATTAAAGTGCGTTTTTTGTGGCATTAATAAAGAGTTATTTGTCCGCCGTTTCCACGGTCTTCACAAAGAGGACTTTCATAGGGGCGGCCTCTCAGGCCGCGAGTCCAATTTATACAAAAATGTTGTATTTTTAGCCCTGGGCTCTGTTTAGATGGCGCTCAGTGGAAACGGAGAGCCCTTGGCGGTCCCCCCGTAAAATCTGATAAATGACTCCGAAAAAAAAAAAAAAAAAAGCTCTGGGATTCAGAGGTCTCGCATTAACTCCTTCTGCACTCCTCAATGCGCACCCCCCCAGCCCTCCCCTCGGGATCTGGGGCCTGGGGCGCAGGGATGGAGAGGTGCAGGTCTCCCCATCCCCAACTTCCCTGTACGCAGACCCCCAGGTGGGATTCGGAAAAAAGGTCAAGGGGCCATGGACGGGGGGGGGCGGGGGGGCTAAAAGGTCAGAAAACGGGATAGGGGTAGCGGTAAGAGACCGCGGATTCGCAGGTTGGCTCTATCAAGGTTGGAGACCTTGTCCTTTTGAGTTATTTTATTTTCTAAAATTGCGGCCCAAAGCCCGGACCACCACCGCAGGTAACTCTTCAAGTGTGGTGGCCAGGGGGAGGCTGCGGGGATTTCTCGAGGGGGATAGCCCAATTGGCTGAAGTGAACCCCACCCCACTGGACCAGCACCTCCAAAGGAATCTAGACCGGCTCTGAGACAAGTAAAGACCCCAAGGCAGAGGACACTCTCGCCCCCCCCCAGCCCTCCGCTGTCACTTAGCCCCGGGCGGGGCAAGGCGGGCACGAGTGTGTGTGCGCGCGTGCGCGTGCGAGGCTTGCACGCGTCTGTTAATTTCAAGCCAAGCTTTCACACCTCTAAGCCCGCAGGTCCCCGCGCTCACCTTTCTTTTCGCTTCAATTCTCCGGGTACCCGGGCTGTCTGTGTCAGGATACCCGGGCTTCCCCGAACGCCCATTAGCACCCAAAGGACAAACCTGTGGACCCGCCTAGACTCAAACACACCTCCTGCGGTTACCCACTCCCGGGGGGGGGGGCAATGAAAAAACCTGGTGTGTATCAAATTGCAAACGCGATTGTCTAGCATTTGAGGAGGTTAACTCCAGGTCAATCTCCCCATCACCTACCTGGGTCTGGTCCCGACGCTCCCCACCCTCATTAACACCAGCGGGGTGGAATTGTGTGGCATCTAACAGCAAGCATCATTCATATATATTCTCTCTCTCTCTCTCTCTCTCTCTCTCTCTCTCTCTCTCTCTCTCTCTCTCTCCCACCTCTCCCGCGCTGCAGATTTTCTCCTGTTAAACTGACCCCACCCAATGAGCAAATAGACCCTTTTCCCCGAAAGCCCGGAGGCCCGGAGTCTCTGGCCTCACATTTTCTTCCTCGGGTACCTTCTTCCTCCCTACCACAAACCACACAAACTTGCGAGGACCGCGGGCCGGGGCAGCCGTACCTGGCGCAGCGGGCTAGGCGGCGGGAACACAGCCCTGGTCTTAGAGGGGCGCGGGCAAGCTGCTCTTAGCCCCCTTCCCCTCTCCGGGCTGTTTCTGGCTCTAGGCGGCACCGTTAAAACCCAGGACGCCGCGGGCGCCCGGATCCCGGGGCGCAAAGGGAGGCGAAAGCTGCGCCTGCCCCGACGCCGCTCCGGACGCGCGCGCGAGGAGCCCCCGAGGCTCTCGGTGCGGCCCTGGCCGGCCGCCCGGCCCGCCCGCGGCCCTGGCGGGTCCTCTGCACCGGGGCACCGGCGCCACGAGTTCCCGAGCCTCGCCGCGGGCGGGCCGGGGAAGCCCTGGCGGCGCGGGCGGCGCGCAGGGAAGGGGCGGGCCCGGCGCCCTCCGCCCGCCCGCGGCTCGGGCAGCCCGCGCTCCAGCTAGCGGACCCGAGAGCCGCCGAGCCAGCGCGCCCTTACCTGTAGCAGCCAGTGGCCGGTCTCTCCGATGAGCGGGAAGCCCATGGAGCCCTTGGGGATGGGCAGCTTGCAGCTCTTGTCGCGGGTAGCCGCCCAGCGCAACTGCCACAGCTGCTGCGACACGGCCAGCAGCAGCGTCACCGACACCAGGCACGCGGCGAGGGTGGCCAGCGCCGACACCAGCTCCAAGCCCTCAAAGAGCATGTTGGCCGCCGCTCGGGGGATTGGCTGTGCCGGCCGCGGCGGGGGAGGGGAGGGCCGGGCGCGCGGGGGAGGGGAGGCTGCGGCCGGGGGTCCCGGCACCTCGGGCAGAAGCAGCCCAGGAGGAAGGGGCCGAGGGAAGGGAATTGGAGGCTGCAAGGGGAGCGGAGAGAGGGAGGGGAAAATGCCAGAGAGAGAGAGAGAGAGAGAGAGAAGAAGAAGAAGAAGAAGAAGAAGAAGAAGAAGAAGAAGAAGAAGAAGAAGAAGAAGAAGAAGAAGAAGAAGAAGAAGTGGAGGAGGAGGAGGAGGAGGAGGAGGAGGAGGAGGAGGAGGAGGAGGAGGAGGAGGAAGACACCAGGCCACTCGGGGTGCAACTTTGTTTTTTGTTTGTTTGTTTGTTCCTTTACAGCGGGCTTAGGGGCGGCTAGGGGGGCGATGAGATGAAGTCGTGGGTCCAGCTGGTGGATTTGCGCTCTTCGCAACCATCACACTCGGAAAACTTTGGAAAACTTTGTCCAGCAGGAGCCTCTCTCTCTCTCTCTCTCTCGTAAACCCCTTTCCCTGCTTGGAAAAAAAGAGAGAAAAAGGAGAAGAAGAAGAAGAAGAAGAAGAAGAAGAAGAAGAAGAAGAAGAAGAAGAAGAAGAAGAAGAAGAAGAAGAAGAAGAAGAAGAAGAAGAAGAAGGCAGAGAGAAGGTAGCGGAGGAAAAGTGCGATCGACTTATTAAAAGTACTCCCCCAAAATTTCTAGGTGGAAAAAAGTGGGGGAGATTCTGAATTCAAAAATTCTAACGAACCCAGAAAACTTTGGGGGATGAAGGGAGAAGGCTGCCCCGCGGAGGCGAGCGGCGAGGCCGAGCCGGCGTCCCCGGGCCCCCGGCGGCGAGCCGGAGCCCCGAGCCCCGGGCGCCCCGAGGCGGGAGCGGAGCCGGAGGCCGGGACGGGACGGGACGCAGCCGGCGACAGCCCCGGGCGGGCGCTGGGGCGGCGGCGGCGGCGGCGGCGGGAGGGGTGCGGCGGGGTGGGGTTGGGGGAGGAGGTGGAAAGCCCGAGCTGGGCTATTGAATCAATTAAGAAAGGCAGTCGGTCCGGGGACGCGGTCTCTCGGCTCTGGAGTTGGTCGCTGCTGGGGAAAGAAGAAAGGAAGGCAAAAGGGGATGAAAGGGGGGGAAGGCAGGAAGCAGGGTTTCAGGGCTGGTGGTTTTAAAAGCGTCTCTCAATGTGAATTTGAAGTCAAAGCGAGACGGTGCGTGTGTTTATATAGAGGCGGGAGGCTGCCCGGGAGCGCCCCGCCAGCACCCCCCACCCGCGCGCGCTCACAAAGCCGGAGGCGTGGTGAGGGGCCGGGCCGCGGCCGCGTGGGGCTCGCCCGCCCCGCCCCGCCCCGCGCCCGGACCCACTTGTGGCCGCCGCAGGATCAAACTCAGTTCACCTCTCGCCGCCTCTTCCTTCTCGCTCGCGCTTCGCGGAGCCCGGCACCTACAGACGGACGAGAGGAGACTCGCGCGCGCACACGCGCACGCACACACACACACACACACACACACACACACACACACACACACTCGGTGCGCGCTCGCTTAGTGCCCGCTCGGCTGCGGGGCCACTTCCCTCCCACTTTCCCCCTCCTCCCGCTTCAGGCAGCTCCGCGTGCGCCCCGGAGTCTTGGCGGGACCACCCCTTCGGCTGCGGGGTGCCACAAGCTCTTCAACCTGTGTCTAGGGTCTCGGGCTCCTACGTCCTGGGGCCACTCTGAATCTCTCTACCCTGGATCACCATCCCTGCATCCGCAAACCTCAGATGCTGTGGCTGCTTCTCTCCGAGTAGGTCCTACCCTACTGGACCCAGAGGTGCCCCTGTCCGCGTGCGCGTCCCGGGATGCTGATGCTGCAGCCCCTCCTCTCCGACACCTCAAGACACCCCCCCCACACACACACACACGCGTTTTTAGGCTCCCCAGAAGCCATTACTGGTTCAGGCCACTGTCCCGCGCCAGGGACGGCTACTGCGGTCCTGGCCCCTGGAGGCGGGAGGAGTCGGATACAAGCGTTCATTGATACAATAAGTAAATAAACACCCCGGATGAACGCAGCAGCCACCTTCTCAGCTCCGGCCGCAGAGGGCCCGGCGCGCGTGCCTGGGCGAGTTGTGCGTGTGGCCCGGGGCCGCACCTGTGTGCGCGAGTGTGCCAGCCCTGCGTCGACCCGACGCCGGTGGAGCGAGGCGGTTTCTGCAGGTTTCTGTCCTCTCTGGAGCTGTTACGTGTGTCTGTGCGTCCATGCATCTGTCTGTTATCTGGCCTCCTCTTGAGAACCTGGAGCTATACACACCAACCCCAGCATCTGTCCGGCGTGTGACCGGCTCTCCCTCTCCTGTGCGTCCTGTTCCCCCAGCCCCCGGGTGTCTATCTTTCGCTTTGGAACTCCCTGAGCAACACTAGACATCTCACCTTGAGGGTGGTGTGCGTGTAAACGAAACTACACTCCCCTTTTAACATCTCTCTTGCAGCCAGTATGCAGGCTGCTTCAGTTTCTAGAAAAGAATGCCCTGAGCGCATAGGATGCGCGCCGGCGGTGTCCCTCGCTGAGTGAGCGCTTCAGCGATAGAGGCAGCCCGCAGATTTCTCCACGCTGGGCTTTTGCTGCTACTGCTGGGTCAGCTCGGCTCTCACTCTCTGCCCTGGAACCCCACCTGGTGGACTGTTTTCGTACTACAGATCCGGGAGAAGCAACGTTTGCTCCCCCACTGGTGATTGCCTTTCCTAGTGAGATCAGACCCAAAAGCGCAGAAATTGCTCCAGCATCAGTGCCCCGAGACTCCCAGGGCAGGGACACACGGGCTACCTGGGGGCAGGGGCACTCACGAAGTCCCTGTCAAGACCACAGTGTCCCTGGAGATAGCTGCCAGTGCCCTTCACCTGGAGGTTGGGGAAGTCCATCAAATCAGGACTGGGCAAGCCGGTAGCAGAGAGGCCAGCACTATCCCATAGCCCTGCAGAGGGTGAAGCTGGGGTAAAATGGAGGTAGAGGAGGTTGTCGAGGCTTTGCTCTTTTGAAGAGTCCCAGCACTAGGGTGAGGTGGTGGCATGGTTAAAGGGATGCTTGGTGAACCCATCTGCAGGGACATTCTCCATGGAGGAATGGACACAAGAAAAGATGCAAATAGAGGCACCAGAAACACTGAGCACACACTAAGACAGGAGCACAGAGGACATGCGTCCACAGCCCTGTAGCACCTGCCTCCCATCTTCCAACCCAGTGTCAGGAGGCGTCCGCTCTGCCAGGATGAAAGCCCCAGTGGTCTCCACATGTCTGCTGCCTTAGCCCCCCTCCCTTGCCCCCCGGGGATGGAGATGGCTTCTGTGCTCATTCATCTTCCGCTGTCTGACCTCTCTTCCGGTTCAGGTGTGGCATGGGAGTTGGGAAGGGGACATGGGGAAGAAATTGGATTTTTCTTATTGCCCAGCTGCCAATGGGGGTCCTGAGGAATGTCCACAGGGACTCACAGTCCCGCAGACATAGTTGCTGAATATCCTAATTGGAACCATAGCTCTGCTCAAGCCCAAAAGAGTACTTAGGGGAAAGGAGTGGGAAGTCATGGTGCTCTGGTTCTATAAGATTTCCCGGAGGCTTGTGCAGGAGAAATGCTGGGACCACGAAGCAGGCTTGTGAAGAGGGTGGCCAGGACAGAGGAAAGCCAGCCACCATCTCTGCTGTCATCCCACCAGAGGATCGTCTTCCATCAGCTTCGGGTAGACCTCTGACGTGGTCCCAGCCTGGGCCCTGACCTACACTTCAGTCTTATCTAATCTTGTCCCAAAGCAGGTCGCTGAGCCTATCCCAGACTGACCCTTAACCCTGGACACAGATTGATTCTATCTGAACTCCAGATTGAATCCCAATCCCAACAAGCATCACCTGGGCCCACTGTGGTTACCAAATGTAACTAGTTCCTTGTGCACTGTCCTGAAGCCGAGGTTCAGCTTAACCTATGAGAATCTAGAAGCAGGAATAAACTCTAGGTACGAATATTTCTCTCACTTTTGCCTTAGAATGATCTGCCGATTTCCCTGCAAACATTCTTCTCTCCCCCAGGCTACTATAGCTAATAACACAGGAACTCCTTGGCACCCCCACCCCACAACCCTTTTCCTGGCCCAGCATGTGCCCCAGGGCTTCAGCTTTTGCCTGCATTTCTGTTAAGCCGGGACTAGGGCTTGCCTCACAGGTCTCTGGAGCCTTTCGGACACTTAGAAGTAAGTTAGAGCAGACTGGGAGATCAGTCAGGGGTGTTGCTTCAAGTCTGGACAAAATTTGCAGTCCTTGGCAGAAGGAACTGGGAGGATATGAGGGACAGGCCACAGAATGGAATATGTGCAGGATGCAGTCCTCCTGGGTTCAGAAAGCAACGGTGCACAGGGAAAGGTCTGACTAGAGCCCCCTCCTCACTGTGGCATAAAGCTGCCCAGGGCTGCGATCTGCCCTAGACTTTCTCTGCCTAAAGGAACAAAGATATTGCTCCTTCCAAGTCCCTTTCATGTGTGCCGTCCTGTAGCCAAGGAATCTCTTCCATAGCTACTATGTGGTTTCATCTGCACACACGACTGCGAGGTAACAGATACTGTTCTTCGATATCAGATTTTCATTTTACTTCTTGTACTGATGGAAAATCTCGGGACAAGTCCCACCTCCGCGTTCCGCATCCCCTCTGTTTCCAGCTCTTCCCTTTCCCAACAACCAGAGCACATCTCCAGGAGCTGGAGACCTTGCCCCTCCGGCAGCAGCCCCGCCTTTGTAATGCCTGTGCTTGTGAGGCTGGAACAGACCCCAGAGGGAGCTGACCACTTTACACTCAATGATTCTGTATAGTGTGGGCTCTGAATTTTTTTCAATTGATGCTTATTCATTTCCCCCCTAAAACCACCTCTCATTTCTCCAGCCAGAGCCAAACAGAAGGGGGAGGGTGACCCAAGATTAAGGGGGGAGGCCCGTGTGTCCAGAGTCCAGAGAGACTAGGCTGCCAGTGCATAGACAGTTGAGCTGTACACAGGGTCCGAAGACATTCCCATGGGGTCTCCAACTCAGCCGAAGGCAGTTTATGCTGGGGACAAAGCCCTCGACAACTCAGCCCTCAGCTCCTCCTCACCCTCCCCAGGGCCTCAGGCTCCTTTCATTTCATTCTAAGCCCCCACCCCTGTCTCCTGCCTGACAGTGGAGTGGCCATTGCTCCAACAGCCCTAGGCCAGCAGGTCCTGCCCGGACCCTTCTCCAGAGCCAGAATAGAAATGGCTACTCCCGCAGCTCAGGGCCCCAGACACTCATCCAGGCCTCCGTTGCTCCCACTCCGCGCCCTCCCTCCAGAACAGACGCCACCAGGCCACCAGTAGTCCTCCAGCGCCCAATCCTCAAGGACAGTTTGGAGGACACTCGGGACTGTGCCTTGGCTACCGGGAGAGGGCCAGGCCCCTGCTGTCCAGGCTGGATGGGGCGGGGGCAGCGGTCCACTTCCCCAGCCCGGCTGGAGTCTCCTCAGTGCCACCGCCTGCCTTTCTCCAGCCTGCTGGAGCTAAACCCTCCTCCCTGCCCCCCCTGGCTTTTGCAGCTTCAGGGGCTCTTAGGCTGTTGAGAGAACTGACTGACCCCTTCCAAACTACTGTCTGCCGGAACCCCACCCTGCCCACCCCTGTCTTTGGAGCTACTATTCTGCCCTTTGCAAGGCTCCTAAATCCAAAGCTGGATTGTGGAGTCTGTATCTTCTCTTCTTAAGGCCTTCCTTCTTGTACTTCATGCCTCAGTGAGACTGCTCCCACCCACCTCACACCCAGGTGTCTTCAGATTTTTTTTTTTTTTAAGATAACAACCCTGGCCCGAGCAGCTCTACCTGGAAGAGCCAGATGCAGACATGACCTGGCTTCTCATTCCTGGCCCCTCAGAGAGGACCGGCGAGGAGACGGCCCCTCACACACCCCTCTGTAGGCCTCTGGAAAGGGGGCGATCTTAGGGAAAGAAGTTTCCTTTGCCAGAATATGGATCAAGCCTCCCTCCATAATCATCGCAGCAATCTCAGCTTCAGACACCCATCACAGAAGGAATCTTTTTCAAGAAGTAGAAATACCCCTGTCCGCCCCTGCCGAAGCCCCCAGCCCTAGCCCTGCTCCTCCCACCGAACACCAACCCCACCCAAAGCAACCCGAAAGGGACTTGCCTATGGAAGGGACGAGGAACGCAGCTGACGGCTGTGTCCAAATCAGCACTGCCTGGAAAAGAGTAGCCTGCCGGGTGGCGAAGGGACACCGGCAGTGCCCCAAGCTGGCTGTGGCTGGCAGGGACACTGCCGCAGCGATGGCGTTCCCTCAGGCCCAGGGAGCCAAGAGCCCTTTATAGCCTGAAACCTGCCCTGGCACCGCCCACTGGGCGCTTGCGAAAAGGGCCCGCAACCAGGGGAGTCGCTAGGAGCTGGGAGGGCATCCGTCCCAGGACCCCAAGGCCGGGCCCCACGCACAAGAGTCTGGGATTCACCCTCCTCCCACCCCAGGCAGCTCTATGTCCTGGTATGTGTGTGTGTCAGACAGTTGTGTGTGTGTGTGTGTGTGTGTGTGTGTGTGTGTGTGCTTGCGCGTGCGCTTGTGCTTAAACGTCCATTCAAAGACCTCAGGTCTCTTTCCCTCATCCTCTTTCTTTGCAGTAACAGTTTTTGAAAGGATGGGGAGAGCAGTGCGTTTCTGCTCAGTTTATCAAATTACACTCAGTGACAAAGGACTGAAGTGCATTTTCTTGAAGGCTTGACAATTGGGATCCAGGAAGAAAAAAGAAAGGCACAGCAGAGAACCCAGAGCCTTTGTGGGCAGTGAAGCACCCACTGACGGGAGGGCGGGGTGAGGCCGGGTGGCTCTGAGTGAATTTGTCCTCACGATGTCGCTTGCTGTTAAAAACTGCTTCCCCTGCCCTCCGCCCAAGCTGCAGAAACCCCACAGATCCCAGAAATTGCAAGACTTGATTTTTAAAAGGAACACTCTTCATTTTCGCATGGGCCAAATAAGATAGGCTGGAGCCTGGCCGCCTCCCTTCAGGGCTCTCAGGCCCCCGAGTCCCCTTCCCAGCCCCCCATTGCAAGGGAGCCCCTCTCAGGAGGGTGCAGTGCTCTGCGCCCCACCGCGGAGTGGCCCACCCCGCAGCTTCTCCTTGGCAGGGATGAGGTGAGCTTCTCCCTGCCCGGTCACAGCTGTGTCCTGCCCCTGAGTACCGAGGATAGTTGGGTGGAGGAGGATGGACAGACAGACTGGGCCTAGGCAGGGAGGAGAGAGCCTGGACACTGGACTACTTATCGCAAAGGCTTCCATTTCTTGAGGGTCAGAGGACAGGGCAGCAACTTAAGTCACCAGCCTCGGGTGCCAAAGAACAATCCTGGGAGGAAAAATATCTCCTTCTCCAGAACTTGGGGATGATGCCAGAAACAAGTCTGTCCTTCCTTCCCATTCCCCTGGCTTCGGTTCCGAAGTTCCCAGCAGGTAAGCCAGCCAGCTGGCCGGCAGCCTGGCCCAGAGCTAACCCGAGGATCTAGCTGGTAGGGCGCCGCATCCCAAGTTCAACATGCCACCAGGTTGCTTCTTCCTACCTGTGACCTTGACTCCTGCAGACTCCCTTCCAGAAGGAGTTGCAGAGGCCACCTGGCTGCCCACCTGAGCTTCTACCGCCTTCCTACCCACCCCCCATGCCAGCTCCGAACCCATCCGAGGTCTTCATGCCGCAGCTTTAGCTCATTTTCTCCCCAGGCATGGATGGGTATTGTAGCCAAAGATAAGAGGAACCACTCCCGGTGAAAGCCCCCTCCCGTGGCTGTTTTGAGGGAAGGGCTACTCTGGCTCACAGCTGGCCCCTATGCTGCTCAGGAGGACTGCAGCCCCCTGACACATTTTCTCCACCAGCAACCCCACCAACACTCTTCTTCCTCTTTAACCCAGCTTCAGTACACGGTCCCTCACCCTCGAACCCCGGCGACAAGATTGCCACCTGGAATCCCTTCCTTGTGGAAAATCTGAAGCACCCTGGGCCTTCTCCTTATATTTTCTCTCAATTGGCTTCATTCCTTCTTCACTGCCCTGCTATTCCAAATCCATCCACTTTTCCTGCTTGCAAACAGGCAGGGCCGTCTTGGTAGCTGAGAACGAGGGCTCTGGAGCCCTCAGGTCCTGGGCTCAAAATCTGCTCTGCCACTTTCTGGCTTGAGCAATATACTCTGCCTGTCTAGACCTCCGAGGCTTCTCCAGTGTGAACAGTGCATGAGAAGAGGGGGAGGCTGGAGGCAGGGAGGCCTGATGGGAGACTGTTTTGATAACTCAAGTCATCATCATAGTCTTCTTCATTTCTGGAATAATAACAAATTAATATAACTAATACTAAGTTAGCACTTGCTATGTGCTAGGCATTATGAAGCACATATAAACATGTCTTATTTCATGTAACCCTCATAGCAACCCCAGGAGGTGAAGAGGATCATCTTTACTTTGCAGAGAGAGAGAGAGAGAGAGAGAGAGAGAGAGAGAGAGAGAGAGAGAAAGAAGAAGAAGAAGAAGAAGAAGAAGAAGAAGAAGAAGGAGGAGGAGGAGGAGGAGGAGGAGGAGGAGGAGGAGGAGGAGGAGGAAGAGGAGGAGGAGGAGGAAGAGGAGGAGGAGGAGGAGGAGGAAGAGGAGGAGGAGGAGGAAAAAGAAGGAGGAGGAGGAGGAGAACAAGAAGAAAAGAGAAGAGAAGGAATATCTGAGGTGCCAAGCAGCTCAACAATGGGTCCCAGGGATTTTGGCTGCCCTGCGGGTGAGGTGTGATCTCCTCTAGAACACAAACCCAGGGGTCCTGAATTGGATCCTGAGCCTGTGACCCAGCAGACTGCAGATCAAGCCAAGCCCGCAGCAGTAAGGATGGGGTGGCCAGGCACACACGGGCTTGACAGTGTTTAGAGCTGGAATCTAGGGTGGACACGTGGAGGGATGGGGATGGGGTTCCAGTTGGAGAACTGGGTGCTGGGTGACAAGGGAGTCTGAGCTGGGGTGCTCAAGAGAAGGACGACAGTTGGAGGTACTCAAGAGAAGATTCTGAGCGTGGCCCAGGGCATGGTAGACCAGGTGGTAGGTCCGCCCCCGTGGAGCTGCCTGGTGGCAGGTGGATATTTAGAGGCCTAAATATGAGCGATCTGGGCTGGAGAGAGAGGGATTTAGATATCATCTGTAGTAAAAGACACAGGAGGGGAGAAGCCTACACAGAAAGAAAAGCAGGTCTAGGATAGAACCCCAAGGAACACTTGCTTTGGGGTAGAGGAGAGGAAAGGGTTTGGGAAAGAGGGACCCTCTTTCTCTTCCCCTGATACATGCCCCAGTTAACCTCACTTGAGACTGATGATTTTTTGTTTGTTTCCCCTCAGCAAGAATCTCAGAGGTCAGCAATCTTACCCCCTTCACAACCTAAGGCCACATGCACACACACACACACACACACACGCGCGCGCGTGCACACGCATGCACCCCCCTATATGCTTGTGGACACACAAATGCTTCCTGACCTATGGACTCCCATTAGTAGTATCCTTTATCCAGCCACCGTTTTTAGGGTTAATTTGGCATCCTGTTTTTGCACATAAAGCCATCTGTTCCACTGAGGGTCCTCTGGCCACCACACAGTGGCACAAACGCTTGGGGCACCTCCCACGTGGTTACGGGTCTTGTTCACCGCAGTGTCCCCAGATGCCTCTCTCTCATCCAGCGGAGCTCCAGCGTGGCAAGGAGACCGCTCTCTGCCTATAGCCTTCTCTCTATGCTGGAGCTGAGACAGCCAGGGGACCTGTGGGGACAGGGCGTGTGGGCATCCAGCAAGGTCAAAGAAGGGCTAAACCCAAGCGCTCACACAAAGCCTGCGAGGGGATGGAGAATGGGGAAAACTTGGGAAGCAAACCAGAGAATGAGCAGGGAGAAAGGAGTCTTGGCCCAGGGAAGTTGGCGATGCTTCTCTACTGATGGATGTGCATGCTCCCACCCCGCAGATGTTCCTCTACCTGCTAAGAGAGCCCACATCCTCTGCCCAAGATACGCGCGTGCGCACACCATGCCCAATCCTCTCCCATTCTCCATGCGCTAGTTTCAGGGCTGAGCTTATGGCCCTGGGCTTTTGCCTGCAGAAGGAGGGCCATCTGATGGTCTCAGCGCCTTAGTTCCTGGATGAGCAGTGACTGCCTTGGCTGCAGCATGGGGGACACCACACAGGAGCTTGGATGGAGAGAGGAAAGCCCGTTGGGGGTGGAAAAGGAGACAGGCAGAGAGGGGCTTCTCAGAGAGATCAGCACCAAAGTAAAAAGGGAACCTGCATGGTACTGTGCCTGGGCCCCGGATCCGGGATTCCAGCTCTGAGCAGCCCCTGTGCTCAGAAAGGACCTAAGCTCATCACTGATCTCTCTGAATCATGCTACCAGGATTTCTTCCACTCTTCTATCTCCATTTCCACCTCTGCCTGGTCTCTCTCAACCCAGGGGACTGACTGTCCATGGCTTGAGGGGAATGTGGGAGAGACATCTGGCCAGACCCCCACGCACCACATAATCAGGCAACTCAACTTGGGCCAAGAAGGGGCTGGGATCCACACAGCAGCATCTGTCACTTACCTGCTCTACGGGTCAGTCACTTCCTTTCTCTGAAGTTCAATTTTCATACGAAAACGGGGAGACTAAGGTTCGGTGTGCTGGACGATTGGCAGTATGAGGATCATAAAAGGAGACGATCCATGGCTCTAGCAGGGACAGATCCACCTTGGAGCTGAAGAAGCTGAAACCTTAGGGCCTCTGGCTCCTGCAGGCTCCTTCCAAAGCCTCAGGAGGGGCCCGTGCAGTTTGCAAGCCTGCTTGCATTTCTCAAAGAGGATCCCTCAAATCATGAAAACTTGAGGGTCTGCCCATCCTGGGGCCTGAGAGATAGTCGTTGGCCCTGTGGCCCTACCCATTCCCAGTCTCCTCAAAGTCTACCCTGTGATAGAGGGACAGGTACAAGGCCCAGATGGAATCACAGGTGAAGTCTCCTTCCTTGCGAATGCCACGCTGGACATTCCGGACCTTCTGCCTCCTCCTCCCACCCCCTGCTGGCCATGGTTAGCCCAACCCTTGAGCCCAGCTACGTGCTACACACTTGCGCTGGACTCTTCGAAGTTGGGACCAACTCTGAGCACCATGTCCCGCTCCTGGCAGGGGTTTCACTCCAAAAATTATGAACTCCTAGAGAAGCCAGTTCTAGGGCTGTGCTAGGCAACACGGGTCTCAGGAATGGCCTTCAGGAAAACAAAGGCAACTTGGCTGGCTTCCCTATTAGCACCCGTTTCCCCAAGGAGCCTCGGAGCGAGTGGGGACACAGGGCTCCCTCCTCAGTGTCTGGGAGATGGATGGGACTGATTTTTTCCACGATTCCTTCCCATAAATCTGATTTGGCCCCTCATCTGTCTCAGCTAGTCTCCATGGAGGTGTGTGCTGGTGATGAATGGGCTGCCTGACTAATGTGACTGGAGCGGCAGGGACGAGGGGAGGGGCCCCCTCTGATGGATGGTCCTCATGAGGGCATATTACATTAGACACCCATAATGCAATCAGCAGGGCCATTACGCTACCAATTTGTTGCTCCTCCTCACCAGGGTGGGGCAGTGGCGCTGGAAGATTGAGTAGGATGTCAGGACTTTGGAGACATCGGGGGGGATTTGGGGAGGGGGCAAGATTTCCCTGTTCGGGGCTATGAGTAGGGAAATGCAGTGACATTTCTAGCAATATGGAAAGGCGAGAGGCAGGAAGTGAGAAGCAGAGAGGAGGTGTGACCTGGCCAAGGTCATTTCTGGAACCAGAGGGAAGAGCTGGAATTAGAACTTGTGCCTCCCACTTTCTGTGCCAGGCGAAGCAGGCATGGAGGATTAGGAGGGAAAGACAGCTTCACACTGGCCTCTATGGCCCGGGAGGCCTTCGCAGCCCTCCAAGTCCATCGAGATGGTCCAAGGCAATGACTGCCACCATTCCAAAGGAGGTGGCCTACTGTGGGCTCCGGTCCTGGCCCCAGATGGCACCCATCCCAGACCACCCAGAGTGTTGCTACCCCACCCACCACACTGTTCTGATCTCTGTATTTTTCTGCTGTAATTTAGAGCAGCCTCCTAAGCACTAGGCTGTCTCAGTCTTTCCTTATTCTCTCAAGTCTCCAGAGAAGATCTTTTAAAACAAAATGTTCTTTGCTGCGTAAGCTGTCAGCTCCCTGTTGACCTCAGGACTGGGGCCACCATGCCAGGCTGCCACTCTGACTCCAGCCTCTCCCCAGCCGCAGTGCTCAGCTGCTTGCTGCCACTCAGTTCCCTGCCCTTCCACAGGGAAAAGCAGGCCGTGTCCCTGCATACGATGAACACACCTGGGTCTTTTATTTGGACCTCCAACAGGACACTGGTCATCATATTTCTCCGTTCATGGGCATTTCAATCAGTCAGGTTTCACTTATTTTTTTGTTTTCTTTAACCATCAGCCCAATTCTTGATCCTTCCCGTGACCCCCAAACACAGTCCACTGAGTTGGCGTGTGCCCCAGTGATGGACATGTGTCTTTGTAAGGAATGCTGTGTTATATATGCATTTACTTTTCACTTATATAAGTAATCTTGAACCAGAGCTCGTTTGTTTTAGACTTCTTAAAAAAAAAACACTCAACACTGGTTTGGAGATTGCTATTCACATTGCTTTATGTATTTCTCCTTTGTTGCTTCTGACTGCAGCAAACTATTTCAAAATATGTATCCGTCACATTTTACCCCAGTAGCAGACACCTAGGTTGCCGCCAACTCCCTCCCTACGGCGTGCTCGCAGTAAATGCCATTTTCTCTGGGTGTTTAGCCAAGCGTGAGCTTACAGGGCCCTGGGGGATGTGCATATTTGAACTAAACTCCTCTGGACAACTCTCACTAGTCCATGTGCCTCAGTGGTGTGTACAGGGATCGTTCCCATCGCCCTCAACTTGCATGGTCTCCATTCCTTGTTTGACCAGTCTGATGGTACAAAGTGACCCAAGCCTTCACAGGCACCAACTTTTTTTTTTTTTTTTTTTTTTTTTTTTTGCGGGTCTGAGGATGGAACCCATTTTACCTCCGAGTTACACCCCAGCCCTATATTTTTGTCTTTATTTCGAAACGGGGCCTCCCTAAATAGCTGAGGCTGTCCACGAACCACGATCCTCCTGTCTCAGCCTCCCAAATGCTGGGATTACAAGCATGTGCTGCCACGCCCAGCTAGCCTTCCTTTTTAATACTTTCTTAAATGTTCTTCTGCTTTAAATATCCATTCCTTTCAAAGCCTGGTAAACTCTTATCTTCCAAAACTCAATGCTAATAAAAGAGCCCTTATGAAGCTTTTGAGTTTGGCTGGTTCTCCAGAACATCCCACACTGACATCCTAGCACCTGTATCACTGCGCTCCTTTCTCATTTGCATTTCACCACCTACCTTGGTGATGAGGGCAGATGCATCTCTTGGTTCCTTCCTCATGGACCCATGGAGGAGAGGAGGTGGAGAGGAACGGGGATTGTATAGGTGGGAGATGGGAAGTTGGTCAATTAATCATATTTTCTCTTCTCTTGATGGTTTAAGTGATTTCAAGCACATACTTCTTCGAAGTTCCAGGGTCTATGTTCTCAATAAGTGCCTTTCTGTATAAATCCTCTCTTGCACATCTCGGGACAACTAACTCTTTCTCAGCCTAACTCTTTCTCAGCATCTCTCCCCTGCTGCCTATAACCAAGCCAACCTCTCTCAACAGGAAAAGACTTTCCCATAATGCCAGTGGACTCTGGGCTGACATCTCACAAAGGTGGGATGTCATGGAAAGAGCATGGTGAGGTTGGTATGGTGGTGCATGCCTGCAATCCCAGTACTCGAGGGGCTGAGATAGGAGGATTGCACGTTCAAGGCCAGCCTCAGCCATTTAACAAGACTCTGTTTAAAACAAATTTTAAAGGGCTGGGAGTATAGATCAGAGGTAGAATGTCCCTGAGCTCAATCCTCAGTACCAGTCCCCAGACACACAATCCCAGAACTTGGGAAGCTGACATAGGAGGATCACATGTTTGAAATCAGCCTCAGAAACTTAGTGAGACTTGATTTTAATTTCAAAATAAAGAACAAAATAGGGCTGGGAATTTAGTTCAGAGGTAGACTCCCCTGGGCCCTGGGTTTAATCCTCAATACCACTTTTTAAAAAGGATGATGGTTTGAATGAACAAACCATCTCATTTAATATTTCTGGGTCTCTTAGTTTGCTATCTGCACAGTGGAGACAGGTTAGGATTGAGGATTACATTGACCAGGTGACCACGCTCCAGGTGTGTTCTTGTTCCCTCATCAAGCTCCCTGACAACCTCCACATATGTTCAAAACTGAACTCCTCAGCTTCTTTCAAACCAACCTTTCTCTGGAACTTTTTACTTCTAGCAACCCTACCATTTTCCCACCTCCTGGATGTTTAATTAAATAAAAAGTCCATTAATTTTCCTTTAATTTTGATTATTTTGTAGTACTGGGAATTGAACTCAGGGATGTTCTACCTCTGAACTACACTCCAAGCCCCTCTTTTTTGTTTAATTTTGAGACAGAGTCCTGCTAAATTGCCCAGGCTGACCTCTAACCCATGATCCTCCTAATCCAGCCTCCTGGGTACTGGGATGACAGGTGTGTGTCACCGTCCATTCCTGGCTTTATGTTAATCCTTCAGTATGACTTTCAGCTCCATCCCATTCCACTAATATCAGAGAAGAGAAACCTTCAGAGTGGATATGAGTTTGTTTGACAATATATGTAAATTAGGCCTGCTGGTAACCTGTTTTCTTGAGTTACAGGTCCTATCCCATCCTAACTGCTTCTCCCTCGTTTATACTCCTTTGATGGTTCATAGGAATCACAAGCCATCAATGACTGTCATTCTACCTCTCCCTGCCCTGGATGAAATTAGTTTTATAAGTTATGCCAAGGAGCATATAACCCTTGATTCCTCAAAGCAAAGAAAAGGATGAGACTTCTCAAGGAATCCTTCCCGCATAGCAAAACAAAATCTTTTGAAGACAGTAACAAAAGGTACAGACAAATCTTACTTATGAATATATATGGGAAATTCTCAACCCAAATGTTGCCAAGTAAAATTCTAGTTCACCAAAATAATGAGACATCTTGACCAGGTGAGGCTAAAACCATAAACAAACAAACTAATATCTTTTAAACAAATAAACCCATATACAAAAAACTAATATCTTTAACATTAGAACTTCACTATATTAATAGGCTAAGAAATGTGATCATTCAAATTGATGCTTAAGAAAGCATTTAATAAAATTCAACACTAATTTCTTATAAAAACCTATAATAAGCTGGGCGTGGTGGTGCGCGCTTGTAATCCCAGCTTTTGGGAGGCTGAGACAGGAGGATTTTGGTTTGCAGACAGCTTCAGCTACTTAGGGAGGCCCTTTGCAACTCAGTGAGACCCTGTTTCAAAATAAAGAATAAAAAGTAGGGCTGGGGGTGTAGCTCAGAGGAAGAATGCCCCTGGTTTCTATCCCCAGTACAAAAAAAAAAACACCTTATAATAAGTTAGTAATAGAAAACTTACTTAACTTGATAAATCCACAGCAAATCTGTAATTAACAGTGAGCATTAGAAGCACTTCTAATAAAGAAAGGAAAGAGAATTTTGGACCAGCACCATTATTATATGACATGGTCCAACTATCTGTACCAATTAAATTAGGAAAAATTATAAATGTAAGCAAAAATCTGAAGTATAAAAATGTAATGATTAGAGATAGTTCTTAGACAACTTTCCCAACTTCTTTCCTGATTATTGATCTTTGGGGGCTTCCTTTTTGTCTTTTAGTTTAATTTTTATCACATTTTTTTTTGTGATATTCGGGGTGGAACCCAGGGGCTTTTCTTCCTCTGGGCTATACTCCTAGACCTATTTTATACTTTATTTGGAAACAGGGTCTCACTAAGTTCTTCAAACCTGTGTGATCCTCCTGACTCAGCCTCTCAAGCGCAGGAATTACAAGCATGCGCCACCATGCCCAGCTTATTACAAATTTTTCTAGAATCATCATACGTCTTTCTTTAGCTTTACAGATTTATTTCCACAAAATTGTATAAAGTATTTTCAATATGATTCATATATAAATTATTATTTTATTAAAGTTATGATGTCTCCTCAAGCTTGTTGTTTCTGATCCCTAATTTGTTTAGGAATTTGAAAAGCATTTGTCCTCTCTGACATGGTTTTTCCTTGATTGTTTGCTTAGTGATATGTCTTTTCCATCCCATACCAATAGCCAGCTCTTTGATTTAGAAGGTAATAAGGAACGGTCATTATCCATAGATAATTAGGACTTTCTACAATAGCATTTTCTGGGGAGTCAACTGAAAATTCATCAGCCCTAATAAAAGCATTAAACGACTACCTGGATACACGACAAACATAATCTATAGCTTTCCCACATGTTAGCAATAATAAATTTGAAAATGGAATTTAAAATATACAACAAACAATGTGAATATTCATGTGAATTCACATGAGTAAAGTGAATTCATGAATAATGCAAGAGTTACGGGAAGAAAACATAAAACTTTATGAAAGACGTAAAAGAAGACCTGAACAGAGACTTACCGTGCTGGGTTGTCAATTTCCCCCAAATTGAATACATTCAATATAATCCCTAAGGCATTTTTAAAACCTATCTTCACAAATTAATTCTAAAGCAAACGTGTGAGACTAAACATACAAGGAGATCTAAAAATTTGTGGAAAAGATCATTGATGAAAGACTGTCTCTACTAGATTTCACAATGTAGTTTAGGGCTACAGAAATTACAATGTTCTCATATTGCACAGAAATAGACAACCAGAGTAGTAAAATATAGACTTAAGAAACAGACCTGTGCATCACAACTCTGGAAAGACTAATACTAATTGGTGTCTAGGATCTTTAGACAACCATTTGATAAAAAGGTTATATCTTCATTTTATATGACTCAAAATAAAAATCTGGATAAATTTAATATCTAAATATAAAGTAAAACTAAAATATCTAAATATAAAGTAAAACTAAAATATTTTTATAATCGGGGGGGGGTAAGAAAGTCTCAGCAATATGTAAAACTCAAGAGTTTACAGAAAAAAAATACTAAAGACTAAACTACATTAAAATTCCAGAATTCTTCACAGTGGAAGCTACCATAAATAAAGGTTAAAGCCCAGTGAAAGCGGATTGTATGGATTAACCATTCTGAAACTTTGAGTGGGGTTGAAAAGATAAGTAAACATAGTTGGAAGACCAGAGCTCACTCTTGAAGAGAAATAAGCAATAAGGGAGACTGAAATGATCCTGTGTTATTGAACTCGAGTTGGAAATGCTCATCTGAAGTCATGTTTTTGTGTCTATAAGGTATGCCTCCTCTCTCTATCTCTCTCCCCCTCTCTCTTCTATAGATTTTAGAACAATTATAGATATCTATGCATACATAGGTTATTATACATAAGAGTATTTGGTTTTCTTTGTTGAGTCTCTAAAGCAATAACATTCAGTAGCAATAAAAGTGCCCAGTACAAAGATCTTTTTTTTTTTTTTTCAGTACTAGGGATTGAACCCCAGGAGCATCGTACCTCCAAGCTACCCCCCAAGCCCTCTTTTTTATTCTTCATTCCAAAACACTGTCTCACTAAGTAGCTGAGGCTGGCCATGAACCTGTGATCCTCCTGTCTCAGCCTCCCAAGTACTGGGATTACACGTGTGCACCACCACACCTGGCAGTTCTTGTTTTTAAAATATTATTACTCAATTAAAAAAAAACAGGAATCCATGAAGAATTGGTTAATTCTAGGACTCAAATAGGAAAAGCATAACATAAGCTTGTAGCATCTTGTAGTACCATAAAGCAAGGAAATGTTCATAAGGCCAAAGGATGTTCTAGAAGAGCCAACCTCAAAAGGTCCAATGGCCAAACCTGGAATCATTTAAGCAATAACAGAAGTAGAAAACATGGAATTGGAATCAAACCCAAAGTTTAAAATAAAATATAAAACCAAAAGATAAATATAGACCGATAAAAGAGAACTAAAGGTTCATAAATAAACCTACAACTACTTGGTTTTCAACATGGGTATCAAGATGAGCCAATGAGTGAAAATAGACTTTTTAACAAATAGTGTCAGGGTAACACAATATCCACACATAAAAGAATGAATTTGATCCTAACCTTAAACTATATACAAAAAATCAACTAAAATGGATCAAATACCTAAATATAAGTTAAAATATAAGGCTCTTAGAAGAAACTGAAGGTATAAATCTTCACAACCTTGGATTAAGCAACCATTTCTTAGATTCTTAATGTCATACCCGAAGAACAAGAAACTGAAGAAGAAATGAAGAAATCTGGACATTATCAACATTTAAAACCTCTTGCATTAAGCATATTTTCAAAAGGTGAAAAGGGCCAGGCATGGTGGCGCATGCTTATAATCCCAGCATTCAAGAGGCAGAGACCGGAGGATCGTGGTTTGTGGACAGCCTCAGCTACTTAGGGAGGCCTCTTGCAATTCAGCGAGACCCTGTTTCAAAAATAAAAAATTAATACTTAGAGCTGGGGGTGTCACTCAGAGGTAGAGTGCCTCTGGGTTCCATCCCCAGTACTGCAAAAAAAAAAAAAAAGGTAAAAAGATCTATATATAAGAGAAAATATTTTTAAAATTATATATTTGATAAGAGTCTGGTATCTAGAATATATTCTAAAAACTCTTATAGCTCAAAAATAGAAACAAGTTATTTATCTATTTACTTGATTACTTATTTATTTAATTATTTATTTTGTGGTACTAGAGATTGAATCCGGGGGCATTCTACCTCTGAGCTACATCCTCAGCCCTGTCTCAACCTCCCAAGCACTGGGTTTATAGGCATGCACCACCGCACCTGGCTTAATTTAAAAAGAAGCAAAGAGCCTGGTGAGGTGGCACAGGCTTGTATTTTAAGTACTCAAGAGGCTAAAACCAGAAGATGACGGGTTTGAGGGTAGCACCTGAAAATGTAGCAAGGCCCTGATTTTTTTTTTTTTTTTTGTGGTGGTGGTTTTGGGGGTGGAACCCAGGGGCTTTTCTACCTCTGGGCTATACTCCTAGACCTAGTTTTTATACTTTATTTGGAAACAGGGTCTCTCTAAGTTGCTGAGAGCCTCACTCAGTAGATGAGGCTGACTTCAAACCTGTGCGATCCTCCTGTCTCAGGCTCCCAAGCGCTGGGATTTCAAGCGTGCACCATCACGCCTGGCACAAGGCCCTGTTTTAAAATAAAGAAAATAGGGCTGGGATGTAGCTCAATACCCACAATATTACCCCCACAAAAAAAGAAGAAAAAGAAGAAAGAGGAGAAAAGAAAAAGAAGCAAAGAATTTGAACAGATATTTCTCTAAAGATGATATACAATGTCCAGTGACCACATGGAAAGATTCTCAATATCATCAGTATCAGGGAAATGCAAATCAAAACCATAATGGTCCCACTTCACACGTATTCGGATGGCTATTCCAAAAACAAACAAAAAAACCCCACAAAAGATGTGTTGGCAAAGATGTTGAAAAATTGGAACCCCATCCTTTACTAGTGGGAATGTAAAGCAATGCAACAGCTTTGGAGAATAGTTTGGCAGTTCCTCAAAAAGTTAGGCAGAGAGTTACCCTATGACTCAGCAACTCCTCTCCTAAGTAGATACCTAAGAGGACTGAAAACACATGTTCTAACAAAAACTTGTACACCAGTGACGCATAATCATATACCAGTGACTCATAACAGCCCCAAAGTGGAAATAACCCAAAGGTCCATCCCCGAGTGAATGGATAACAAAAATGATACGTCCATACAATGGAATAGTAGTCAGCCACAAAAGTAACGAAGGACTGGTACATGCTGCAGCACGGATGAACTTGAAAACTTTCTAAGTGAAAAAAGGCCAGCCATTAAGATCACACATTGTATGATTCCATTTATAGGAAATGTACAGAACGGGCAAGTGCATACAAAGAGAAAATAAGCTGGGGGAAACCGGAGGAGGAAATTGGGAGTGATTGCTAAGAGTTTTGGGAATGATGGATGTATTCTTAAGTTAGATGATGGGTGTGCAGCATTGTGGATATAATGAAATGCTAAATTTCATGTTGTATGAGTTTCATTTCAATAAAAAAACATTACAAGGAAGAAGAAAGTCTAGCTTGGGGCAGTGGCACATGCCTGTAACCCCAGTACTTGGGAGGCTGAGACAGGAGGTTCAGTTTGAAGCCAGCCCCAGCCATTTTGTGAGACCCACAGCTACTTAGCAAGACCCTTTTTTTTTTGGTACTGGGGTTCCTGGAAGCCCTTCTACCTCTGGGCTACACTCCCAGACCTATTATATATATATATATATACATATATATATATATATATGTATGTATATGTATATATGTATATATATATATATATTTATGTGGAAAAAGGGTCTCTTAAGTCAGCGCGGCTGGCTTCGAACCTTAGCGATCCTCCTGTCTCCGCCTCCCAAGCGCGGGGATTACAAGCGTGCGCCACCACGCCCAGCTTAGAAGATTTTTTAAAAACTGTGGAGATAGTGTTTGTAGCTGGTAAATCTTAATTCTCCTACCCCTAGTTGCTGTCGTCTTAAGTGTGGGCTGCAATAGTGAGTTGCTTCCAACTACAAGTGTTGGGAAAGGGAAAAGTGGCAACTTTCCAGTGGGAAACCTGGCAAGCATGGCTTCACCAAGTGACGGAGCTGGCACCACCTGCGAGGTCACATGGGCATCATGTAACCTCTGCTATATGATGGGGATCGTACTACACTGTGCTGTTCTTTTAAAACACCCATATCCTGAGCCTAATCAAGAGAAAACCTTCAGACAAAGGCAAATTGAGAGATACCCTATAAAACACCTAGAATTCCTCAAAACTGTTAAGATCATGTGAAACAAGGAGAGACTGGGCAAGTCCCAGATTGGAGGCAACTAATGAGATTGACAACTGAATGAAACGTGGTACCCCAGATTGGATCCTGGAACAAAAACAGTTCATTGATGAAAAAAATGGGTGAAGTTGAAGTCCAAGTTTAATTAATACTAATGTGTCAAATTTGTTTTCAAACTTTTTACAAGCCTACTGTGGTGGCGCGCGTTTGTAATCCCAGTACTTGGGAGGCTGAGGCAGGAGGTTCACCGGCTTGTGTCCAGCCTCAGCTGCTTAGTGAGGCCCTTTGCAACTTAGTGAGACCCTGTTTCAGAATAAAGAATAAAAAATAAGGCTGGAGGTGTAGCTCGAAGGCAGAATCCCTTGGGTTCCACCCCCAGTACCGCAAAAAAGAATTTTTTTTTCCACAAATGTACACGGTACTATAAGACAATAACAATAGAAGTTACTAGGAGATGGGTATATGGGAGCTCTGTACCACTTCTCAACTTTTCTGTATACCTAAAATTGTTCCAAAACGACAGGTTACTTTAAGAGGTAGGCAAAAGACCAGGAGAAAATATTTGCTCATATATAACCAAAAATTAAAAATTAGTATTAACAGAACCAATGAGTCAAGACTATTGTGACCTCATCTCTCATCTCTTGACAACCATCATTTCCCCTTGCCTTCCCTGCAGACAGCAGAAAGCTCGGCTCACAGAGCGGTGCAGATCCCTCTGTTCTCTTCTACTTTCATCTTCTCGTTCATCTATACAGTCAGCTCATTCGTTAAAATTTATTGAACTACGTGTTAGGAACTTTTCTAGGCACTGGAGATAAAGCTGTGAGCAAACTCCATGCTCTTCGGAGCTTACAGGGAGTAAACCATGATTTTAGTGAACCAGACATGACGCTCTTACTGCCTTTGGTCATGATTGGTTTCTGTTGTGTGTGTATAGGGGGGCGTCATGCAATGCAGTTCTGGGCATTAGGAGGTAGGAGGGGATACTACAAAGAGATCATTCTAAACAGTAATTTAATTTTAAATAATTTTGAGAATATGTCACATAATTTTAGGGAAGTAAGTCTATTGAACTTCTAAGAAAGGGACAGATTCAGTCTGCACAGTTCTTTATCTATCTGCTTTTCAAACTTATTCCTTCTGCCTGGAAAGCGGATGTGCTGTCTGCAGGTGAACCGGCTATTCTATGCCTATGAGACTGGCAACACGCTAAGGATGACTGGCAGAACAGAGACCAGCAAGTGCCTACATCTCTGTTGCTCGGCTGCTCCTGTCCTGCACTGTTATCCTTAAGGATCCAGAATTCTTCTAGGTAAAAAAAAAAAAAAAAAAAAAAGTTAAAAATAAAAAAATAAAAACCTTCCCCAACTTAAAATACAACAAAACAAAAAATCCAACTCTATTGCATGGAGTCCATTTTAATTACTTGTAGATGAATACAATTCTAACTGATGAAGAAATCAACAGGTAACTATAAATGCCCAATGAGATATGAAAAGATGATTCCGCCTAACAAACTGGCAATTGCAAATTAATGTGCCCTCTCTCCAGTTGGACAGTCTTATTGAGGGTGTGGGTAAATGGGCACTCTCCTATGTTAAGGAAATAAACTATACAGCTTTTGTGAAAACAAACTAGCATTATCTATAAAAATGTAAAATTTATACCCTTTGCCTACAGAAATAGTTGTGCATATGCAAAAATATATCAAAGATATTTGCCCTCGGCAGTGTTTGTAATAATTAGCAAGCAAAAGCAAGTTAAATAATGAGATAATGGAAAAACAAATTAGAAAATAATGACCTTTGGTGATAAAACAAAATGTCCATGATTGTGCTGAATAAGAAATGTGAAGGATACAACTGCAGGAACTATTAAAAGTTTCTAAGGAACATGAATTTTTCATCAATGCATAGATAGGCAGGCTTTGTGTTACAGAGATTCCATTTACCTGTAAAATTTTAAATTTTATTATTTACCAATAATAAAATAAAATATAATTATTTTATTATTGTGATTTAATGGAAATCACAGTAGACTTTTTGATACTTAAAAAAATTATAAAATTACCCCTGATAAATAAATATAATATCCAGTAACATTCTGAAAGAGAACAGTATGATGGAGGAATGGACTACTAGATATGAACACAGGTTACAAAGATACAATAATTAAAACAATATGGCACGTGGGTATAGTGGTGTATGCTCATAATCTTAGCTACTCAGGAGGCTGAGGCAGCAGGATCACAAGTTCAAGGCCAACCTCAGCAACTTAGCAAGACCCTTGCCTCAAAATAAAAATACAAAGGGCTGGAGCTATGGTTCAGTGACCCTGGTTGCAGCAGTAAATCCACAGCATACTCCTGATCCAAAAGAATGGCAAGAAATGACATTTAAAGGTCTATATCTAGGGGGCTTATGGGATGGAAAGTTTCTCTCTTCTAAGAGGGCCATTGGAAGTCAGTTTCTTTCCGGTTCAGTGTAAGGATGTGAAACCTGACCCAACCTCAGCCAGTGGCCACCAGGAGGTAAGTGAGATTTAGGACAGCCTTGTCACCGCAAAAGGCAGAGTAGAGAGAAGAAAAGAAGACAGAGTTTGACGTTTTTAGTCATTGAAGCAAATTAACTCTGAACTACCTTTGGATATTCAGTGACTAAATCTCCTTTTCTGTGTTGGATTTTTGTTACCTGCAATATAAAGTGTTCTTTTTTTGTTTGGTTGGTTTTCTATTTACGAGGGAAAAGCTCCAGTCCATCTTTTATTTTTTTTTTTTTGAAAAATTCCTGACATTACAGAATGAACTTGAAATGTATTAATGTTCCACTCTTACATTTCCATGGTGAACAGAAACATTTATGAGCCAAAATAAAAAGAAAAACAGGGGAGGAGGGAAACGCTTATAAAACTAAATAGGGATCTTAGCATTAACAGCTGAACAGAGAAAGGAATTAAAATGCTTTAATTAAAAAATTATGAGTGGATGACAGTGTATAGAAACTGAAAACCTACAAACTATTTATTTATTTATTTATTTATTTATTTATTTATTTATTTATTTTGGTGGTACTGGGGTTCCTGGAAGCCCTTCTACCTCCAGGCTACACTCCCAGAACTATTTTATACTTTTTATTTGGAAACAGGGTCTCTTAAGCCAGCAAGGCTGGCTCCGAAACCAGCGCGATCCTCCTATCTCTGCCTCCCAAGCACGGGGATTACAAGCGTGCGCCACCACGCCCGGCAGGCAGATCTGTTTGACAAAATCAACAATGGATTGCGGAATGCCAGTTAGTTATAACCCCTGCCACTTGAACTTGAGCCCCTGTACATTCTCATATTTCCTTCATCTTGCAACCACCTTTCCTAATAAGAGAACCACACTGACTAGCCGGGACCACCAGCCTCAGGGTGACTGGGGTCTACTGGCAGCTGTACTATTAGTCACAGAGCTGCTGATGTCCTCTTCCAGTTTGCCAATGATCATAGCAAAGGCTTTTTGAAGCTGGCATTAGTGGGTCCCACCAATGTGATAATTCTTTCAGGACAATTCCCTTCTGAGATCTTAATCCGTGTACCACTCTCCTCCTGTGTCTTCTTAATGGATTCTCCTTTCTGATGATACTGCCAACTTCCTTTCCATGCCTAAGTAACTGAGCAGTGAGAGTGACATTTAATCCACCTTCAGTCGCACTGGTGTCCATGCTGAGCAGTGATACGGGGAGCTGGACTTGAGTGGTGAAGTCTTTGGTCACTGTGGGGGTGACAGCCAGAGAGACAACTGAGGGGGCAAAGGGGAGCGATGGGAAAGGAAAGGGTGGGAGGCCAGTGGGGAGAAGGAAGGGGGAAAGAGGCTCCCGGGCGGGAGAGGGCGCAGGCTCCAGCTGCTGCCTCTGCTGGTCTGGAATAAACTCAAAAGATACACTGAGAAACTCTTTGCCATACCAGCGACAAATAATTTAAAATTTTTGTACAAAAAGTTATAAAATCAACATGGAAAAAAGAGCCTAGTTTTTTTTAAAGTCAGTTTACCTGGATGGCCAGCTCATGTAAGAGAAAAAAGAAATGGCCAATAAACATATAATTAGATGCTCAAGTTCACTATCAATTAAAGAAGTATAAGTTAGAACAAAGGAAGTCCTTTATGTTTTACTTATGAGGCTGTCAAGAGTGAAAAATACTGATAGTGCTTACGGCTAAAAACATTACAGAGAAACTGATTCTCCTGTATCACTGAAGAGAGTGTACACTGTTGATTTTCAAAAGCGTTCTACTAGCGTTTATATTCACGGCTTCCAATCAACCAGTTAATTCCACTCTTCACAGCTTATGCTATAGAAACGCCTAAGCAAGTAAGCAAAGATACATACATATCTTACAATACTGTTTATGACAGTGAAATACTGAAATATCCATCAGCTCAGAATTGGCTAAATAAACTTATGGTCCATCCATGCAATGAAAATATCTTCTGGGCTTCATAGAAGATGTCGAAATACTATGTTCCCAATGAAAGATGTTTTTATTAAGTAAAAAGTCCTGTTATATACTATAATTTTTGTGAGTCAGCATCTATCAGGTAGACGATAGATAGATATAGGTGTTACAACAATCTGGAAGACAATCATCATAGTGTTAACTATGATTACCTGTGAGAAATGGAAATAAAGGCCAATGAAGAAAGTCCTGATTGTGTCAGAGACCCCCCCCCACACATATATACACACACACACGTCCACACGGTATCGCCACCAGGACGGCATCCTGCCCATCAGGAATAAACTGTTACTTTCTTTGCTCAATTGACTCAATGTATTTTCAACATGTTCTCTCCTCATTAAGATAAAAAGAGCAAGATAGCACATGTTTGAAAAGAATTTTAAAACCACAGTAAGACTGACTAAAAGTCGGTTTGCCTTTTAGGATCCACCACGTGTTGGCGATCCGCAACAGTGCTAGTGACACAATCCTATCCCAGTGGGAGTACTTCTCTCAAAGCACCCTCCGTCGAGAGGAGACTGCCTGTTCCTACTACGTGACGATTCAACGTGTCCGTGTGCCATTTGCACACGGGAGAACTCATCATCTAGCAGAAGTAGCAGACAAGCCCACAGTTAACCAGGAACTGTCGGTATCACTGGGGCACTACGTCCTGCCCGCAGTCTCCCTGGCAGCCTCTGGATGCGCCCTGTCTTTGCTCCTCACCTTGTGGCCTTCCTGGCTTTCCCTGCCTTTCCTCTTGGTCTCTTGGTCTTACTTGGGCCATGCCCACTTGGCGGTTCTACATCTCCAGTGTCAGACCCCACTTCACTCTCCTCCTTGTCCCAAGAGTGCTACCTGAAAACCTCTTCCCTACAGCTTTGGAAACACATCTTGGGAGTAAAAAGTGAACTAGTCGCTCAGAACTGGTGATCTGAAGCTGCAGCAGGTGCAGTCATGGGCCCCTTTCAAGAGCCTGCAGCACTGGTCTCCCCAGTAGGCGTCTCTGGAGAAGGGGCTCACTGGGGAAGACAGAGCCTTAGTCCATGAGCTTTCAAAATAAGCACCCCATGGAATAGAAAGAAAGAAAGAGCCATCCACCCAGCTTAACCTGAGCCTTGTAACAGAGAGGGGAGTGTGTGGGGAGAACAAGAGGGAGAGCCAATTAATTACCCTTAGAAGCAAAGGTAAAAGTTGAAGATTACGAGACCCATTTACAGGAGGGAATAGACCCATCATTGAGCCCAGAGAATGGGAGGATTGTTTAGGGCCAGAAAAAGAGTCTCAATGTTCAGATTCCATTGCTTTTCTGGAGCTTTGGAGAGAGGAAGGTCATGGCTTGGGCTTGGAAGGTACACTCAGCAGTGGGTTCAGATCGGGAGGGGGCTGTTGTCTTGGGTCCAATTCTGGGCCCACAGCCGGCCCCCACCCTGAAGGAATAGGAGCTTCAATCCTCTCTGGAGACCGTGTGGGCCGCCAAAGGAAGGGGTGCCCCTGGGAGAGGCCCGTCCATTACCATCACAACAGCTGATGTCAGACCCCATAGAGCAGCCAGGCCCCAAATGCAGGGTAACCCTAACCCCAGCAGCGATTGAAACAGATAGAGGGGTGCTCTCCACACAGCCCGCCTCCTCCTCCTCACACTTCCTCGGGAGTCTTTGTCTTCCAGTCCCTTGGGCTGGGAGGCTCTCCTGTTCTGCACAAATGCTGCCCATTAAGTTCGAAATGAGGCCTCTGGGGACAGGGTCTGGCACTTTCTCTCCCTCCCTCCTCTTATCTGCTGAGCTATTCCACACTCTCATCTGCCTGGTGAGCAGAGGAGCCTGGGGACCTGGGGACCACTTCATCACCTTCCGCTGCTGGGTTTTTGGGGTTGTGTTTTCCCCTGAGAGTACCCCCATCAAGGGCTGCTGGTTCCTCTCCGGTGAAGGTCTTGGGCTGGAAGTTGTGACAGCCCATGCTCAGAGGCCGTGGGGAATGTTCTGGCTGAGTCAAGTTCAGTGGGTCTGTGACAGTCCAGGCCTCTCTCTCTCCAGCAGCCAGTGCCTCTGTACTCTCAGGAGTGCAGAGTCCTCCGGCCCCTCAGTACCTGGCAGGGCCAGAGAAAGCAAGGAGCAGGGCTCTACTGGTATTAGGTGCCGCCTGGGGCCCGTTGGGGACTCCTGGGAAAGGAGGCGGCAGAGCCGCAGGCCTCTGGAACCCACCAGAGCTGCGGGAGGCAGGGGGCAGGCAGCCGCCTAGGGCTGGTGTGCCCTCAGGAGATCTACATTTCCACAGGGATTTGGTTATTATTCACAGTATTTTGGTCATGAATCTTTCTTAGACACCGATGAAAGCCCAAAACCTTCTTTAAAATAAATAAATAAAAAGCCGACCGGATATGGTGGTGCACGCTTGTAATCCCAGCATTGGGAGGCAGAGACTGGAGGATTGGGGTTCACGGACAGCCTCAGCTACTTAGTGAGGCCCTCTACAACTTAGTGAGATCCTGTTTCAAAATAAAGAATAAAAAATAGGGCAGGGGGTGTAGCTTGAAGGTAAAATGCTCCTGGGTTCCATCCCCAGACCCGAAAAAAAAAAAAAAAAAGGGTGGCTGAAAGCCTGTGTGCTCTTGCATGTATGTGTGTGTGACCCACCCACCCAAATGCCCACACGCCCAGACGGGGTTTCGAACCTCTGGTTTGGAACACCTTAGTTCTCTAGAAGGTGTGAGCTTTGGCCCTAAAATGAGAGCAGAGAAGAGCCCAGGAGGAGCTGAGGGCAGTCTAGTCCAAGGACCCCTTCACTCTGAGCCAGCTGGTGGTCTCATTTGAAAGGCTTCTCCCGTTTCCTGTACAGGTGCTGGGGCATCGTGCTGGGCTGGGGAGAGCAGGCAAGGAGGCAGCGCAGCTGCCCAGTGCTCAGCTGTACGGTTTGCAGTGGAATTGCAGGGAGGAGGCCTGAGGCAGCACCTGTGCGGCGGCTCAGGCTAAGCATTCTGACCTTTTGTACTTTGTAATATTTTACAGCATCCCAGTGCATTAGGACCATCACTCTGCTTTCACTGATGAGGACTGTGGGATCTGGGGAGCTAGCTAATTAAGTGTTCGAGGTCCTTGGGCTGGGAAGTGGCACAGCAGGGTGGAAGCCCAGCCTCTGGGGCCTCAGAGCCTCCCTGCCACAGCGGGTCTGTCATGAAGACCTTCTTCCGGGCTGCCTTCTGCGGCCTCCATGCTGGCTGAGGAGCAAGCAGCCCAGGTGCCGGCACAGGACATTTGTGCTGTTTCTCACCAGGGTTCCAGCTGTGTCCAGCAGGTTCTTTGCTCTCCTCTTGTACATGCCAACTTTGCACACTAATGTGGTCTGCACCTCGATTCCCACAGCTTACCAAAGCTTGAATTGAACTCCTTCAGGACCAGCTAAGCCACACCCTGCTTTCTCTGTGTGTCTCCCCTATCAGGCCCTTTCAAAAGGTCTAGGATGCCTGTCACCCCTCCCCCACGGGGCTCTCAAACAGGCTCATCTCCCTCCCCCACTGCAGGCCGGCTCTGAGCCATCTTGCATCATTCCATCCTGACTGGCTGCCTTTCCATGCAGGGTGGGCCCTTAAAACACACTGGGTTCCATCCCCAGGACCATAAAAAACCCACACTGGACCCCACATTGCCTATCCTATCCTCCACATAAATCAGGCGTTTCAAAAGCTATTCCTCTTGGGGACGATGATGGCAGTGTTAGGGTAGAGAAGGGAAAAGCTGACCCTGTGGTCAGGGGCAATTCCCAGGCTGAAGCGCGGCTCCCTTGCTTGTGTGGCAGAAAGGCCTTCTCCACACCAGGCTCTGCCAGCCCTCGCCCTTGGGCCAGCTGAGCGGAGAGGCGATGTCTGCCACCCCATGCCTGTCACTAACCACAGACACACTGTGCAAAAGGGGCAGAAGAACAAAAAACTCATGAGACAACACTGTGGCGTTTGAAACAGGTACGTAGGTTCTCTTGTTTAATAGCAGTTAGAAGAGGAAAATGTCCAAGAGGGATACACATGCTCTCTCCACAGAGGGACTTACCCTGCCATGCAGCCTGCCTGCACCAGCAGCTTTACTAGTGAGCTTTAGAGAAAAAGTTCCCTTTAGAGCTAAAAATGGACTTCACTAAATTTCCCCATAAATGTATAACTATTTGTGCAACATAAAAAAGGCCATTTCCAACACATTAGTGAAAAGTAATTGCAAATGCAGAGAGCAGGAAGAAAGAAAAGCAGAAAGGGAGAGAAGGAAAGGAGGGAGGGAAGGAGGGAAAGAGAAAGGGAGAGAGGAAAAGAGGCGACTGAAGCCCTCAGGAGAAGAGTCCTGGGAGGAGGGGGGGCTCTGGGAAGCTTGGGGATGGGGTTTCTGAAGGTGGCCTGGAGAGTGTGCTCAGAGCTCTGAGGAGGAAGCAAAGCCAATCCTTCCTTGCGGCTGGCACTGGCTGAGCAAGCACTTGTCAAGTATGCAGAGAAGCGAGGACACCAGGGGGGACTGCAGGACTGCCAGGCTCGGTGAGTACTTCCTGGAGGCTGAACATTCCCTTTGCCAACAGGGACTCTGCTGGTTCCCATCTCCAGGTCCTGTTTCCCCCAACCCCAACAGCTCCACTCAGTCTGCTCAGAGACTTTCCTAGGAAGGTTAAAACTAAGTAAGCTGCCTGGATTACTACTAAAACCCACAAGGATCCCAAACCAGACTCTTTAGGAACACGAGCCCGAGTTTTCCAGGAACTTGGCCACAGGTTCACAGTGACAGAAGGCCATGGGCTGCGCGTACCATGTCCTGCCCTCCTCCGGAGGCCCTCCAGGCACTTCTACATCTGTGCACAGTAGAGGCCAGATCCAAAGGGGCTGAGAGGCAAAGCACAAGTTCGCCCAAGGGTTGGCTCAGCTCTAGGATATAACAAAACTAAAAATTCCTACTTCGGCAATCAGAAAAAAGAAGTGGCTATTTCTGGTTCCTGTTTTTACCTTCACTGGCTCACCAAGAGTACATCTCTGCATACAAGCGAGAAGCAGTATGTTGACATCTTTGTTTGTTTTTGTTTTATTAGGGAAGAATAAAGGCAGCCTGAGAGGGAAGAAGAGATCCACCAAAGGGCCCATCCTTATGAATCTTGAGCTTGAATAAGCTTTTTATTTAGCAGAATTTCTGGGTTCAAAGTGCAGATGTGGCCCTTAGGCCTCCTCTCCTAATACCTTCTTGTCTACAGCATAGTTCTTCCAGCGTGGAGGCTTGAGAGCAGATCAACCACGATGCTTCTCTAAACAGAAACACACTGCAGCCACTTGAGATCCTCTCCAGTCCATTCAAATTCTCAGCCCTGGAACCTCAGGAGGTCTGGGTGAGCGCTGAGCACGAGCAGAGGAAGGCATCTGGGTCCTTCTCACACAACAGGACTTCAGATTCATATAGTCATTGCTCACCATTTTTCACAAGGTCTGGGGTTGAGATGCCATTGTGGGTCTCATTCCCACAGGTCCCTGTCTTCCTTGGCTTATCAAGTTTCAGGTGGCCATGGTCTTTCCAGATCCTCCTCCTAACGCCCTGGGCCAACCATCCAGCACTCAGGACGAGCCGTGGCAGGCTTCTGCGGCACTCATGCGCAGCCTGGCCTCTCCTCCTTGAGGAGGGTTGTACGTCTACGCGCATGTTCTCTTCCCCTTGGCTTTCAGGATGTGATAGGATAGGACGAGGTGGGGGGACAAAACAGGAAGTACCGCCCTCCCCAAAAGCAGCTCAGAAGTAGCAACTTTGTCAAGAGCAACTTCCTCAGAAATAGCTAATGAAGGGAGTGCAAAAATCTGTTTGATGAATCTCTCCTCTCACCAATCCAAGCTGGAAATGTCCGTGTGACTTATTTGCCCTTGTTTGGTGATGCACAATTATACTCTTAACAGCAGCTGTAAGAACATCTTCCTGAAGTGTCTTAAAGTGTAGGTTCTGACTGATCTCACAGCAAGCCCTTGCATTAAATCTCAGGAGTCCATCTGAAACAATGGAAAAAGCCTCCAAGCTTGGTGGGTCCAGGGTCCCGAGTCTGGGGATAGGACTGTAGGCAATCTCAGATGAGATGAGACTGAAAGATGGTTTGGGGATCTCAGAAGAGGATGGAAGCCTTGGCTTCTGCAAGTAGAGCTTCATATCCAGGATTTAACTTGGAAAACGACAGCTGGGCCACAGACAGTAAGCCAGCAGCCACAGTTGGCCCTGACTGCTTCATGGTGGCATAGAGAGGGATTGAGCCCAGCTGCGGCTGTCCTCACAGTGCAGAGCTGGTGCCGCTTCCTTTAAAGATGGTAGCCAGAAAGCTGTTTTCAAAACATGAATGAACCATCTCAAGTAATTCTCAGGTTTTATCTAAGGGCAAAGTAAGGGCCATTTTCAAGCTTCTGAAATCTCACCGATATCGACATTGCTGGAGGCCGCCAGTAGGAGACTCTGTGTGAGGATCTAGAGAAATAACTGCTGACCATGAAAGATGGGAATGAGATGAATGGGAAGGACTGGGGGCTCTCATCCAAACTGCCTTTCAAGATCCAGAAAGGCTCACTAGGCGGAGACCCAATACTCCTAGTGTGGGGGCAACCTGCAGCTAATCATGGGTCCAGGAGCTGTCTCTGTCGACTTAGCTCTAGCCTGCCCCAGAAAAATAACCAGTGAAGGTGAAGGCCTGGGTCAGATCTAGGCTACCGCTGCCCTTGGGGCACTGCCATCCTGCCACTTGCCATGGAGGAGATGGCCATCGAGAACTGTGTGCTGGTTGTGAGTGTATTAAACAGCAGTGCCTGGCAGGCCCATCCTGTGTCGGGAAGGATCAGCCTCCTGTAGGTGGTGAATGGGCACCCGAGAATGAACAGGGGCACTCTCTGATTCTGCTTACTCACCTCACCTCGCCTCCCAGTGCCAAGCACTCAGTCTGCTTGCGCGGTTCCTGGGCCCAGGAGCTGAGCTCCAGAGCCAGGGGTCAGAGGTGGCTCGTCACACTGGGAGTGATGACGCCACGCTCTCTAGTATGGTACGGATAGTGTAGTATCAACCTCCCCAGAGTCCCCGCTTGGCAACCTCTCCTGGACTTGCTTATTCTTGTGCCTCTTTTTACCACAGAGAAAGGTTATGTGAATACTGTACAGGGGTTAATAAAAAAATACATATGCTCTCTTTAAAGAAGAATGCACAAATGCAGGGACAGCCGGGGCTGGATCCTGGACTGTGGGGCCGCAGCCAGCTGCCTCTGTGGCCCACGGCCAGCCTTCATGAGTGGTGGCTGCTGATGAGTCCTCGGAGCTGCTTGGCCACAGTGTCAATCAGTTTCTGCTTGTCTCGTTCGTTTTTCCGAAACTGTGCAAACATGTTGTTCTTGCGGCTAGTATCTTTCATCCTGAACAGAGAAGGAAAAAAAAAAGAAGGCAATATGTTTGAGGAGATATTGGAAGAAGGTTATGCAGGAGGCATGATGTACTTCAACCACCACTACCCAGACTGGAAGAGTCCAGCATACTTCCGTTGTTGGGCCTGTACTTACCTACCAATCAAGAAGCTGTCCTTCTGGCACCCACAGCCCTCCCAATTTCAGTTACCTTTGCAAAGTAGTCAAAAGCCAGCTTTGGAGGAGTCAACCTTCTTCCCTTTTTATATTTTATTTAGTTTTTATTCTAATTATTAACAGATATTAGTTATTCAAATTAATGGGTTTCCCTGGCATTTCTGTACATGAATATGTCAAGCTTTGATCACGTTCCCCCTTCCCCTACTTTCCCTCCGATACCCTTTCTAGATCCTAAGTTGGAGGAGCCAACCCTTTTATCTCTCTCACCTATGTCATCTAACTCATTCCCTTCTCTCCCCAGGTAAGCACCTGTCACAGGCATCTGAGACACCCGACAGTTCTGCTGGTCAACAGGCTCTTACCGAATGTCTAGGATCCATTCATTATCTCCTGAATCTGCTGGGACCTTAGAGAATATATTTAGAAGGTAAGCAAAGATAATGCTGCTCTTAACTATCAATTTCAAGAGAACACTAATAACTGAACGCCATTGTATTTATACACCTTGCTCCAGCTGGTTATTCTCTCCCATCCCTAACAAAACTAAAAGCATGACTGATCTCTTTTCTTTTGTCTTAGGGTAACGACCGATAGGCAGTAGATGGCCAAGAGGATATGGTGCTGAGGAAAGCAGGTGCCGAAGACCAGGCCTTCCTCTCATTCGATAAACCAGGTCTTTAATCAAGAGAAGCCCCTGAGCTCTCAGTGGCTCCCTATATCCTCAGACCTCTGACCTTTGTGTCATTGGTAAAGCTGACATATTCTTAAGATATGATTAATGGGCAGTTCTGGCCAATGGTTCTGTCAGATGGAGAGCCCAAACTGAGAAGCACTGGATAAAGAAAGTTAAATGTAGACTGAGATTGCCACAGAACCTCCAATCTGACCAAGCCATTATGATAAGATCAAGGAATCTGCTATTTTCCAGAGGGCCAGCAACTCTTATGATTAACTCTGGCTCCGGTCTGTCCACACCAGACCCCAGCTCACAGCTGGCTCGAGTGTTAGAGGCTTAAGGAGAGTGTGCAGACCAATTTCTACCTGGAAGAGAATAGGCAGTTCGTATCACCACCCCCGGAGCTACAGTGTTCCCTGGGCTGCACGGGGACAGGCTAGATAGAAGAGGGAAGGGAGGGTATAATTACACCCACTTATACTTCCCAGGAGTCTCTGGCCAATTCTGGGCCTTTGCTTTTTCCCCTATGGGTGGTTCTTTGCAGAGCGTCAGATTAGTGTCCAGCAAGTCAAAGGACAGAGATCCTACAAGCACATCTGTATCTGGTATATACATTATCATCATATATACCAAATATATGACATTTACCAGGCAAATGGAATGTCACACACACACACACACACACACACACACACACACACACACACACAACCCAGAATATATATCCCATAAGGGCATTCCATGTGGAAAGGAGGTTCTGATGAGAACCACAGCTGTATGGTTTTGGTTGACAGTAGCAGCCCAAACTAATGGAGATTATTCTAAGTAATCTCTAATCTCTAATTCTAAGTCTAAGCTCAAAATAATTCCTTCAGGCTGGGACTTACTCATGAGCAAACTCAGAAGCACCACCCACGTGTGGAGGCCTGAGCCTGGAGGCGAGAAAGGAGAGCTGCCTGGGCTGGGCTGAAAAGCCAGCACAGGTCCTGCAGGCTTGAGGACCACTGCATCTGGCCCCTAACACATCAGTCACACAATGATGTTTGTGGAACTGGCCTGATTTTTTATTATCCCAGAGAAGGGTTCCCTTTCTACTGCTGAATATGCTAGAAATCTAAACAATCATAACATAAAAACAAACAAAGAGGAAATGAAGAAAAAGCACTTTCTATATTCATAGGACATTTGACTTAATGTCCTATGGGATCACTAATTTCAGGATTCCTTGAAACAGTCCAGGGACAAGCAGCCAGAGCTGGCTTCAGCTCCCAAGGAGAGGCTTCAGTAGCAAGTAGGAGAAAATAAAGCTGAGGGCATTCTTTGAGTCCCAGAGGCTAGAATTTCTTGGCCATTAAGGCCAGGAGTTGGCTGGAAGTTAGAATTAGGTCCTGTCAAGATAAACTCACATGCCCTGAGGGCTGATGGTGACATGCTGGTTTATACCCAGGAATGTTCCCAAACTGAAATTGAATGCTCTCACCCCCTGTTCCACTTGGTAATCCCAGGATCCTGCTCTACTCTAGCTATGGCTGCCTCTCAGTGATACGAGGGCCCCTTCTTTTTCCTAAACATCTTCAACAGGTATTCACATCTTGCTGTCTCACCTTGCTAAGAAGGGTCAGATTGGAAAGGAAAGACTGTCAAGCTGGAGGGGCAGCTGGCTGCAGGGAAGCAGGAATAGGTCAGGCAAAGGGGTTGATTTCTATGAGGCTGGAAGATGTGGATTTTAGAGATGTGGGAGTTCTTCACCCCATGAGTTTGGAAGGACACTTAAATCCTACTGATTTCTAAAGCTAAGTACATGGCTTTGTTACTGGCTAGGCCTCTGGGATGGTGAGGAAAGGCTGATTACTTTGGTCTATTATTGACCCACAGGAAGTAGGTGAGCCAGTATATTTTGAGCCTATAGGTTTTCAGCTGCAGGGGAGTAAAGGACTTCTGAGAGAAGTAACAGACTGAAGGGAATCTCAGAGCCTATTTGGACACATAATGAATATGACCACTTCCCAATTTGAAGGTCAAAATGTTTCTTCATTTCAGCTGGGTCTTAGGAACTCTGAGATTAGGCTTTGCCTCTAATACAGATGTGGGTTCCAGATCTTGAAGTCATGGGTCTCACCACCAGGAGATAGGAAAGACCACTGAGAAACTTCTGTCAGGGCTGAATCTTGGGCCCTGCACTAGGAAGAGCATGGAGTGTGCCAGGAAGTGGGAACAGTCCTTTACCTGGTGCTGAAGGGGAAATATCCCTGCCACCACTCCCAGCCCCAAAGGAATTGGTAAGCCAAGGTCACTTAGAGATCAAGGAGAGAGAGGCATCCAGCCAGTTGGCGCCTGGCTGGTTTAGTAGATTAGTGTGTAGGGTGGGGACAGCTCACAGGGTAGGGATTCTAGTGTAGTCATTAGTGTCAATGAGGAAACCAGAGGGACTTGCCTCAAAGTGACGGAAAAAGCCCAAGTGAATAATGTACTTACTCTCTAGAAATCCTAGGGAGGAAGATCATTGGGAGAGAGAATCATGGGAAACAAAGTTAAAATGGAAATATCAGACCCTGACATGATGCCAGTTTCTTGGCTCTAAACACACAGCCCTGCATCCTGCTCTTGCTACCCGCCATGTCTTTCCCCTCCTCTCCCTCTACCACAGTACACAGTAAGGAGGAGACCTCCTGACTTCTCCTGCCTAAACTTGACTCTGACCACCTGGATTCTGGGCCTTGCTCTCCTAGTACTTGGGACATGCTTAACTAGCCAAATATGTAGATTTTCTACTGCCTAGATGCAGGGCACTCTTCTGTCTAGTCATTCCACTTGTAAGAGAAGGCTGCCTCTTTACATGGGTGTTGGTGTGTGGCCTGACCATACTCAACTAGGTCAGTAGAAGCCACAGCTAGGTTGCAGTGCATAGAAGATCCCTGGTCAGCTCTGGAATACTCTAGAGCTGGCTAACCCATTCCAGAGGTAGCACCTTCGCTTCAGAGAAGCTCTGTGGTGTGTAACCTTTGCTGGCTAGTAGCTGCCTAAGAAAAAAATTAGAAACCTTCTCCAACATAGGTCTCGGCATTCTCAGCACAGTAAAGCTTAATCTGGCTGGAGATAGGGGCTTGGGACAGACGAAGGTTTCAATAATTCCCAGGGCTTCTCTGTTACAAACTGGAGAAGCCACTTGCTCCGTGGGACTGATCTATCCATCATCATACCCCAGGATGCAGGGCCAGCCTCCCCCTGCTCACCAGGCAGGCCTGAGCCCCAGGCTAAGCCATCTTCCTTTCTTCTCTAGTGGAAGACGCTTTGCCCTATTTGGCTACAAGGTAATGTCAAGAATCCAAATCTGATCTGTTCTTGGTCTCATTTCTTTAGGACTCAAGAATTAAGAGGCTACAGAGGAAGACTGGCCCGTCAAGTGCAAGGACTGAGATGGTTGGTAGCACCTATGATAACTTCAAGAACAAAGATGCCTTTCGAGGTATTGATGACAATAAAATTAATTTCTATGCCAACCTCCATCCCCAATCCCCACCCACACCCCCAACACAGACCACTGGGCTGAATACTCACTTCTCAAGCAGGGTCAGGGCTGTTACTGGGTTTACCCGGAGGTACTTGCAGTTGGGCTGACCATAGTCAGCAAGGTAGGTTGACCAATCCCACTGGATGAAGAGGTCCAAAAGCTGTAAAATACCCAAATCCCCACACCAGGGTTTAATCAAACAGATACGACAAATCGCAATTCCAGAAATCCCAATGTCCTTTACTACCAGCTAATAGATTTGAAAAATAGAAATAAAAATGCAATAAAAGAAAGAATGACTACAGACTATAAGTGCAACTAAGAAAATAAATAAACAAATATTAGAAGACAAGGTAATTTCTGCCATAAGCACAGTAATATTACTAAGATCCTAAGCCAGTAGCTAGCATTTAGAGGCAGGCCTCTAAAGAAACTAATACCAGACTGATTTAAAATATCAGACTCATAGTAATAACTCATTTATTCACTTAGTAAGTACTTATCAAATGCCTTCCATGTGCCAAACACCACCAAGGAGCTCAGCACTTAACAAGGAACAAGTGAAGGTGGTTGCAATCCATTGCCACAGTACAATTTTAACACTGACCAAACTATAATTTTGTAGACGGACTTAATGTCTTTTATTATCTTTTTTTTTTTTAAATTGATGTTCATGCCGGGCGTGGTGGCGCACGCTTGTAATCCCCGCGCTTGGGAGGCTGAGACAGGAGGATCGCACAGGTTCGAAGCCAGCCTCAGCTACTGAGTGAGGCTCTTAGCAACTTAGTGAGACCCTGTTTCCAAATAAAATATAAAATAGTTTTGGGAGCATAGCCTGGAGGTAGAAAGCCTCTGGGTTCCACCCCCAGTACCACCAAAATAAAATAAAATAAAATAAAATAAAATAAAATAAAAATAAAAAATTTATGTTCTATTACATAATGCAGTATAGTATCAGGCATTATATTTACTTGTTATGACTCTTTCATTATGAGGATGGAACACAGGGCCTCCTGCGTGCTAGGCACGTGCCCTACCACGGAAATATACCTCAGCCCTTTTTATTTTGAGATAGCGTCTTGCTGAGTTGCCCAGGATTGTCTTAAACTTGCGATCCTTCTGCCTCAGCCTCCTGGGTAGTGAGATTACAAGTATATACCACCAGGGTCCAGTGAGTTGTTATGTCTCTTTAGTCTCTTTTAACCTGGAATATTTCCACAACCTTTTTTGGCCACTTTTGAGGAGGACAGTCTTCCCACCTCCATTCCTCTGTTTTCTCTGATACTTTCTAATACGATTCAGGGTATTTATTTCTGACCAGGCTGTAACATAAGCAATACCATGTCCTCTTCAAGGAGGCATACAATGTTCATTTGTCCCTCATTAGTGATAATAGTTTTGATCACCTGGTCAAGATGTTATTTGATTTCTTCACCATCTAGTTACTATGTTTTCCTTTGCAACTAGAAATTAGTTGGGGAGAATATTTAAGACCATGCAAATACACTGCTCCATATTAAAATTTCCCCTTGTGTTTAGTATTCAATGAGTACTCCTGCCTGATTCAGTCTTTCCTATGTTGGTTGTAAACTTATGGAATTCCAGCACACTCATTCTCTATAAGAAAGTGTTCATAATTATCCTCTATTAATATATTTGGCAATTTATTATTGGTATAAACTCATGGGTTTCCCTTTTTCAATAGCTTATATTCATTCATGAGTATGATGATTGTTTTGGTACTCAAATTGTCCCAGATTAGGCAAGTGGGGGGTCCCTTAAAACTGGGGCCTGAGTTCGGATGAATGCCTCCTTAATGTTTTTTGAGCATTTACTATCTTTCTAGCATAATAAGGAATTGCAGGCGCATCCTGCATCTATACTGCCTGAGCTCTGCCGTTGGCTGTTTCTCTCAGAAGATTCTTTTGGAAGGAATGTTACTGGAGATCAAAATTTGGGCTCCAGGCCTGGCAAGGTTGATGTACACCTGTAATGCCAATACTTAGGGGTCTGAGACAGTAGGATCCTGAGTCAGCCTAAGCAACTTAGCAAAGACCTTAGTGACTTAGTGAGATCTTGTTTCAAAATAAAAATAAAATTGGTCTGGGGGTATAGCTCAGAGGTAGACTGCCCATAATATTCATGTAAAAATACATATACACACATGGACACATATATATTTTAGAAATCATGATTCTATATGGATGCCTCCAGTTCTAATCCATTCTCACAGGGTTCTATTTCTGTTTTCCAGTGAGAACCCTGACATTTAATATTATCTCAGTCTCTAAATCCTATACTACATCTAAACATGATTTCAGAATTGTTGGTACATACCACTAAAAATGCTACCGAAAAGCGAGTTCAAGATTTGTTCATAATTTTCCATCCCCAAACTGTGTCCCATCAAAGATTATGTTTTTAAATTGCTTGAGTTCATTTTCTCTCTCACCCCTATGGTATAGTTAAAGTATTGATTTAAATGCTATCGGTTCATTTTTATATTCATTTGCTTTTAGTTAGGTTCTTTCCTTCCATCCTGGTTGATTTTTAAACAGGAAGGGCACTAACATGCTTACAAAAGTCAAAACTACATAAAAAGTACAACTCCAAGAAATGTCTCTCTTTCCTTTATTGTATCTCTTTCACCCCAATTCCTCTTTTGCCAGATAGCTAACCAAGTCCATTGTTATTAGATCTGTTCTTGCTAGGCTTCTATTCGGAAAGATAGAGCAGACACATGCATGCTTTCTTATCTCCCTCCTTTTTTCTTTTACAGAAAAGTAACATGCTGTATATGCACTTCAAAGCATTTATTCCTTGAAATGATAACTAAGTGGTGGATGGAGAAGAAGAAAGGAGGAGGTGGAGACATAACTTAAGATCACTGTTCCCCAAACTTTATTATTGAGCATCACTGTCATAATTTTTACCATAGCCTCATGTTGCATGTGTTAATAGTTATCTAATAGTTTTCCTTTGTATTGATTCATGTTTTAATCATAAGAATATTTTAAGAGAACACTTTATATCACTATCACAAATGGGAAACCACACTATTTGCCATTAATAGAAGATAACTCGAATGCTAGCACCACAATGAGACGTTTTCCTTGTCATCAGAAAGACTACAAGGGAATAGCTTTCTCAAGTGATTTAGTGTTTAATGGCACATCTGGGTACCATCTAAACCTATCTCAAGTATCACTTTTATGGCCTTCTGTACCTCCAGTATTCCATCCAACCTATGTTTCAGGCTTAATTTGTGACTTCAACCAAGAGTGAAGTGATGACCATACTCATGAAACAGTTAAGTGGCCTGTGCATACGAAGACGCGTTTAGAACAGAAGACACAGCCAGGCACCAGCCTCATCAGAGAGGAACAGTGCACGTATGGGTCCTGTGTCCTGGGCTGGCCCCAAAGATCCATCGCTACGGGTGTGGTCTGAGCTGGTGAGGCCCATTGGGCTGGGCTCTACAGCTTGCTAACACAACCACAGTGGCAGTTCACAAAGGCAAAACACACTAGTCCCTTGTATCCTCATCCGTCCCTTCACCAGGTTTCCTCATTAGTTATTAGGTTTCCTCAAACTTGACTTTTGAGTAGTTTTTACCTGTTTGTGAAAATATTGCTAACATTGTTGATTCTGCATATGATGCATTAATTAATTAATTAATTAATTTATGTATTTCTGTCACTGGGGACTGAATCCAAGGGCATTCTACCTCCAAGTTATACCCCCAGTCCTACTTTATTTTTTATTATGAAATGGGGTCTCACTGAGTTACTGAGGCTGACCTTGAACCTGGGATCCTCCTGTCTCAGCCTCCCAAGTACTGGGATTGGAGGTGTGTACCACCATGCCCGGCCTGCCTGTGATGAGTTCTGATAGAAGTTACAGAACTGTGCTCTGAGCCTCCAATATGTTCATTTATTTCTATATGTAGTTGTGCATATATATAAAAATCATGTCTTGAATTCCAATCAGACACTGCAGGGTTCATGCTAATGTCTTCCTTCTCTGACAATGAGAAGCCTGGCTGTCATTATAAAAATGCTGTTGACTTATTTGTTTGAGTATAAAGTGGTTTTCCCTACCCTAAGAGAAACACCCTTTTTGGTATGATTACATTATTCTTTTGTAATTTAGGTAGGCTCATTTTACACTGCTCTGTTTCACTCTAGATTACCCCCACATTCTGGTTAATTTTAATTATTTATTTTGTACCATGTGAAAAATAATATAGTTCAAAACGTCAGAGCTATACAAAAAGAGTATACTTAGGAGAAGTATCATTCTCTTCTCAACTAATCGGTTTTCATTCTCCTTTTTTCTTTCTACAAGTAATTGTCCCAACCCATCCCTAACTAATCTAGTTTCTTATTTATTCTTCTCTATGTATTTTGTACAAATGAGCGGATACATGTGTACTTTTCTGCATCTCCTCTTTCTCACTGGAAGGGTAGCGTTCTATAGCTATTCTTCTGTGTTTTGTTTTTATATAATAGTGTATCCTAGGACTCACTCCCTTACAAGCTCATCCCTCACAAACGATCATATTCTCGATTCATTCATACAAATGATGGGTGTTTTTGTAAACTAGGTAAGAGACGTCTCTTTTAAGAGACAGATAAGCAGAAGTTAGGGGAAAAAAGGGTCATAGGAGAAACTTTAGATGAAGAAGGAGAAATCATAGATGAACAATAAGGCAACTTAACTGAGGGGGATGGAGGGTGAAGAAGAAAATTCTCTATATACACGATGTACATTCATACACAACAAAGTCAGTCACTAAACCAGACGTGAGAAGGAGGGAAGGGAAGGAAATGGGGTGGGGACTGGGGAAGGGCTAAATGAGCGATGTGTGCATGTACCTCCACCATCTCGTACCCCATTCAGCTATAAGACTACAATGCACCAATAAACAAAAGAGACAGATAAGATGTTATATCGTGGAGCATTTCACTGTTAAATTAGTGTAACAAGAGTACATAGATATTTACAGAGTAGGATACACTGGTTAGTGCTGCACTGATAGGAAATTCAGCCAATCATTAATGATGCTTTGATCTCAAACACAGTTATCTGTTTATGGCACTTTCAGAACAGGGGAACTAAAACAGTAGAGTAGTTGATGTGATATGTTCTAAACTACAGAGGTGAATTAACACAGTAAATTACGTGATTACTGGTTATTATACAAAAATAAGTCTGAATAGGAGAGCATATGGCAAGGGGAGACATTTGGAATCAGGCAGTACTAAGCTGGGTACTATGACAGAATGCCTTCCCTTTACCTCCTGTATGACTTTAACCTACACAGTGACCTTAGGGCTTTGACAAAGTCCTAACAAGGCCACTGTTATGCTTCTTTGTTACTTCAGAAATCCCCCTGGCTTCATAGGACTCAGTTCATAATTCATGGTGCTAAGGTATAGGAGAAATGGGGCCAATAAGGTCCAAAAGAGGATAAGCAACTGGCTGACACTGTGAGGCGGGCGAGCTCCAAGATGGCTCGTGGGCTCACACTCCCCAGAGGCCATCGCGGCCTGTCTTGAAAAACCTTCACAGATTCTGAGTTAGGTACTCGTCTGAGACTGGGCCAAGCTTCTAAAAGATTTCCTTTTTTTTTTTTTTTTTTTGCAATGGTAGCTGATAAAGACTGGAAAAATTCAAATAAGTTAAAGTCAAAACTAGTTCAAGGCCACATAGTGCATTAACTGGGAAGAAACAGATAGTATTATAATAGCAGGACAAATGCAGGGTTCTAGGAAAGCACTTCAGGATGAGATTTATTAAGATAGACTTTGTTGAACTTTGTTAGTGTATGCGAATATACACATATCTCCTGCAAAAGCTATACCAATAATTCAGATAGGCTAGTTGCTCATGGGTAAAGCAAGTAAAAGGAAATCTTCAAGTAGAAATTACAGGCTAATGTTCAAGGAAACTGTCCTAAGGGTGCTTTTTATTCTCTTGGGCAGAAATGATTATCCAGTGAACTCAGAAAGTGAAGACAAAGAGTCTGGTGGCGGATTCCCTGCCTGTTACCCCCACTGGACCATGGTAGTCACTATCATCGTCTTTTCACAGGTGAAGAGAATTGTTGGCTATGTCCTGTCCTTGTTGCTAACTCTTGGGACATGAACCTCATATCTCATGTGAACTCCCCAAGGATGAGAATTATGTTTTCTCCCTATCACTCCTCCATAGCACAGACCAGCAAAGGGCTAAATTCCTGGCAAATAGCCAGCAGACACAGGTTAAACAGAATTAAAATAGGTGAACTAACATTTCATAGCATCAATATTGGCTAAATGGTGGGCCAGACTCATTATTTGTGCTTCTTATGATAAGCTTCCCAAACAGACCCAAACCTAGGATCCTCCTGAGCATTACTAAAGGGAAAGTTGTGTGAGGAAGATGAAAACATCAAATCGAAGAGATGCTATCTATGAGAGGTGAAAGGGAACACAACCCTGGATATTTGATTTGAAGGTTCTATCTTATCTTCCCTAGAATAGTAAATAGGAACCCAGCAGACTCGTGGTCACACCATAGCGAGGCTGACCTCATGTTAGGAAAAACCTTCTGTTTCCAGAATGCCTGCTGTCATTCCATGGACAGCAAAGGATTGCCAGAGCTAAGGCAGGCACACAGAAACAGATACAAAGACACACTGACAACAGCCACACCCCATGCCCTCAAGGGTGATCTTCTTTACATGTTTTTTCTTGAACAGGCACATTGCGTCCTGTAGAGAATTGTTATTCCAAAGCAGGTATGCCCTTGAAGAAAACTTGATGTAGGAAAACCTGAATTTGTACTCTTTGTACATTCATAAGAATTCTTTATATTAAACATGATAGATTACAAATGATTTCGAATAACACACTTCTCAGGGACACTTAAAGCCACAGGCTGAGAGTCTTTTGACTGACAAGATGACCCCAGGTATGCCATGTGTGTTTCTGGTTCAGACATGGAATCATAACAGCTACTATCCTCAGCTGAGGACAGACATGCTGGACAAAGTGTGCTGGAAAGCATAGAATTAACTGATGACCCCGTGTATTTACTGCCCAAGATTCTACCAGCTCCGTATCCTGGGTGCTAGGCCATTCTGATTCAAAGAGTTCTAATAAGAGTAGCAACCATCAAAACCACAAATAATAATAAACACTGGTGAGGCTGTGGCGAAATAGAAAACCTATTACACTGTTGGTGGACTATGGATATCAGTGTGGAGATTTCTCATCAATCTGGGATGGAACTACCATATGACCCAGTGATAGCGCTCCTGGGCAACTTTCCAAAAGAAATGAAATAAGAATATTAAATACTGGCATATTCATGTTCATAGCAGTGCAATTTATAATAGCAAAATTATGGAACCAACCTGAATCTCCATCAACAGATGAATGGATCGCAACACTTTGGCATATATACACAATGGATCGTTGCTCAGCCATAAAGAACAAAATCTTACCTCTTGAGAAAAACGGATTGAACTGGAGAATATCATACTAAGCAAGTACAGCCAGTCTCAAAAAATAAGTAGTATGTTTTCTCTTATACGTGGAAGTCAGAGAGTTATCCAGTAATAAGGACACCATCAGATAGATGAGCAGAGACTGCAGGGGCGTGACTGAGGGGATCAGGAATGGAACATGAAGCCATGAAGCCATAAAGAATGTAATAATAAAAACAACACTATGAATGCATACGAAACTACCAATTCCAATATCAAAGTCATGTAATGGGAGGGGGAGGGACCCAGTGGGGAGGGCACCAAGAACTATCTATGTACATCTGTCTATGCATCTGTCTGACACTGTATCCCAATATGATGTAAAATTTATAAATCATCAAACAGAACAAAATAAAAACAAAGAAGAGTTCTTGCTTGCTTCCCCCAAATCCTCAGAAGTGCTTCCTGACACAGAAATCTAGGCAAATGTTGGAAATGCAACACAGGACTGACAACATCAATATAGTTCCAGCAATGTATCAGATGCTATATATGAAAGATGATAACATCTCCAGGCTTGATGAACTAAGTCTAGTAAATAAATAGATGGAGAGCAATGTGAGCAGCCTGAGAGGTACTGTAATGGTGCACAAAGACATTTCAAAAGAAGGACATCTTAGCCTGAGCCAGGCAGATGGACTGGCTACAACACACCCCCTTGATCCCAACCTTTAGACAAAATCTACTCTGCTCCCAGTTGCTTGGGAGAAGGATTCTTCTGAGTATACCTGTATGCTAGTGTATGCAATTCAAAAGAGCAGCTGAGCGTCAAACCCAGAAGCTGCCTGACAGAAATCTGGAGGAGGCCCGTGGGATTTTTCATAGAGGACAGAATGGGTTGGGGAGAGGTTCCAAGCTTCTCTGGATCTCTAGCTTGATGGGCTCTGGCACAGTCCTGAATTCTGAGGTGATGGCCACTCAGTGGGCTCGCTCCTAGAGCTCCCAGAGGGTGTGACCTTTCCTTGTCCCCTGGGCAAAGAGTAGTCAGGCAGAGAGGGAAGGGAGGGCAAGCAGGGGCTGCGTGGCTCCCCGCCTTTCCTGCAGCACAGCCCCAGTGGACAGCAGCATCCTTAAGCTCTACACCAGTGACCAAATGCATATCAGCACTTGCCTCTGGAAGGAAACATCACCCTGAGAAGTATTTATTTGCCTCATAAATGTAGGCTTTTCAGCTTTCTGTCTAAACTTTCCACCTGTAAGAAAGACTACCTTGGCAAAAAGAAAGAGAGGCAGGCTTTTGGTTCCCCCATTGTCACCAGGGGGTCCCCAGCGGAAGCCTCCCAAATGAAAATGCCCACAACAAGCCTTCAAGCGAGACTGTCCTACAGGGCCATGTCTCCCTGGTCACAGTACCTACCCTATTATCACTGAGTGATGAAAACTAGACTGTGCGTACACACATGCACTGGGGGAGGGGGGGCTGCCATGGGCTGATTGACTTGCTCCTTGGGTTGCAGGAGCCAGGCAGGTGTGAGTTTTGGATGGAACTTCTGCCACAGATGTGGTCGGAGGAGGAGACAGGAGCCATGGGCTAATTTTTATTTTTCTTCTGTTATACTGTGGTTTGCTAAAGATTTCTAGGTGAGTGGATTAGGAATAATATTATTGAGTAGTCCACTAAACTACTTCCCTCCTCCTGGCTAAAAAACATCCCTGCAAAGAGACCACAGATTAAAGATAATAATGTAAGTATAAGCAAGCATCATAAAATAGCAGAACTTAAACATCTAATCATAGCATTGACTATCATCTACATTAGGAAGTAAAAATAGTGACAAGCTAATCAATTTTGATAAGTCAATTTCTCAAATTATCAGAAACCCTATTTGAAAGATGATTTGTAGCTACTATGATAAATAATGAACTTTTCTTAGCCTACATACTATATATATTAGAGGTGAGACCTCAAAATGCATTTGATCAACAATGGTGCTCAGCCAGGAGGCTTGGTGGCACACGCTTGTAATCCCAGAATTTGGGAGGCTGAGACTGGAGGATCGTGGTTTGCGGACAGCCTCAGCTACTCAGTGAGGCCCTCCGCAACTCAGTGAGACCCTGTTTCAAGATAAAGAATAATAGGGCTGGGGGTTTAGCTCAGAGGTAGAATGTCCCTGGCTTCTATCCCCAGTACTGCAAAACAAACGAACAAACAAACAAACAAACAAACAATGGTGCTCATTCAGAAAAATTTGGAGATGATGAGTGGATAATATGTAGGAGAAACTATCAGATAATACAATAAAATGGTTTGACTTCTTTATAAATGAACCATTTAAGAAACAGTTATAGGAAATTGCTTCTTGCCTTATATAGGTCATTATTAAAAGTTATAGTCCAGATACTTTATCATAGGCATAAGATATAAATACCTCACATTAAAGGATAATAAAGCAGGGGATGTCTTTATACACTGGATAAGTGTAGAATAATTCAGAATTTCAATGGTGTAGAAAATATACTTGGGTCTGGGCCAAAGGCTCAGCACCAGACTTCTTCCTTTTTTTTGGGGGGGGTACTAAGGTGCATTATACCTCTGAGCTACGTGTCTAGTCCTATTTATTTATTAATTTTGGTGGCACTAGGGTTCCTGGAAACCCTTCTACCTCCGGGCTACACCCCCAGACCTATTTTATATTTTCATTTGGAAACAGGGTCTCTTAAGCCAGCGAGGCTGGCTTCGAACCATGCACATATCCTCCTCTCTGCCTCCCAAGCGTGGGGATTACAAGCGTGCGTCACCACGCCTGGCTCCTATTTTATTTTTCATTTGGAAATAGGGTCTCATTAGGTTGCTGAGGCTGACCTCAAACAGGCAATTCTCCTGTCTTCGCCTCCCAAGTACTGGGATATTGGGCATGTATCATGGCAACCAGCTCAACTAACTTCTTAAGACCCTTTGTCCAACTAGATATGCATTTAAAGTCTATTTAATTCACTTGTTTGAGGGGCTGGAGGTTGATTAAGATTGCAACTCAGAAGTGCACTGCCAAATTTAGAAACGATTTTGTAGTTAATTAAAGAAGTATTTTCTAAATAATTGGTTCGCAACCAGGAGATCATCTTTGTTTGTTGTCCTTCTATAAACTCAAAATTTCAAAAGAATTCTGCCTTCCTAAGACTGTATTAAATAAACACCAAGTACCAGGAAGGTTACAGTCTCAGCTCTATGGAAGTAGTATATTTGCTCTTTTCCTTTCCATTAATTTCTTTTCTTCCCTTTAATTCCATTTACTAGTTGTATATTATGTACAATTTTAATGAATCAACTCAAGTCCATTTTGGAAACAGGTGAGAATAAACAAATTTATTTGAAGTGCTGACAGGTATGGTCCCTGTCCTTAGGAGTCACTGGGGTCGGGGTGGAGGGCAGGCATCGAGTGCTGTATGGCTTCACAGCAAGAAAAGATCAGAAAGCCTCAAGCATTGGCAGTCCCACTCGGCCAGAAACATGGGCGTGATTTAGTAAACAGAGAGGAAAACTGAGGGAATTCTACCAAACTAGAGCAAGCCAAGAAGCAGAAAGAGATAGGAGTAGCTGAGATGTGGTGAAAAGAAGAAAATGAACATGGTGTGACATCTTCTGCTGTGTGGCAGATAGGGGGCTGGGCATCTCACCTGCCTCGTTTATTTGATCCCCAGGAAAATCCACAGCCTATTGGGCAAGCATCTGCATTCTACAGATGAAGATATGAAATACCAAAAAGGACGCAAGAAAGGACGGAAAGGAACCCATCCAGTCAGTCAGGACTCGGACTGAGGGTAGTCTGACCCCCAGACCTGCTTGTTTTCTTGCCTCCCTCTCGAGTCTCTGTCAAGAGCCAGTTGGTATCCAACTTGAGGAGAGCAGAGGTGGCACAGAGGGAGTAGCAGTGCGAAGGCTGAAGAAGAATTAGGTTGGGCTGAACTATGGAGAGTATTGACTCCTGTCTAGTGATAAAAAACACCTATGTTCTGGGGATATGATATCATTTCGGTAGTAATTTATTAAGGTTCATTTAGCAGAAACATTTGGTCAGAAAACTTTTAGGCAGGAGGAGTAAGATCTGGACTAGGATGGCAGCCATAGGTTGGGAGGAATAGATACGCAGCCTCTCAGATCCAACTAGAGGGTCTGAAGGCCGGCTGGGTGTTGGAGTGGGATAGGGAAGACTAAGAACTGACCATAAGGCAGGATTTTCAAAGCCATTTGCCTGTGGAGATTAGCCATAATACACATGAATGAAATCAGGCAGGTAAAATACAGTAGTGAATGGTGGGGACAGTGGAACACGACATAATTCCCCTAGAGGCATTCAAATCCAGATGTTTTAAAAACACTGCACCAGTTACTTTTTGGGCCGTTGGTTTGAAATTTTTATATGGGGTTTGAAGCTGGATGGAGCGTAGGGCAGACCAAGGGCAGACTGGGGTATTGCCAGGTGTAGCCTTCATGTTCCCACAGCCTATTTCTTTCTCCCTTCAGCAGGATACACCAAGTTATTAGGGCCATTATTAGTCCTTTCTTCTCTCCACAAGCTGAGCTGACATACCTGCCCCCAAAGAAGGAATAAGGCCAATATGCAAAGAAAAGCATTTCAAGTTCAAGCCAGTGTTTGTTATCAAGGCTGCTTAGAACATCAGGCTTTGGCGTGAGTTACACCAATGGCCTTCAGGAGAACAGACAGATTCAGAACAAGCAGTTGCCTCCAAGAAAACCAACACAGCTTCCAGCACCTGCTTTCATGGGAAAGAGGCTGTTTCCTTCCCTGTCTTACACTCTGTCTCTGTTGGCAGGGCCATTCTGTGAAGGACTTCTAAGATCAGGTCAGTTCAAATCAAAGTCAGAGAAGGTGACAAATGTTTTCCAAGAACCTACCAGGTGTTGGCTCAGTGGTACCTGTTTTACAATAGATAATCTTGTTTTATCCTTTACACACTTCTTTGAGATAGAGAAGTGACCTGCCCAAGACCATAAAGTTAGTAAATAGCAAGGCTTGGATTTGAATTTAAGTCTCTTTAACTCCAAAATGCACTGTTCTAAAATGCCAAGTTACTTCTCAAAAGAAAAGGATGTCAAGGGCTACAGTCTTCACTGTTCCCATAACTGTTCTCACTCCAAACAAAAGCAGATGAATCAATGTATCTTGGGATTCTTTTATACCTGTCTTTGCTTAAGCTGTGTCCAGTACTTACATAATTCAACAGTTACCAACACCTCAATCAAATGACTACAAATCTGGGATATCTGAGCTAAGGAAGTCCAAACTGGTGCCATATTTAAATCCAGGTATGTAGCAACTATGAGAAAGTCCTAAGGAATGGACAGCTGCTGACTTGCCTAAACTTTACTCATGAGTTAGAATTTTGAAGCTAGAAGAACCTTCAGAAGGGTAGACCTTAAACTCAATGAAATTCCAGGAAGCAACAAAGTTCACTAATAGAGCCACAGGTAAAGAGAGTGGGTTAGACCTGAGGATGAGGCGTCCCACCCACAGTTGGCTAGGGAGTCTCAGTGACTCAGTGTTTTCTTACAATAACCAGGCAGCAATTCTGAGCCACCCCCAGGGGAGATGGGAATTTTAATTGAGATTTTCAAGATGCTTTTTATTAGGCAACTGACTTAGAAGGCAAGATTACCTTCCACCTTTGCTCAACATCATGGTTAGTTCCAAGATGCTCAAAGGCGATCCACATAAGCCCAGGCCCGGTAGAAAGTGCTTGCTAAAACTCTTGGCCAAATCTAAGTAGCACAATTTGCTGCAGACTATTCAGTGTGTGTGTGTGTGTGTGTGTGTGTGTGTGTGTGTGTGTGTGTGTGTGTGTGGCTGGGGGAAATAGAGAGATGCATCTTGATTCTCTCTTTGTCTTTACTCTCAAATTATTTATAGGCAGAGGGTAAGCCTGGTCAGGGGACTGTGGCAGGTTTCAACAACCAAGGGCAGTCATGGCTTAAAGAAACAGTGACATCTTAGAAATTATCCTAATGCTAAGACAAATAGCCTCCCCCACCACCCACCACCAGAAATAGGCTTCATTTTCTAGCAGTATCTCCTTTCTAAAACTGTCTTAATGCTAGATACTGTTACAGAATCCTCCTCTGAGGGATTAAGAAATAAGGAACAATTTTTTGTTTAAATTCTACCTGGTGTTTTTAAAACATTCTAGATCCCAACCTTTCTCAGTTTGCTCCATATTATCTATCTTTTGGTTAGTAAACCTACCTTTAGTCAGCCTGATTTCTGTTGTGAGCTTTCGACATATTCCTTGGCTTTTGAAAGGCTTTTGGAATCCCCAGATAGGAGACCGAAGACCGGCACAGTAGCTCTGGGTCTGTCCCTAGTGTTCTTGTGAATTAGGACTCCCCTAAAACTCACTTTCTCGACAACCTGATTCCTAATGTCCCTTCCAGTTCTAAGATTCCAAGTCTAATGAATTCATTTCAGGAAGGGAATAGCTATGACACAGACAGTAGTTCTCAGCCCTTAGGAGAAACAAGGCTGCCAAAAGGGTAGACTTGAAGAACTGCAGATAACTGCACCAGGCCTTCGTCTCAGAGGAGAAAACTGAAAGTCAGAAAGACTGATTATGGCAAAGCTATTATGACTGGGGCTGCAGTTAGAACCTGAGTCTCTGATGTCTAGTTCACTTTTCTTTCTACTTTATCATGCAATTTAATTGGCTGGTGGAGAACCACACAGTATTCTGGTCAGATGCCTAGAAGGGAGGAGAACAGAAGAGTTTTGTTTTTTGATTAAGAAAAAAAAAAAGAATATAAAACTCATGGTACCCATTTGCTTGAAAGGAATAAAACATTATAAATAAAAATAAAGCTGTGTGTGGTGGTACATGCTTGCAATCTCAACACTTGGGAGGCTGAGGCAGGAGGATCTAGAGTTCATGACCAGACTCAGCAACTTGGCAAGGCCCTCCTCAACTATGTGAGGCCTTGTTTCAAAATAAAAAAATAAAAATAGCGTTGGGGGTGTGGCTCAGAGGTAGAACGCCCTTGGGTTCAACCTCTAGTAACAAAATGAATGAATGAATGAATAAATGAGAAATCCCCCTCTTCCTCTCTCCCTTCACCTTTTTGGAGAAGGCTTGTTATAACTTTATGTATCTGCTGTGTATTTTTATACCATGCACATGCTTCATGTTTTATGCCATTCAAAATATTCTGCATCTTGATTTTTTTATTCAATCTTATATTTTCAAGATCTATCCATATTGATCCATCTAAATTTAGTTCATTCATTCAAAATGTCAAGTAACATTCTCCAGAGGGAAATTCCCTAATGTACATGACGTACATTCACAAACATATCAAAGTCAATCACTAAGCCAAACATGGGAAGGAGGGAGGGGGAAGGAATGAGGTGGGAATTGGGTGTTAATTGGGTGATATGTTCATGTATGCCTCTACCATTTAGTACCCCATTAAGATGTACGACTAAATCTGGGTGTGGTGGTGCATGCTTTTAATCCCCGCTCTTGGGAGGCTGAGACAGGAGGATCGCACAGGTTCAAAGCCAGCCTCAGCTACTTAAGTGAGGCTCTCAGCAACTTAGTGAGACCCTGTTTCCAAATAAAGTATAAAATAGGTCTGGGAGTATAGCCCGGAGGCAGAAAAGCCCCTGGTTTCCACCCCCAGTACCACACACACACACAAAAGAAGATGTATGACTACAGCTGGGCTTGGTGGTGCATGCTTGCAATCCCAGCATTTGGGAGGCTGAGACCATGGAGGATCGTGGTTTGTGGACAGCCTCAGCTACTTAACGAGGCCCTTCGCAACTCAGCGAGACCCATGTCAAAAAAAAAAAAAAAAGACAAAAAAATAGAGCTGGGAGGTAACTCGAAGGTAGAATGCCCCTGGGTTCCATCCACAGTACCACACACACACACACACACACACACACACACACACACACACACAAAAGATGAGTAACTACAATGCACCAATTTATAAAATTAAAAAATAAGAATACTTAAATATACTATAATGCATTTATCAATTTATTCATGATGGGCATTTGTACAATTGCCTTTCTGGCTGCTAGGGGGATGGGGTATTTGCCAGTACCCAGAAAGTAGACAGCATGGTGAGTCAGTGTAGTGAGAAGGGATTCTTCATTGATCTTCACCACCATACAGACAAAATGATATAGCAATGCCACGCCCATAGTGGGCCAACTTAAGTATTCCTTGAATTTGGTCACATAGCCAGTGGCTCAGAGAAAACGTGGATGACTAGTCCAGGACTAGACACTTAGTTGATTGAAAATCCATCTCCCTTGGAAGAGATACACAGAGAAATTAAGAAGCACAGTAAAGCTGAGGCCACTAAGCCTACCCCCACTAGAAGTAAGATCAACACGAAATAGTTATCTGAACTGTCATGTCAGGAAGACACACTCCAACTGCTGAGCCTTTGCAAATGGATCGGGAAGTCTCTACAGGGTTTTCAAAGGTATCTGAGGTTGGCCTAGCATGGTAGAAAAGGATGAAGGCTGCTTTCATAGCTATCATTGAGTCCAAGCTTATGTTTTCCTTGAACTTGAAAACTTGAATAGATTATTTCTCTCTCTTCTCTTCTCTTCTCTTCTCTTCTCTTCTCTTCTCTTCTCTTCTCTTCTCTTCTTCTCTCCCTCCCTCCCCCTTCCTCCTTCTCTCTCTTTTTGCAGTACAGGGGATTGAACCCAGGAGCATTCTACCTCCAAGCTACACCCCAAGCTCTATTTTTTTCTTTTATTTTGAAACAGGGTCTCACTAAGTTGCAGAGGTCCTCATTAAGTAGCTGAGGCTGGCCGCGAACCTGCGATCCTCCAGTCTCAGTCTCCCAAGTACTGGGATTACAAACATGTGCCATCATGCCCAGCTGATTATCTCTGATATTCTTTAAGAAGCATCTAGATGCCCCTTTGTCAGTGTTTGAGTTTTGTGGGAGAGCTCTGTATCATTCATTCTCAAAGGTCTGAGGACAGAAAGACTCCTTCCATTACTCTATGTATGCAAGCTTTGTCTTCTAATTTCTTGTGTGATCATAGCAGTAAGACTTTTGGTTTTTGGTGGCATATAAATCTTCATCCATTCTTGTGTTTATTATCTCTGTCATATCATGTTTACTGTAAGGTCTAAAATAAATAATTATAGGTTTCTGACTCGGTTTCTTAATCAGTTAGGTGAATTTGTTAAAGCCTGCTCCAACATATTGAATATGGATGTGAAAAGAGGTACAAACAATGCAAGCACTTTAAAACTTGACATCATTATAGTTAATAACACTATTACCACAAGTAACTGAACGTATCGTTATTACTCAGAGATTTTCAAAAAGCAACTAAACACTACCCTTGGTGAGTGTTACAGCAACAAGAACTGTTCTGACTTTTGGTTCCATGTAATATAGACTGGAGCTCCTGGCTCTCATCCAAGGTGCAACTCCCTTCTCTCCACCCACCCCAGAGCCATCATGTCCATATTCTCTGTGAGCCAGGGCCAAATGGATATTCTCCAGATTAGCATTTGTCCATGTGGCTAGTTCCTTGGAGCAGAGTTCCTTCAAGGACCTAACAGGGGCCAGATCATGCACAGAGGCTTTTGGGAAGGGACCACCCACACTTGAAATATGATGAGAAGGCTAGAAGAGGAAAAAAAAAATCCATCCTTTTACCTGCGAGAGCTCCCATGTCTATAAGAAAATCAACCCAAAGTACACACCAAGGTGACGTTGGAAGAATATCACCATCTTGTTTTAGTCAGCCCCCTTGTCTAGTCCTTTCCGTCTGGTGACAAGACATACTCCTGACTCAATTTTCCCAATGCCTTCCCACCTCCTGTCCCCTTTAAGGATGTCACAAATTTTTACAAGACTGAACTGGAGACAGAGGGCTGGGAGGGTGGTTAGGAAATCTTCAGAGTTATAATGAGGAGCCATGTTGAGGCAAATCCAAGCCGTCCTGCCTAGGAGCTGCCGTCAGCTCAGGATTTGCACTTTCTCACTTACGCGCCCCTGGGAAAGTTACTAACTGCTCTTTAAAGTGGAAATAACACTTAGCTTGGTAGAGTCTTCGGCGGAGTGCCTGGCAAACAGTAAACGCTCAGCAAACAGTCGTGAGGAGGATGACAGTGAGGATGACAAGCTCATTTCTGCTTTTACAGCATGATCCTTCGCTCATGCTACCCTCTGTCTTAGAATGTTCTCTTTTGCGCGTCATCTCATCCAGATTCTTCCCACGCTAAGACTCTTATGTCAGTTCCTGGTACAGTATTGCGTTTGGTAGTATCATGGCCTGTCTTAAATGAGTATTTCTTTTGTTTCCTCTGGAAGGTTATAAACTCCTTAAGCACAGAATCTTTTTCTCTGCTGCTGCCTGGCACAGGTCTGGGTCCATGGTAGCTATGAAATACTGAGTACTATGCACAGCCAAGGGGACTTTAATTTGCTGGTGACAGAGTGGTACCAAAGGGAATTTCACAACTAAAGGCTCCGTCTTCCTGGCTGCTCAGTACCCCTGGATTTCCATTACCAACTCATACAACTGCAATGGTCCTGTACTGGCTGGAGAGTGAAAAGTCTATTTTCTCTTCCCTTTAATGACTAAGGAGTTTTGGAAGCTACTTTGGGATTTTATACTTGCCAGTGATAATTCACTAGGCAATTACCTGCTCCAGATACTAGAGTCCTAATTATACCCCTATTTTCCCAAGAGGGTGGCTGAAGAGCGGCGGAGGTATGCTCCCCACGCATGTCTGCACTGGCCCAGCAGCTCTGGACTGCCACAGCATGGGCTTATGGGAAATGTGAGTGGGTCAGGAGTCACTAAGTGGCCACTTGATGCTCTTCTGTAAGCTGTTGAGGCTCAGGTTTTGGGTCCCCATAGTATGGTCCTCTATGTTTCTGGAATTTTCAGGCCTAGAGGTATCTCTGCAAACAGCCTTATGAGAGAACTTTCAACAGGATTTTGTTCAGATGTTGTTTTTGGCTTTCTCTGGATACCAGCAAAATCCTTCTTCTTTATCCTTCTACCTCTGAGACTGGGTCATAGGTATTCCTACCTTTCAGCCTGTAAGCAACTTTAGGGCTTGTCCATTTTTTTCTTCTTAGCGTTAAGCACTGCATGGTGGGGTAGAGAAGGACCGCAATGAGACGTGCTGACTAATGCTTGTGAGAGAGCATGGCAGGAGGCCAGCGCCCTGGCACGGCCTTGACTGCATCACAGCAAACACCGCTCCCTTCCTACCCTACCTTGTGGCTTCCTGAGGCCAGTCCTAGGCTCTGGCAGCACAAGGTGCTAGCCTCTGCCTTCCCTTGGTGTGTTTTCGTGCTCTCCAAAAGGCAAAGAATGGGTGGAAAGGCCCAGCCACAGGATATTGGACTGTTTACAGTTGGCCAGGCCAAGATTAGCGTGAGCACAACATATGCCAAGTTCATTGGAAGCTACATTTTCCCTTTGTTTACACATTACAAGGGAGAAGACCAGAAGAAAAAAAAAAAAAACGCAGGTGACCTCCTGTTAACCTCACCCGTCTGCAAGAGGCTGCTGCCCTCACCTCTGAATGAACTTTCAGATTATCTCAGACAAGATTCACCTTGCGCTGAACTTGTACGCCTGCTCTGAAGCCCCCAGTCACGTAGCTGTGATTAAACATTACAGAGTGGCCATAAATTTACAGAAGTATTATTGTGGCTTGCTTTCCTCTTTTTTCTTTGGGAGAGGAAGAGAGCAAGAGGTTTGGGGTGGGGGGTGTTAAAAAAAGGGAAACCCATAGTCAAACAAACAGTTCCTTTTCACAGTTCTGAACAAAAGAGAAAATGCTGCATAGGTGTCCTGGAAAGAAGGGGGAAAGAAATTTGGTGATGTCAGAGAAACGCGATCTCCAGAAGATTGCAAACACCTCCAGACTCTGCAGATTAGCTGAGGGGCTCCTGGTCCCATTTCCAGACAATCTGAAAATTCATAGGTGAAGCACAGACCTGTTCTGCCCTTGCCCTGGCTTATCTGCAAGGGGATCCCCGGAGAAGCGATTCCTCCAGAGTGGCTGACATGGACTCCCCCGGACCCCTGCATGGGATGAGGCAAGTGACAGGGTGGCAGGCAAGGGAAAGAGGCTGCGAGAAAACACAGCTCCTCTGTCTCTGAGCTGCTACGAGAGGTGAGGAGGCCCCAACATCTGGGACATTTAAACAGAGACTAGACCACGTTCTAAAGGAAACACCCAGAAGACCGACCAGATGACCTAAGAACATTTATTTCTATGATCTACTGTTCTATGTTTAACATAGAAAAAAAAACCCTGGATATTCCACTGCAATGAAGTTTGCTAAACTCTCTGGATTCCAAAGCCAAGACATGCCTGCAAAAGGCCTGTGTTGACCATCAAACAATGGGACCTCTATAACCAGGAAGGCCACGGAGTACTCTATTTGATCCAGAAGAATTGTAAAAAGTGGTCAGGAAGCCCAGACGGAGGTGATAGGCGCTGGCCAGCAGAGTCACCTTTGGAAAGGAGTCGTTCTGTCTCTGGTTACCCCGCAGCAGTGACGGGGTGCTAAAGAGGCTCACTGTTTCTACAGCTGGCAAGGCCTGTCCATAAAAGCAGCAGAGCCCGGGGTCTATCCACATGCAGAAGGCAGCTGATGGCTTAGCTCAGCTCCGACTCTCGGCAAGATCTCCGGCTGCTCGTAAGAATCAGCCAGGAGTCAGGAGGCCGGCCTTGGAAACGCTCAGGCTCTGCCTCTGACACCGCAGCAGAGCCAGGAGGTGACAGCACAGCCCTGTCGTGGAGGGGGTGTTTAAGTTTGGCATGGGGGTTCTGGGATCAACCTCTGGTCCCTGAAGCAACCCGTATTCAGATATCTGGTCAGGATGTGGAGAAAAAAAGCGAATCCTGCCTTTCAGTGTTGGATGGTAGTAAGGCCATTAGTCTGAACTCAGTGAGGCTGGGGTGTGAGAATCGTGGGGAAGCTGGGAGAACAAGCAGGCACCACAATGAAGCTGATGGTCTGGAATTAGGCAAATAATCACACTACACACAGCTAAGGGTAATGAGACAGACTGAGCAGGGCAGCTAGGGACCGGGGCGGCACACACAAGAGGAAGAAAGGCAAGCTAGGACCAAGAGCTGGAAAATGAGTTGGGACTGTGGGGGGAACGTGGGAGAAAAAAAACATAAAATTCACATTTGTTGAGAGGCGAAAGTAGGCCGGCTTCATTGGTACTGCCTCCAATATAATCCTAAGAGAAAGATACTGTTACCATGCCCATTTGACAGAGAAGGTAACTGAGACACAGAATGACTTGAGCAGTTGCTCAGAATCACACTGGTAGAAAGCAAGGAAGGCAAAATTTACCCCCAGGTCAGTTGGATTCACCGCACCTTAATTATGGGAGTAGAACCGTAGAAAAAAAGAATGAAAGAAATCTATAAAAGTCTACCTCTCAGACTGGACAAATTTTCCTATCCCGGCTTAAGTCCCTATCTCCTCTAGGAAACCTTCTTGAAAACTACTCTCAGCTTCTGAGATTTATCCCTTCTCTGAACTCTGTTGGACTTATTGTTTCTGGTGCACAGGAAGTACTGTAGCACATATTTTTCTATTCTTCCAACTGTTTGTCCCTCACAAGTGAGCAGCTGATTATGTCAGTGAGCCAGATGTTGATACAGAGTGAAACCCAAGTGTTTTATGTTTGTATCTCCCATAATAGAATGTCAATCCTTTGAGATCTGAGACCTGCAAAGCCTATTACAGCAATAAATACGTGGTAGGACCTCAATATTTTGTGACTAAGCCTTCCCCACCCACGAAACCTGATGTGCAAAATAAGGGAAAATTGTAACGTAGGAAGAGTTGTTCACTAGTGGAATGTGCTGGAGTATAGTGAAAGAGTAATATGCTAGAGAAGAAGTCTACTTCTTTTGCATATATTTAACTATACTGATATAACTTTATATATATGTGTGTATATATATTAGTGGTACTGGGGATGAAACCCAGGGGCATTCAACCTCTGAGCTACACCTCTAGCCCTATTTTTTTTTATCGTTCTTTAATTTGAAACAGAGTCTCACTAAATTGCGGAGGGCTTTACTAAGTAGCCGAGGCCGGCCACAAACCTGTAATCCTGCTCTCTCAGTCTCCCAAGTACTGGGATTACAAGCATACACCACCATGTCCAGGACTTCATTTGAAAGACTCCACAGTATCTATCACTTACTGACAGATATTTCCCCCCCAATCTTTTCCTATACTACCCAAAGCCTTGATTAAAAATACTTGAAAATAGCTGGGCATGGTGGTGCAAGCTTGTAATCCCTGCATTTGGGAGGCTGAGATGGGAGGATCATGGTTTGAGGGCAGCCTCAGCTACTACTTAGTGAGGCCCTTTGCAACTCAGTAAGACCCTATCTCAAAATAAAGAATAAAAAATAGGGCTGGGGGTGTAACCCGGAGGTAGAATGCCACTGGTTTCCATCCCCAGTACCACACACACACAAAAACCTTGAAAATAAGCCGGGCATGGTGGCGCATGCTTGTAATCCCAGCGCTTAGGAGGCTGAGACAGGAGGACCACACAGGTTCAAAGCCAGCCTCAGCTACTTAGTGAGGGTCTCAGCAACTTAGTGAGATCCTGTTTCCAAATAAAGTATAAAATAGGTCTGGGAGTATAGCCCGGAGGTAGAAAGCCTCTGCGTTCCACCCCCAGTACCACCAAAAAAAAAAAAAAAAAAAAAAAAAAATCTTGAAAATATATCTTTGTACATTTGCTCAGGTGTTTCCTTAGGAAGCAGTTAATGATACCACACAATGGTTAGGTTTCCATGGGGGGTCCAGACAGCCTATGTCAGAGTCCTGGCTCTTCCACTTTCCAGTTTTGTTACTTTGGGCAAGTTATATAACTTTTCTACAATTTGCTTTTATCCTATATATAATAGGAATACTAGTATATATTTCCAAATAGGATAAATAAAGCATGATTTGGTTACAGAATAACCAGAGATGTCAAAGCCGCATCTTAAGCCTTTCAGGTTCCTAAGATTCAGCCTATTCCTCTGAATGAAGCAGACCCTGGGTGGCAGGCCTGCAACCTTTACCCCAACATCCTCAAATCAGAAGCTCTCTGCAGTTCTCTTACTAGTAATCATCCACTGTCACTGTCCAAACGTTAAAAAGCATCACCACTTCCTCAGATTTGAACTTTGCAACTGCACTCTCTAGAAACTTTCATATCAAATGAACACACAGGTAAGGAGTTACAGATAGCATTTTGAGGTAGTTTGATATATTTTAGCTTAATTAATTGTTGCACCTTCATCAATTATAAGCATTTACTAGAATTTAACAAGCTAAAAAGTTTCTTGGTTTCTATCCTGTTGTTTCTTACTTTAAAAAACCAAAACAAAACAACTGCTCTTCAATGCCAGGCATGGTGGTGCATGCTTGTAATCCCAGCATTAGGGAGGCTGAGACGGGAAGATTGCAGTTTGCGGGCAGCCTCAGCTACTTAGCGAGGCCCTTCGCAACTCAATGAGACCCTGTTTCAAAAAATAAAAAGACTTAAAAAATAGGGCTGGAGGTGTAATTCGGAGGTACCATACCCCTGGGTTCCATCCTCAGTACCACAAAAAACCCCCAAAACAAACAACAACAAAAAACTGCTCTTCATTAAAAATAAAACTGTGGGCATTTGAATACACTTTTACTTACCCAGGGAGATGCTCAAGTCAGTGTACATTGTTTAAAATATATGGTCTGCAGTGACAACATTTACATACTGTGGCTCTTCGCATTATGGCTCTTCACATATATGAGGCACCTGACATTGCTGCTATCCACAAATGATGCAGGCACACATGTTTAAAAAGTACCTTAAAAAGTGAGGCTTCCTTCTTGGGGGTATCTGTAGCTGCCATCTGAAGAGAGTGCTGCTCTTTTGGGTCCTAAACCTTTGCTTGCTATCAGCCTCCTTCCTAATCTTCCCTGGTTTATTTTCACATTTTTTTATGTAGGTTGATAATCAATCAAACTTTACTGAGTGGTTTTTCTACATTTGTCATCCTGCAAAATGCTGAAAGTAAAACAAAAGAAAAAGATATGACCTCTGCCCTCCAGGAGTCTTGAGGAGCCAGCCCCACATATTTAAGTCAGTCGAAATATACTTTTTATGGGTGGCATATTAATAACTTTCCACTAATGTTAAATGAAATGAACATGTTAATATGAAACTAAGATAGGGATCACCATTGAAAGTTTAGAAGGAAGACCAGTGGACAATGGTAATATTTTGTTCATATGGGGTGCCCACTTCCTAGCACAGAGCTCGACGCAATAGACACCCAATAAATATTTATAGAATGAGTTCTTCTCTCTCCTGATCTGCCATCTGATTCGAAGCGAAGGGACCTGGTGTTTCCAGGACACCTACCTTCCCCAAAGGGCCCCTGAATTATTACAGTTTCCATAAGGTTGTGCAGTTTTCTGGCCGCCATCCCAGAGGGGCCTCTGCCTCATCTAACAAGTCAGCGGGTGCTGCTTCTCTGGAACAGTGCTCATGGGAGCTTGGTTTGCACTGCTAATGAGTGTGTGTTTTGGGGGGAGGCAGGTGGGGGGAGCAGCAAGGTGGGGATACAGGTCTTCAGTGGTGAGGTAGAAGCTCCGGCATCTCTGTCCTTTTTTTTTTTTCTTCACTAAAGCACCCTTATATCCCAAAAGGGCATCCAGCTGTGGAATCTTGCATGATATGTCTGGGTTACAAGAGAGCAACACTTGTTTACAAAGGCATTTCCTCAAAATGTTTTCACTTAGCACTTATTGGAGGTTGATGATTGGGCTGAGTCCTGGATTGATACTGGACTAGGACTAATGCTTCCTGCTCTCTCCAGGCTGCCCCAGCTTCCTCTAGCCTGAGTTGACCCAGGAAAGTATTAGTTTTTCTTTTCCTTCTTGTCCACCTGAAATGCGTCTTGTCTGTGCCAACTGCCTTGGCACCTGTAACCTCCAAGGTTCATGATTCAGAGGGCCAGTTTACATGTCCCATTGCAGAGACCCGGTTACAGGTGGACAGACAGGTGATTATGGAAAAAGTCCTAATATTTCTGGGCTTGATTTCTCCAATAAAAAGAATTTTAGAGCTGGTTGATTTCCAAAGGCCCCTTTCTAGCTCTGAAATTGAATCTTTAAATTTTTCATATTCTCCAGTGAGAGGAAGACAGTGATAGACAAATGAGCCCTCCTCTTCTACTAGAGCCATACTGTCAGGGAAAGGAAAACCTTTAGAGAAGTGTGTCTCAAGCTCAGGACTAAGGTGGGGCCTGTTTTATTTCTGCACATGCATTTATTTACTCATTCACCTTTCAATGAATGCCCACAATGTGCCCCAAACAGCACACTGTCATAACGCCCTAACAGACACAAAGGCTGTGTCTCTGCTTAATTGTGCTATATCCTACATGAGGTATCATGTATGGTGAAGTTACTAGAAGATGATATGCAGAATCAAGAATTATTTTTTAATCATACATCACTTCCCATTGTAAATCTGATCTGTGGTCAGGTAGCATAAGCTTGGATTACTATGAAGCCAATATGAGTTTGGATAAAAGTATGTTTTGTTTTGTTATGTCAATCTTAGTGGCTGCGGGGAGGATTTAGGAGTCTGCCTATCAGTCTGGCTTATCTTTTGCTTTGTTTTGGCTTTCTCTGTCACCCAGTGTTACCTTATACTGCTTAAAGTTCTAACCCAGTGATTCTTGATGGTGGACTTTTTCCAAACCACACAGCCCTCCCCAAGACTCATTGCTCTAATGAGCCACGAGCCTGTGACACTGAAAGGAGTGTGTGGAATCCCTCAGGTATGCTGAGGTGGAAAAAAGAGGCTCCCGTGCTCTGGGATATGCAGAGGGCATTTCTTCCTTTGGCCTGAGAATGCTGTGTCAAAATGAGTACTGTTTCAAAGGTGGCTGACAGGGGTGCCAAAGGCCTCACCGGTGCTTCTCCCTGTAGGAAGGTGGCACCTCTGTCCCCAGGAGGCCTGCTGCATGTGTAGATGGAAGGAGTAACAAGTGTTTTCAAAAGGTGCAATTTTATCTACTAGCTGCCAACATTTTTTTTTTTTATCTCTTCACAGAATCGTGGGGCAGAGCAGCCTGTTTTATGACTTGTAGAGATTGCTTTAATTAATGACATATCATGGCGATAAACCTGACTTTCCAACACACACAGGAATAGAATATCCCTGGAAAATAATAGCCCTATAAAAGAGGACCTGGAGTTGTCAGTATTGAGAAGGGATAAAACAACAGCAATAAAAAAAATTAAATGTCAGTATCAAGCATATTAACTGAAGTAAAAATCCTTGTGTGGATAATAAAACACCTTCAACTTAATAATCATAAAAATGCAGTTGACTTAAGATAATAATGGAGGAAGTGGACCAAGAATTTGCATCTTATCTCCTTCCAGGTTTTTCCTCATGACTTCTAATCTTGCTTAAAAGAAACATAGCCCAAGCATGTTGGATAATCAGCCTCTCAGGGATGTAGGCAGCGTGATGACCCCAACTCTCAGGTTCTCCAGGTTCTCCATCTCCACTCTAAAGTAAGTGAACAGACACAAATGCCAACTGCAGCAGAGTGCTCAGCTAAATACAAAACTGTTCTTTCTACAGAGGCACAAGAGGCCCTAGAAGCAGTAAAAGAGACACCACTTAGATTGTGTTTCCAAAGGGGGTTGGAACAATATCTCCCATCCCAGGAATTATTTTGCAAATCAACCTTGCCATTCCACTATCAAGAGATGGATTCCATTTCCCCTCCCTTTGAATCTGATCTAGCTCTACAACTTATTTTCATGAAGAGAATAGAGTGACCGTTCCAGGCTTGGCTAGAAGGTCCATTAAGCCACAAAGCCAGATTTGATATATATAGTTTTTTTGGGGGGGATGGGGGTACTAGAGATTGAACCTTTGCCATTCTACCTCCAAGGTATACCCTAGCCCCCTCTTTAAAATTTATTTTGAAATAGAGTCTTGCTAAGTTGCTGAGGCTGGCCTTAAACATGTGATCCTCCTGTCTCAGCTTCCCAAGTAAGAGAATAGGGTGAAAGTGACGTTGTATACCTTCTGAGGCTAGGCCCTATACTCATTCTTGGAAACCAGTTGCCAAGTAAGGAAGGAGAAGCTTGCCATGTGGCGAGGTATAGAGAGGTCCCCGACTCCTGCCCGGCCCTACTGAGGCAATTACCTGAGTGAAGCCATGCTGGTGCTCCAGCCCCTGCGGCCAAGTGGTCATACCCTCATGAGAAACACCGGCTAACACATGTAAGACTTCCTAACTGATCCCCGGCCACACTTACAGAATTGTGAACAAATAAAATAGCTGATTAGTCACTAAGCTTTAGGGTAGCTTGTTAATGTAAAGAAAAAGATAATCAGAACAGCTGGAAACATTCCTCCTAGATAAACTCTTGGAACAGATTTGATAGCTATTTGTTTGGGGAACTTAGGGAGGAATAATGTGAGGTCTTAACCTTACCTCTCAGGTTTTAACAATTCACTATGTGAAGAGGAAATGGAGGAAAAAATGGCCTTAGAATCTCTACAGTGAATCTCGTTAAAATTTCTGAATGGAACTTCCTAACAGGAAGCTTTCAAGGGGTGCTACGATACAAATGTCGTAGATCCCCCAAATTCCTATACTGAGATCCTAGGCCCCAGAATGACAGTATTAGGGGGTGGGGCTTTGGGAGGTGATTAGGTCATGGGTTGGAGCCTTTGTGAATGGGATTCGTGTTCTTGTAGGAGAAATCTGAGAGGATGCTATGTTAGGTAGTTGTTCACTGTTGTGACAAACACCCAAGAGAAGGAAAGATTTGTCTCAAGGTTGGTTTCAGAGGCATCAGTCCATGGCTTGCAACTCCCTGTTTCTGGGCCTGTGGTGAGGCAGAGCTTTCTGTTGGAAGGGAATGATGAAACAAAGCTGCTCACCTCATGGCAGCCGGGAAGTAGAGAAAGAGGGAAGAGGAAAGGGCTAGGCCAATATAATCCTTCCAGGTCATACCCTAGGTGACTCGCTTCCTTCAACTGGGCCCTACTATCTATAGTTGCCACCACCTCCCAAAAATGCCATCAAGTAAGAATCCCCCCATATTAATTCACTGATGAAGTCAGAGCCATCACCATCCAATCACATTCCCAAAGCCCACTTCTGCAAACTGCTGTCCTGGGAACTAAGCCACAACACATGAGCCTTTGGGGACATATCAGGGCCGGCTATGATGGACACCTTGTCTATCACAAAAGGAGACAGCAAGAAAAGTGCTACAGGACTGAAAGTGGACACCTACCAGACACTTACTCTGCCTTGATCCTGTACTTCCCAGTTTCCCCAGCTATGAGAAAAAAAATCTTTTGTTTCTAAGTGGACCAGCTTATGATATTTTGATAGAGCAGCCCCTTACACTAAGACAAGAGATAAGGTTTTTTTCTGTAGGTTGGGTAGCTATTGGAACAGGAATCATTCTTGCTAAGAAGGGTCTCTGGTGAGCTCTTTTGCCCACTATCCCTTAAAGCCTCTTCCTGCTGTGGAAACTTGAGGTGAAGCATGCATCATTTCTTCTCAGATTCCCATTTGACATTATTGAGAACTGTTACTGGTGCTTGGAGCACAGGTTGTGCTCTTGAGCACCCTCCCTTATGACTATTTGTTGCCACCCATGGTTGTGGAGTTCAAGCATCTTTTTTAGTATCTCTTCTGGTAGGAATCTCCAGCCAACCCACCATGTGGCCATGGGACCATCCATTTCCTTCCTGCTATCTACACTTTCCACACATCAGCAAATCTTCAGTGACCAGGTATGTGGAGAAGGAACCACTTGTATACTTCTTCTAAGAGCATATCAGTGTCATTGGTGGAGATTCCCACAGATAATAAAGAGAGTAATCTGATTTTATGAAGAGAGGCACAGGCCAAGAGCTCAGTGGAAGCTTTCTCAAAAGGCTTGGTTGATACTATTACTAGGTTTTTGTATGTGAAATTTTTTGCTTTGGGGTTGTGAACTCTTTAAAACAAACAGTTGAGATCATTGTTAATGGGAGACAGGATGACTTGCATAGCTTCTGTCAAGACTGGCTGCTTTTAGGGAGGAAATGCAGCAAACAGGGTTGGGCCTTTTCACAATGATCCATCTTTCAAAAGCACAAGTGAATGCCCTCTCATTAATCATAAGAGTCTGGCTTACATTGGAAATGAGGAGCAAGAACTACTCATGAGGCCATCACATCTCTCCTCTTGCTGAATAGTGAGTGAGAGAAGGCCAAATGATCTTTCTTTTTTTTTATTTGCCTACTCAGGAATACCTCTATGGGAAAATTAGGGAATCTTACTACTTTATGGCTTTCCTCTGAGGTAGGATGTCAGGGAGGAGAAATCATGTTTCATTCCAAATTTGCCCTGGGCTAGGCTCAAGTTCCAACACATCTCTTCAAATTACTATCCTATGTTCACCCAGTAACCAAAAAAGCCAAAGCAGATACATCTTCTGCTTTGCATTATCTCCCCAACCTGAGTTGATCCCACACCAAAGAGTGCTTATTACCTAAACTCAACTTCCAAGAAAGAAATTATTACCCCCACAAAAATATCAAGAGTAAAATTTACACGGGAAGTTGGTTGTAGAACCAATTAGTCTGAAATCTAAATAAAGGCACCTTCAAGTAGACATGAACATACACACTTGCTTATCTGGAGAGGATAGAGGTGCCAGGCAAGTTGGCACTAAACATGTTAACAAACTGCTAAAGGCCAAGTGTGGGCTGTTGTGAGAGTACAGAACCTATTGATCCAGTATTCATGTGAAGTGTGCACCCTTCGACAGACTCTTCCTCATAGATTTCACTGTTCATAAGAGATTAGGAGCAGGGCAGAAGACCATAGAAGGCCTCCTTGGTGGAGGCCTGGAGGACATGTATAGTAGATGCTGCAGGAGCCCTAGACACTCCTACTCTTTCTTCACTACAAAACAAAAGCCATAGCTTCTCGGGAAGAAAAGGCAGCAAATCCTATTGCCTTTGGCATGGGGAAGGGGATAGAAAATTAAAACAGAGAACAAATGCTACATCTATGACAGAGTAAAAGAAATTGGGTCCAAATCATTAGTAATTTTTTCCTGCTGAGGAAGAGAAAGGGTCACTAACAACAGGACATATAAATACCTCCAGCCCTGGCCTCCAAGCTAGCAAGTAATCAGTAGCCAGTGTCAGGAGAACTGCTGGGGAACAGTCATTCTGAGATGAAGCACAAAAAGAAGACCTAACATAAGTAAGTCCACTTTTACTAGTTCTCTCCAGCATTTTCGTACAGGGCACACAATGAGGCTAGAAAAAGAAACAAAAGGAATGAAAGAATTAGCCCTCTTCATATATGATAAAACACCTATGCAGAACCCTCTTCAATCCATTCGAATGCCATATACCAGCAGTAGACTATTAAAAACGGGGTTCCTATGAAAGCACCATATGCAAGAGCACAAAGACATGAAATATTTAGACGTCAGATCTGTATGCTATGAACTACAAAATGATGAAAGAATGCTCATGGGTCAGACAACTCAGGATTATGAAGATGTCAAATTTCCCAAACTGATCTATAGATTCGACATAATTCCAATGAAAGTTTCACAGAATACTTTTTATAGAAGTTGGGGAGCTGGTTCTAAAATTTATATAGAAATCCTCCAAATACAAACAATTGGAGGATTTATGCTATTTTCGAAAGTTGCTACTATAAAGCTACTGTAATTATGACAAAGTTAGTGCTGATAGAAATAGAGATCAATGGACCGAGCGTGGTGGCGCACACTTGTAATCCCCGCGCTTCGGAGGCTGAGACAGGAGGATCGCAGGTTTGAAGCCAGCCTCAGCTACTTAATGAGGCTCTCAGCAACTTAGTGAGACCCTGTTTCCAAATAAAATATGAAATAGTTCTGGGAGTATAGCCTGGAGGTAAAAAGCCTCTGGGTTCCACTGCCAGTACCACCAAAAAAAAAAAAAAAGGAAAAAAAAAAGAAATATAGATCCATGGAATAGAGTCCAGAAGTATACCCAACATATCTGTGCAGTCACTGGTTCTGCTAAGAGTGCAAAGCCAATTGAATGTAGAAAGAAAAGCTTTCTCAAGGAAGGGTGCTAGAAGTATTGTAAACATTGTGTTCATTTCTGGTGACTACTGTAACAAATTATACAAATTGGGTGACTCAAGAAATTTATTTTTTCCCAGTCATGGAGACCAGAAGTCCAAACTGAAGGAGTTGGCAGGGCCATATTCTCTCTGGGAGGGAGAAGCTTTCTTTCCTCTCCCAGTTTCTACAGCTCCAGGTATTCATTGGCTTATGGGCACATCACTCTAATCTTTGCTGCTGTGGTTACATTGCAGACTCCTCTTCTGTGCATCTCAAAAATCCTTCTGCCTCTCTCTTATGTGGCCCGATATGACTGGATTTAGGATCAAACTAGATAGTACAGGAAAACTACACTTCTCAATAACATTACCCTAATCAGCCTTTGCCATAAAGTAGTATTTACAGCTTCTGGAGGACATGGAAAAATATCTTGTTTGTTGGGGGAGGCTGAGGCACCACTCATCCACTACAGCTACTTACCAACCAACCAACCAACCAACCAACCAACCAACCAAGAGCAACTTCAATATCTACATTGTTTCATATGCAAAAATTAATCCAAAATGAATCATATATCTAAATGTAAAACCTATAGCTATAAAACTTCTAGAATACAACACAAAAGAAAACCTTTTGTCTTGATTTAGATAAAGATCCTTAGGTATAGCATAAAGTTTAAACCCTTAAAATAAAAAAAAGTCTTTGTAAAAATAAGAACCTCTGCTCTTCAAAAGAGAATGAAAAGGCAGCTACAGATTGGCAGAAAATATCTGCAAATCACATAGATGATAAAGGACTTGAATACAGGATATAAAATAAATTTTCAAAACTCACTGCAAAAAAGAACAATCTAATTTTTAAAATGAGAAAAAGATTCAGTTAGGCTTTTACCTAAGAAGATATAGACAACAAAAAAGTACAGGAAAAAAATGCTCAGCATTACTGGTCATTTGGGAAATACAAATTAAAATCATGATAAGATATACTACATATCTATATTAGAATTGCTTAAAAGAAAAAAATAGTAGATCTGTTTTGGCAAATAGTATGGCAGTTGCTTATTTAGGTTTAATACAATACCCAGCAATCCCACATCTAGGTATTTAAAACAGTTAAGTAAAAACTTATGTGAACTCTTAAAATGACTTTATTAATTGCAAAGAAAGGAAAAGAAAAAAAAAACAGAAACACCCCAGATAGACTTTAACTGGTGAATGGATAAACCAAGGCAAAGGAATACTACTCAGTAATAAAAAGAAATGAATTAGACACATGCTACCATGCTACTATATGGATGAATCTCTAACATATTAAACAAAATGAGAGAATCCACACTTCAAATATTCTATATGATATTATTTCATTTATATAGCATTCTAAGCAGCAAACATAGGGAAGGAAAACAGACCAATGATTTCAGAGGCAGAAGACGGAGGAATGGTTTGACTTCGAAGTGGATAAATAATTTTTTTAGGGTGATGAAACTATGGCACAGATTTAACTAGGATGTTAGTTACATGAACGCATGTGCTCGTTCCAACTAGACATTAAAAAGAATGAATTTTGATACAGATAAATTAGCTTCAATAAAGGTTCCCTAAATGCATAGATATCTTCCCGATCCTGCTCAGATACTGACATCCCCTTCTAGGCTACTCCTCTGCAGAGACAACTAACTTTTCACCCTCGTTTTATCTTTTTTTTTTTCTTTTGGGGTGGTACTGGGGGTGGAACCCAGAGGCTTTCTAACTCCGGACTATACTCCCAGACCTATTTTATATTTTATTTGGAAAGAAGGTCTCACTAAGTTGCTGAGAGCTTCACTAAGTAGCCGAGGCTGGCTTGAACCTGTGTGATCCTCCTGTCTCAGCCTCCCAAGCGCGGGGATTATAAGTGTTCTCCACCATGCCCGGCTATCTTTTTGAATATATAAACTCTAAGAAAAACTGAAAAATAAAAATTATAGAAGCTTAGTATTGAACAAGCTCTACTTTTCAAAAGAGGGAAGAAAATGGATGCTGAAAATGAAACTAAAACAGACAATTTATATGCTTTGACTGATATTCTTTGACATAGTAATTTTGTTCCTGATAGTTTATATTGAATCGTGTGACATGCTATAAAAAACTTAACAGTCCAAAGTGATTACAACTGATTTATTTATAATAACTAAAAATTGGCAACACTTAGCAATATGGGCATGCTAATATAATTTATAGTGCAGCTGTGACAGTTTTAATCAAGTTTGTAAAAGTACAGGAGAAAATGTTCTTAAAACAGTCAGAATATAAAAATCAGCATATAAAATTGAAAAGATAGTATGAGTTCAAGTATGCAAAAATATGTACTAAGTAAGAAAAAGAGATGTACCAACATATTTATAATATTTACCTCTGGGTGGTATGACAATGGATAATTGTTTTTCCTTCTGAAATATACCTCTGATGCTTTCTAAATTTATTTAATGGGATGTATTAGTTTTTAAATTGAAAACAAATAAATCTAAAGACATTTTTAGCATCTATTTCACAGCACTGTAAGGACTCCAAAGCCAACTAGCATAGATCCCACTTTTAATGAGCTGATATTGTAACAGCTACTCACACTCAAGAGTGAGTCTCTTCTTTCTGGGCAAATTGTCATTTCTGCAGCAAGCACAGAACTTTAGGAGCCATGAGGAAAGACAATGCCATCTGACTAACAGCGTCAGTACTAGCTGTAATAACAGCAACTCCCACCAAGAACTATGTGCCAGGTATTATCGTACAGCTCCTTATTTAATCCTCACAGTAGCTATATGAAATGTTATCATCTTCTCTTTGTAAATGAGAAACGGAGGCACTGAAAGGTTACCTTACCCACTGCCAGTAAACTAGCAAGTGGCTAAGTGAGGATTTGAATACAGGCGACTGATTCTACAGATGAGTATAAACTGGGAGGTTTATAACAGAAAGAGCCCTCACAATCAAAAGGGCGAAAGACGATAGCACAGTGACCTTGCATCTGTCTAATCTGGCAAAAGACAGGAAATGTGCACATGGTTCTATACACAAAGGAGAAAGCAATAAATGTCATAATAGAGTTATGGCTGTAGATCTTTGAAGGGGAAGAGATGATTTTCATCTGACAGTGATATGGAAAATGATTCAAGAGACAGCAAGACTTGCCAAAGGGAGAAGATCAAGAAAAATTACAGTTATCAAGTTAAGAGAAGAAGATGGCCCAGACCAACCAATTTATCTCTTTTCCTATAGGTCGAGCTTTATGGATTAAAAATTTGGACTACAAAATGGGCATGATGGTGCATGCCTATAATCCCAGTACTTGGGATGCTGAGACAGGAGGATTACAGGTTTGAGGACAGTCTCAGCAAGTAACAGCCTGAACAAGTACTAGTCTCAGCAATCTGCAAGACTGTTTGCAAACAAAAAATCAGAAAGGCTGGGGCTATAGCTCAGAGGTAGAATGCCCCTGGGTTCAATTGCCAGTACCACTACCAAAGAGAGGGAGACGGAGAGGGAGAGGGAGAGGGAGAGAGAGGGAGAGAGAGGTGGATTACACCATGTGCTTTTCATGGAATCCCATCTTGTGCCTGGTGTTCCCATAGCAGACCCGCCCTGGATAATACCAATATTTGCAGGTTGAGAGAAGTTAGGGATTAAAAACATTATGCAATTCTGATACTTAAACCTCCCAATCTCTTCCTCTTAGCGACTTTTTCTCCCTTTTGCTCCAGTTAGGTTAAAATACAAACACAGAGGAGGATCATAAAACAGGATTTTCTGAGCCGGTATAGCCTAGATACCCAAATTGGATTTCCGAACTCAGTGTCACAAAATGGGGGCGCTGGCTGCTTCTGCAACATACAGTCCCTCAGCTACAGAAAGGAGCGGGAGTGGGCGTGTTCAGAGACGCACTGTATGCAAGCCTCTCTGTGTGCCCAGTGCCTGCTGTAGGAGAACAAAGCTTCCCCCACTGGGACACTCTTCCACAACAGAGACATTTCTTGTTCAAGGTGGGGTGGGGCCTTGCCTTCCAAGGGCCAGACATAGGACTGAAGACCAGGGGAAAGGGTCAGAGACGGCCCAGCGAGCCCAGGGTGCCTGGGTGCTTCGCACATCAAGGCCTGCTTAAGGGACTGCCCACTGGCATTTTTAGTTAGATGTTCAGCATCTTGAAGCCTCCTTGGTTATAATTCCTTTTCTTCTTGGCTAAAACCTAGCACATAATTAAGCATTCAGAAACGAACAGTGCTAATATGGTTACTATGTGCCAGACAGTGTGCTAAGCATTTTTACATATCACTTTAATATCCTGTGAGATGGGATTTATTAATTAGCCCACCATACAAATGAAGATAATGAGGCCAGAGAGATTAAGTAACTTATTTCGAATCACTGAAGGACTCTGGAGAAAGGAGATTGCATGCTGCTATGAGATGAAGGGAGAAGGTTTTGCCAATTCATAAGTCAGTATGTGCTCAGAAGAAGAAATGACTTGCCTTTTGTCAACTAATACCTTTAAGTGCCTCTTTGTGAATACGCACACTAAGGCATATAAAGTGGCTGCTTGTTACTCAACTTGCAGGCAAGGTGAATTTTTCAGGTTGCTTCCTGCTCTAGTAGCTGGAGGGCTTTAATTCTAAGTATAAGATTGTTTTACAGGTTAGCATTTATGCACATTTATAAATTATTTGATCCTGCCTTAATTTCTAGGGATTCAACCTAGAATTAAAAAACAAATATATCCAATAAGGGTCCCAGAACATGGCGTGTGCAGACACCTATGTATATGCAGGTACTTATGTCTGTATTTATACTTATAACAGTTGTTAATTGCTCTAATTAACCTACCTAACTTGATTAGTAATGATTTATTTCTTGAGTGTCCTCCAACACTGTTTGTTACCTTGCTAAGTTTTTTGTTTGTTTCTAGGACTTCTTTTACATCTATCCCTTCCTGTTTGCTGCAGTTTTTAAACTTCCTCGATTCTTCAATTCTCCTCCTATATGCTCATTAAAAAAAAAAAAAAAAGGAATAGCAATAAAAAAAAAAAACTGGAGAACGCCAAGCATGATGGCACACTTGTAATCCTAGTATTTAGGAGGCGGAGACTGAAGGGTCGCGGTTTGCATACAGCTTCAGCTACTTAGCAAGGCCCTTTGCAACTCAGTGAGACCCTGTTTCAAAAATTAAAAAGACTAAAAAATAGGGCTGAGGGTGTAGCTCAAAGGTACAATGCCCCTAGGTTCCATCCCCAGTATCATAAAACAAAACAAACAAACAAACAAACAAACAAAAACCTGGAGAGAATGGATGGTGCAGTGACTTAGTTTGGTACCTGCAGTTGTTTGTGTGAGAGCGCTTGCTTACTAGGCAGCAAGAGGCACTGGAATTCAGCAGTGACAACTTGAAAAAAGGGGTTGGTCTGTTATCCCCAAGGCCTGGAAGGCTGAAGGAAACCACAACTGCAATCACCAATGGCCAATCAGTGTGTGAACACAGACAACCAAGTTACTGGTCTCATTCTCCAAAGCTTGACTTAGAAAGGACAGGAGGGAATGCAGGTGGGGAGGGGGCAGGACTCCATGCTCTTCAGTGATCGCTTCCAGACCTGGGACACAGACCAACGATTTGGACAGCAGGATCTGGCTACTTAAAGCATCCTCTGCTCTTGAATTTAGCCTCTCTGTACTGCAATACTGTTTGAGTTTATACAACGATCCTTACGGCAGGTCCATTCTGGGCTGCTATTGTGCACAATTTAACCACTTTCATCTATCTCCTAGCATTCTTCACTCTTTTAGTCTTTATTCCTTGTTTTCCTTCTCTTCCCTGCTGAGTCACATGCAGCGAGGAGGGACTTAGTTTTGTTAGAGGGTCAGCCACAGGTTGCTTCTCTTCATGGTTTTCTGCTCTGGCTGCAAACAAGGAACACTCCCTAAATATGAAATAATGAGGCTGTTGCATCCTCCTGTCTTAATCCATTATCTAATTATAACTAGCATTATAGCACTTTCAGTTTGCCTCATTTTATTTTTCACAATCATTCTCTGAAATTAGGTAGGACAAAGATTATTAGCATCCTATGTATATATGAAAAAAACCCCAAGGCTTATGTAGATTAAGCCATCTGTGCTGATGCAGGCACAGCTGAATACCAGATCATGCACCGCAGAGTCAGTGAGGATCTGACTCACAGTACAGCCTCAGGTAAGTCACTTAACCTATTTGTGTCTAATCTCTAAAATGGGGATAAAAGTACCAACTTGCTTCCCACAGAAGCTACAGATTAATCAGCCAGTAAATAATTATAAAGGGATTTGGAGATTCCAAATATTACATAAATGTTTTCATAAGCTTTGAGTGTTAAGGCTCATTTATGTACCCATAAGTAGAAATTAGGTGAATATATCTGTCAGCTTTTGTATTATGGAGGGCCTGCAGAGTACATAAGCTGGAATGAGCTGGTTTAGAGCCTGGTGCTGGCTCTTTCTCAATTGCTTCTAGGAGCTGGACCTGCTACTTGCAAGTCCTCTCTCTGCTCGCCCTCCTCCATTTGAACTCAAGCAGATGAGCCACTCTACCCAGCTAGAAAAGAAGGCCTGGCTTCTGCTCATGCCCGCTGGGGCAGCAGAGATGATCCCCAGCAGATTCCTACTGTTAGCTCTAGAGCCTCTCCAGATGGGTACTCTGACCTCCAAAAAACAGCCCTAATAATTTTCAGGGCATTCAAACCTGTACAGTATGATACTGTCCACTTAAAAAAAAATGTCCCAAACCTATACCTAAGGTTTCTGGACTATAGTTCTCCTGAAATACACTGAACTTGCTTTATAACAAGTTTATTATATTGCATAGAAAAATTGGTGAGAATTTAATATATCAGAGAAAATGTCTGAAATCAGTCTACCTCATGAGAATAGAAATCTCTAAGGCCCAAAGGAGATGGGCTGCGTGAAGCAGATGACTGCGGTGCTAACCTAGAACCCTGTGCTGGGGCCAGGCTGCTCAGTGCTGGGACTCTGAGAAAGCCACGCCCCTCTCTCTTGCTCTTCCTAATCTGTACAACAAAGACAACGGCTTCTGACTGAAATCCACCTCCACTGAAAGTCACTTTAAGCCAGGGCTGATATTTAGCTGGTATACTTGAAAAACAAGAATAACACAATCTACATCAAATCACTAAACTTAAAAAATGCCTAAAGAATTGAAAAGACAAGTCCTGGCCTTCCCACCACCTGTTCTGCTCTCAGATCCATGCTTTGCGGTCTGTGCCGTCTCCCTCCAGGTGCTGCTCCCACCTTACCCCAATGCAGCCTGGTTTATGTTACGCTGCCGCCAGGCCCTTCCAAATCCCCACACCCTCAAAAACTTCCCCCTGCTCTCCTTGCTTATTCCTTCCATGGCACTTAGCCACACCCATGACTAGAGAATTTACTAATTTTGCTTATTTATCTGTTTCTTCATTCCTCTACCCTAAATTATATTCTCCATGAGGTCGGCGGCAATCTTGGCCCGTTTGTTCACTGATGTAGCTCAAGTGTTGACACAGCAGAAGCTTAGCAGTTACCTGTGGAATGAATGATCCTCTGGGAATAAGTAACTTGCAGATTACCTGAGAGCAGAAGCTAACTTAGGCTGAGCGGTCACTATCTCAGCTCAGAGTTTAGACCCAGGAGATAATTAAAACCCTGTTCTATTTCACTGATAGGTGTATCTGAAAGCCCTACTCTGTGTCTAGACCTTTTTGTCGATCCTCTCTTTTGGTTTGGGGAAACCTTTTGGAATTAGCTAGCCAAAAGGCTGAAGCGTGGAAAGGCAAGGGATGTGGAGGAAGAGGCAGGCAGTGACCGAGCAGAGCTCCAGAACAACTGAGAAACAGCGTGTGCACAAGAAGACACCAGGAGGCGCCTCCCAGATCCGGAGGTCCACTAATCCAGTGGCCGGAGAAGAGGGAGACTTCTGACTGTGTACAGCTTTTGTTCTTTTGTTGGTTGGCCCCCATTACCTGGTACATTCAAATGGTGAGTCCGACAAGATGTGGCATACTATGACTATCCCAGAAAAACAGGATCCGATTTTTATTTATTTATTTATTTTCGTGGTCCTGGGGTTCCTGGAAACCCTTCTGCCTCCAGGCAGAATTTATATTCTCCCAGACCTATTTTATATGTTTATTTGGAAACAGGGTCTCTTAACCAGCATGGCTAGCTTCGAACCTGCGCGATCCTCCTGTCTCTGCCTCCCAAGCGCGGTGATTACAAGTGTGCACCACCACGCCCGGCAGGATCAGATTTTTTTAAAAAAAAGGCAAGCTGGGTGTGGTGGTGCACACTTGTAAATCCCAGCATTTGGGAGGCTGAAACAGGAGGACCGGTTCGTGGACAGCCTCAGCTACTTAGGCCTTCGCAACTCAGTGAGACCTGTTTCAAAATAAAAGATGAAAAACGGCTTGGGATGTAGCTCAGAGGTAGAATGCCCCCGGGTCCCATCCCCAGTACTGAAAAAAAAAAAAAAAAAAAAAAAGCAAATGTTCCACCAAACTAACATCTGCAGGGCCATCTAGGTATCCAGGACTCCTCAGAGAAAGCTTTCTATGGAAAGCTGAGCCTTGAAATGTGGACAAAAATATTTTTGTGTAGGTATAAGAACAAGTATAGAATAATCATATTTGTATAGGTGGGGCTGGCCTTAAGGGACAATTTGTTCCAGAAGCTTCTTACTCAATTTTTAGTATAAAACCCTTATTGTATATTGAAGTGTCACTGTACCTAGGTATGGATAATCTCAAAAATGGACAAAAGGCCCTGGGCTAGAAGCTAAGCTGATTATCAGCTGGAAATAACACATAGCCTTTCTCCTTGTGATACAGAGAGTGTTTCGTAATTGGGTCCTTATGGGGGCATGCATACCTTTCTTGGGAAATATCTGATACTGGCTTGTGTTGGAGACAGGTCATGCGGCTGGCTGGGTTATGTGGGAAATGCTATTATTTCACAATGAGCTGTGAATATCAATTAATATATCCCCAACACTTCAAGTAACTCATCACAAGCTCTGAACCCTAACTGGGCAGAGGGTACTCTCATGCCAGGCTCTCCTCATGTCTTCATAGTTCTTAGTAACTGAACTAGTAAGGTGAGACTGGTGGCTACGGCTCTAAGAGGAGGTTGAGAGACACTTTCCTGTGAGGGCTTGAGATGCACTCGCCCCCCCCGTTCAGAGACCCGTGGCTGCACACGCGAGCGGCAGCAGGCTGCATCAGTGTTTGGCCTCCCTCTGAGGTCCGTCGTCTCTACTCTGCCCTGCCTGGCAGCCCACCCATAAAACACAGCTGTCTTTCCCTTGGTCACCTGGCTATGCCCTCACTTGGAAAGAAGTTTTAAAAACAAGCTCCAAAGGCAGAAGCAGTGCTTTACAAGGATTTGGAAGGATTCTGAGGGTTAACTGATTTCAATAGCCGGCAGCAATTAAGAGACCACAATTCAGAAAATGTAGTGGAAAAAAAATTAAGACAAAATCCAAACTAAACCAAAATTAAACACAAAGGCTCCTTTAGCTTGTTTTAAAATCATTTGACCAAAAACACTTAGACTTTGGGAAAGTGAGAAAGGCACTAAGTTATGAGTACAGTTTACAAAAGACAGAGAGCTGAGTCATCCCTTTGTGGTTACAGAGTATGAAAGAAGTCCAGGCTCTCCCTAGACAGCATCCATGAATGTTAGATTGCAAACAGAGCAAGCAGAAGGGTTAGAATCTCTGATTACTGCCCCGTTAAGGTTTTCTACAAAGCATCCTTGTATAGTTTACAATTTAATTTTTTTTTGCCTTTGTAATCTGTAGCCCTTTGTGTATATATCATTTAATGAAAGGTCTTTTTTGAATTAACATGGTATTTGGTAAAAGAACATGTGTTTCTGTTTTATTATTAAATACATCTATAAAGAGAGAAAATGTTCTTAGACCTTGCAGAAGTCTGTTCTTTGTTTTTTGTTTGTTTGTTTCTTCAAAAGCAAGAATCCTGTAACACTTCAGGATAGAATCCATAATGCAAACTCTCAGATGGGCTGGGGAATAATAAGGTTTTGGGCTGAGAGTAATTGGAGAGCTTAGGAATTCAGATCTGCCCCGTCTGACCACCTTGGGGGTAAACACGTTGCTGTCTTTTCCCAGTTAGTCAGTGAGCTTGGCATCTATTAAGCAGGACATTCTGGAATACAGACCATTCCAATTACCACAATGGTCTTGTGTTTCAAGACTGCTTGTTTATAAACACAGCCACTTTCTAGTTTAATTTCTCTCCTCTTTTGGTTTAAGTTCCAAATCTTTTCAAAGCACCAGCGTCTAAATAAGGATTTTTGAGATTAATGCCTGGCAATATATGTTAAAGTAATAAAAGATATAAGAAATGTATGGCATACAAATAATCTGGTTACATTCACTAGAAATCAAAGAAATGAACATCAAAATAATAAGTTGCTATTTTACATGTAAGAATTAGCAAATAAATTAAAAATATTAATTCTTGATGTCTCCAAGGTTTGGTGAGGTCAGTACACTCCTGCATTGCAAACAGCATTATAATATGAGGTATATATTTAGGAAGAAAGAGTACCCTATCTCTTGAGAATCACAAAAATATGAATCTCTTTTGGCACAATGACTCTACTCCTAGAAATTTAACTGAAGAAAAGATTTACTAGACTAAAAATATTATATACATGAAGATACATGTTACAGAATTCTCAGGATTAAGGAAAACATATAAAATTGGAAAGTACAAGTATTCTAAGGTAGGGAAGTGTATCAGAATTTTCTAAATGGAAAAGAGGAAGAAACATATGTGTAGTTTGAAAAAGCATATTGAGATTATCATTACTTTTGTTTTCTTTTAGACATAAAATTGCTGCTTTTTATAGTTTTAAATGATGTTAATAAGTACAAGTATTCTAAGGTAGGGAAGTGTATCAGAATTTTCTAAATGGAAAAGAGGAAGAAACATATGTGTAGTTTGAAAAAGCATATTGAGATTATCATTACTTTTGTTTTCTTTTAGACATAAAATTGCTGCTTTTTATAGTTTTAAATGATGTTAAATAGGATATATCTTTATGTTCACTAAAATAAGGAATGAATACAGAAAGTCTGAAAAAATAATCTGATATCAGAAGCAAGACTAAGAGCAGATAGAAAATTAAACAAAACAATGATTGCTTATTGAGCACTTATATATGTCAGGCATTGGGGCAAATACTTTGCAGATACCATTCTTTATTTAATTTTTATATCCCTAAATGGTATTAGAATTAGAATACTTTAGGTCAACTTTAAAAGTCATTATCAGAACTAGATAATAACATGAAAAATGCATTTGGTTGTCCTATAGGGTATCCTACAGGTTATCCGCAAGGTGTCCAAGGCTTGGGTTTTTCAAACCTAGCTGGGGATGGAGACTATGCCTTCTACTTGTGTGTGGAGCAGGCTTAGAACGGTAAAGACGGGATCCTTCAGGAGTTGAACCTCAGTGAAAGGGCAGCCTAGAAAACAAATCTACCCCTTGGTACAGAGAAGCAATAAGAAAAGCTGTTTATGATAGCATGCTAAATACATTTTGCCCACTGTATTTAACAATATATTGAGCATTATTTTATATCATATAGAAAACACTTCTTTAATATCTATTAACCAAATATAAATAATGTAGTGAATAACCTGGTGTCAATCAGTAGGTCTGTCTCCCTAGAAAGGAACTATTGGATCAAAAGATATGCCTAAGAGCCGGGCACAGTGGCACATGCTTTTAATCTCAGCATGCGGGAGGCTGAGACAGGAGGATTGCTTTTTGAGGACAGCCTCAGCTACTTAGTGAGGCCCTTTGCAACTCAGTGAGACTCTGTTTCAAAATAAAGGCTAAAAAATAGGGCTGGGCATGTAGCTTAGAGGTAGAATGCCCCTGGGTTCCATCCCCAGTACTGCAAAATAAATAAATAAATAAATAGATAAATAAATAAATAAATAAATGCCTATTAATTTTCTTCCTAGAAGTTATATCAATTAATACTAACATAGCAAGAGCAGCGTATGTGGCTATCAATTCACATCCTAGGAAACATGGTGTGGGTTGGGAACTTCTAGAAGAATACAAAAAAATGTAAAGCCATCAAACTAATAGGAAACGGGAGGGAAAGGATTTTGTTAAAAAATCAAGAGGTAGAGACTAAGAAGGCATGATGACAAAGTGCAATGTAGTATCCTGGATTGGATTCTGGAGCAGAAAAAGAACATTAATGGAAGAACTGGTGAACTTGAAGCCTACTGTTTACTCAGCAGTGACGTGCCAGTGCTGGTTCCTTAGCTGTGACACGGGGACCACCGCAACAAAACAGCACCATGAGGTAAAGGGATGCAGACACTCAGAGCACCCTCCTGGCAGCTTTTCTGTAAATAAGATTAGTACCAAAAGTCTAGAGCAAAAGAAAGGAAGGGAAGAAGAGAGAGGGAAATGGGAAAACCATCCCATCAAGAGCAGTGGGCAGAGGCGCAGGCGTGGTGGGGAAATAGCAGCGCCTTAAAGGAACTGCAGGCAGTTGCTGTTGCTGTTGAGTGAAGACCCACCCCTTAATCAATGAGCTACTTAATTTTTCGCTTTTTTTCCTGCCATCCCCTTAAAAATTCTCGACCTGGGTTAACTTGGGCTGTCAAGTTTTACAAAGGCTTGACTTTCACTTTGATTAGGTCTTTATACCATCACTAAAGCACTATCGTTCTGGAATCACCCATGAAGGACTGACTATACTCATTAAGTCAGTAGATTTGTCATATCAGTGAACTGGTTTTGAAGGGAGATGAACATCTAAGAGGCAGTGATTATATATGTTTGACATCTCTGTCAATCAATTAAGTAATATTAAAAGCAAAGACAAATGCTTTGAGATCACTGACATTATGTTTTCTGCTCTCTTAACCAGCAGCAAATTGTCTGCACATCTGTTAGGTAAATAGGAAGCCATGGAATTGACAACTACCATATAAAACCAAAGAACTAAATGAGACATAATATAATACTTGATGTATATGTCAAAGACTGAAAGTAAATTCAGGGGTAAAATACTAAAATATACTTGCAATCTATATGTTCATGTTTGTAATGCTAATTTTTAAGACCAAAGTATAGGAGGCAGGATCACATGGCTCGTGGGGCTCCCTGGTAGTATCTGCTGGTCAAGAGCACTGCAGCGAAGGGATGCTGTTGGCAAGGTTAAAGGATGTGAGAGAGCGCCGCAGCTGGGAGTGAGGTATGCCTGAGCGTGGGGTAAGAAGGAAAAAGTAGAAAAGAGGCTCTTAGGGCAGATTGGAGTCTGGAAATTTAGATTTTACCCAGGAGAAGGAAACTGGGTTTTTATCTTGTAGGGAGAGGGACGGGATCGAGAGTGTGTGGTTGGTGAGAGGTGCTGGTAAGGTATGGAGGTGACGTCTGAGAGAACGAGCCCAGTAAGAGAAAATGAGAAAGAGGCGAGATCTAAGGTTCTTAGATTGGTTGGCTGATTGGGTGGTGATGCTTGTAGTAGGGAGAGGAATAGAGAAAGGTGGAAAGGCATACAGAAGTGGAGGGCAAAAGGCAGCCAAGCGTGGGGCTCAAGACCTACTTGAGAAGATCTAACTCGCAGTGGAGAGCACTTTTGGAGGACGCACTAGCAGCGAGGGGAGCAGGGAGCGATTAGGGGTAGAAAGGTTCAAACGGGGAAACAGGGACAGGAGATCATTTGCTTGAAAGCTACAATTTTGTGATGACAGGACAAGTTCAGTGTTATTTATGGTTACAACAATAAGCAAGGCTCTCTCAGATCAGGAAGGCGCCGGGCATTGCCGGAGGGAGACAGGCGGTGAGTTCCTCCGTGAAGGCTGGATGGAGAGCCTCCCATAAGAGGAAGAGGGGGCGAGCCATAACCAGCCCACCCATTTGCATTCCTTTATAGTTAACACTGCATAAAAATGTGCATTACAGAGCCACTTGCAAAAGCAAAAGTTAGATACAATCTACATTCCCAACGAAGATTCAAATTGGTAAATTATAGCACATTAACTCAAAATATTTCTTTCAGAAAATCTGCCTGTGTTCAGAGAAATAGATACCACATGCCACTTAATAACTTTTCTTAAAATTTATGCTCCCCCCCCCCCCGTGGTACTGGATGTGATTATAGCAAGACAGGGGATTCTTTCTGACAGGTATCCCCCTCTCAAAGTATTTTAAAATGTCAGGATCACTTTCCTGTGTAATGTACACTAGATAGAAAACCAAAGAAGCAGGACAGAAAGGGGTGGATGTAGAAGGAAGGAACCAGAACAGTACTAAGTTCCAGGTATGTTTACAGACTCTGGAGAAGAAAAACCAACCGACCTACCAAACAAGCAAGCAGACAGTTCTCGAGACAGTAAGTTTGATGAACTATGGTCAGTAGTATTACTTATTTACTCAGAATGTCCCAACTTTATTTACTGTAGAACTCTTTTCAGTGCAATTACTTATTAGCATGCTATGGAAACTATGATGATGTTGAACACATTTTGAGAAAAGGCAGAGTTATTTGATAACAAAGTTACTTCGGAAAAGGAAGAACTAGTAGAAAGACTGAATTTTGGAGGTCCGACTTCTGAGAGATGTCTTTAAGGAATGAAGACATCATTTTATCTTACAGCATTGCAATTCTTGTGTAAAATGGGGAATACTAACTTCATCTCTGTTTTACAGAGTCTCTTATACTAGCTGTATGATATGCCGGCAGTGTGGGTCCTACATATAGTAATTAGTGATCTCATTCTTATATTCTAAAAATTCTTAGTGCTAGGTACTAAGGAAGAGAAGAAATAAGCTTCTGCAAAAAGACTACAGTGTCTGGGAAAATAAGACTTAGGGAGAGGACAAAATGAATTTCAGTGCTTATTGGCTATGTGTAGATTGCCAGTGCTACAAGAGTTCAGAGGACAGAAATATGAAAGCTAGTTGGAGTTGTTTCTCCAGATGTGTGTTGGAGAACAGTGGTTAGAAAAGGAGGGGAGGAGAGTCCATACAGTTAAAGGCTCTTGAACCCATGTACATTCTACCTCTGAGCTATATCATTAGCCCTATTTTAATTTTTATTTTAAAACAGGGTCTACCTAGGCTGTTGAGAGTCTTACTACTTGCTAAGGCTACCACACCCAGCTAAACTGTTTTTCCTATTGATAAAAACAGCTAAAGAATAAAGCAATTAGCACTGATCTGATAAAACTAAACTCACTAAGAGTGTTTGACTTAAAAGTTCTAACTGAAAATAGAGCCTAGTTCTGGTGTAACACAGTGGACAATCCCCCTACTTTCCCAACTTCTATTAGCAGCAATTCAAATTTCAAAGTCCTGATTGCCAAATCTGGGAAAATCAATTAGTCAACAGTGCTGGGGAAATGGTGATACAGTCAACTGTATGATAAAAGAAGACATTAAAATTCTCATTTCAGACTTGCCCCAAATAAATTCTAGATGCATATATACTATAAGTATTTAAAAATTGAATAATAAAGAATAAATGGAGGTACTATCTTATTTCTGAATATGGAAAGGCTTTTAAAGAATAAATGCTTTTCTTTTATTCTTTAAAAGAAAGAAGTTACAAAGGGAAGTTACAGATTCAACTACATAGAAATTTTAAAAAGTATATAAAAATCCAAAACCACAAAATAGGCTGGAGAAAACGTCTTCAATAAAAATGGTGAAGGGGTGGTAACTCTATTATAGGAAGAGCTATACTTGGTAGGAATTTATTTTACTTATGAGACATGGGCCAGAGACAATGAGCTATTAGATACTTCACAGATAAAGAAACAAATAGAGAATAACTTTAAAGAATGTTCTGCCTCAAGGGCAATTATAGAAAAGCATGTTAAAACAACGTGACTTCTTTTGCCTATCAAATTAGCAAAGCTTTCAAAAAACTGAAAGCATTTATATTGATCACAGTGAGATTAAAATGGTCTTGACTCACATATTACATACGGGAATAAATTGGTGACACTTTCCTAGAAAGCAGATTGTTGACATACATCAAGAACCCTAGTATGTTCATATGATTTAACCCAGGATTTCTACTTCTGGAGACTGACCTAAGAAACTAATGGGCAGATCTAAATGAGGACAGATCTGTGTGATGTTCATAATAGTGTTATTTATACCATGGCAAAACCAGAAAAAAATGAATTGCCTAACCACAGAAAAATAGTTGAAATTGTATTCCATAAGGTGGAATATAACAAAATTATCATTTCTTATACATAGTTCTTAATAATATGAAGATGAGGTCATAAAATAATATTAAATGAAAACCAAGACACAAGTCTATGTAAACAATGTCTTAAATACTATTATTTCACATTTAGAACTTATAATATTTCAAAATTTCCATAATAAACATGCATTACTTTTGTAATCAGAAATAGAAGCGTTACTAAATAGGAGAACTTCATAAAGCTACCACGGGAAGTAAGAATTCCAAAAGAGCACACAACTGAAGTCATACCTTCCTTACTAAATAAAAGGAACTAAGAAATTTAGACAAATACCGCTTCTAAATGGTGCTGTCTAGAAACTGAGTGAACATAAGACCTCCTCGCCCCCCATGCCATGGCAGGGGTACAGGGCTTCCCTGGGACTCCCTGGCCCACTTTCCCAGCCATGGTCCTTTGGGTATGTGGTGCTCCTCTCATGCAGAGCCATCCTTATCTCCCCGCTGCCTCTCCAGCAGCCTTTCCACACCATCACAGCCTCTGCTTGCCTCTTCCCATTGCTATGCCATTTATTGGCACTTACCATACACCACTTTGCACAGTGGCTTATCTTTTTGGAGGTATATTGCACCTGCCCCTAGTACCCCCATTCAAGGGGCCCATAACCCCTTGAAGGCAAAAACGGCCATATGAAAAGTGCTTAATGGATGGCGGCTGATGACAGGGCTTAGGGCACCTAACAAATGCTGAATTAATCATTCTGGCCATTTCTGAGAAAAGAGGATTCCTACTCATATTTTACAAAAGCAAACAGTCACATCTAGAAGAGTTAATTTACTTCCATTAGATTCTTGAGGTGAACCCAAATAGACTGCAAATGTCCCTCTCCTGACTAGACCAGGCAGCCTCTTGGCAAGTCAAAAGTACATAACCCTTCAGTAACACTGGGTGCTCAACAGTGGAGTCAGTATTGATTTATGGTTGCAGGTGCCTGGCAGCTGGAGAACAGGGCTGTCACACCAGGCTGCTAGTACACCAGAGGGGAACTCACTGGCTCGAGATATTCTGACTCCAGATCTTCTCTGAACTTGGAGAATGGCCTCCTGGACACACTGTTCCGAGAGCCAAGGAAAGTCAAGTCACATCCTGGCACCGGCTTTCCAGAGCTCTCTTGAATTGATACTTTCAAATAAAATCACCAAATAATTGATTCTCAAGACAGTGTAACATTCTACACACTTTCCTGCAAGATATCTACCAATTAATCCAAATATTTTTAGGTTTTGCAGAAGCCCCTGGAAACTTCATACCAGCACTGTCCCTGCCTCTGAATTGTTTTGACATGTTTGGCCCATGATGACTCAATCAATTAGCAGTGCTATTCTACAGGCAGAGGGCCCGGGGTTTCTGTGACTCAGCAGAAAGACCTTGAAAGACATGTTATTTCGCTGGCTACTTCTGAATCCACTGTCATCTTGGCCAGATCTAGTGCAACAGATAAACAGTAAGGCAAGCAAAGAGGGGCATCGGCATCCTGGGGGACTCTGGGTAGTCTTGGTTTCTGCTCCCAAATCTCAGCTGACCCCGCTGCTCCTTGGCAAAGTCTGCTCACTGCCAACAGGCGCTCACGTCAACAGCAGATCTCCAGCCCCATATTTAAACACAGAAGAGCAGTCATATTCTACTCTCTTAAGATCTCCTTGCTAGGTGAAAAGATGGCATGGCTCTTAATGCTACTTGCAGTCAGTTCTTTCTGAGACTTTAAGGAAGAAAGAGGCTTAGAAATGAAAAAGGCATAGTGGCCCATTGAGAATAGAAAAGAGTGAAAGCTTCAGTATTAGGTAGAAGCTATCCATGTGGTTCATCCTTTGACCCATACCTTCATGAATACTTGTGGAGCATATAAAGTCCTAAGTATTATACAAGGCAGCGGGAGCGTAGGATGTGAATTCCTAAAGCTTCATATATCACTAAATGGAACTTAATCCAAGCTAGGAGGTATACGTGCTGTATACAGACAGGTATCTGTAATTGGGATGCCACCTCCTTTAGTGGCACTAAAGAATATAACTAAGGAGTTAAAAATGTGTGTGTGTGTGTGTGTGTGTGTGTGTGTGTGTGTGTGTGTATACAAATTTCAAATCAGGTATTTTTCTGATAGAGAAAGACAGTGAATACTTCAGGGAACAAAGATTCAGCAAATTTACATAAGGGAAATATGCAGATAACTAACACATAGATAACGAGCAAACTAGAAAACTTACTATATAGCCTCTTGCTGACAAATACATGCTCCAGAGTCAACTCTGTCCTTTCCCCCTTGTCCCCGTCTGACCTCGGACCTTTATGTAATTACCAGTGTGTGAGACTTCACATACTATGACGTTCTGACTTCTGCTCTGTCTGATATACTGCTACAGAGTTTGACAAGCGTGGCAGCAGGGGCTGTAAACTCAGTGCTCCTTGGAGGCTGTGGACTTGAAGTGTGGGTGGAGAAGAGGCAGGAGGGAGCCAAAAGGGGAAAGCAAGAAAGAATGCTTGTCCTTACATTTCAGAAATGAAAAGCATTTGAAATTAAATCACAATACTATTTACATTGGCACTGAAAAAAACACAAGGGCATGTATCTAACAAAATATTTAACAGATTTATATGAGAAATAACAGAAACCTAATGGAAGGAACCAAAGAACACCTAAATGAATGGAGAGATATTCCATGTTCATAGACGGGAAGACTCAATATTGTCAAAATGTCAGTTCCTCTCACCTCATCTGTGGATTCAACATAATTTCAATCAAAATTCCAGCAAGTTATTTTATGGCTATTCATAAAATGATTCTAAAGTTTATATAAAAAAGGTAAACACCCAGAATAAGCAACACTGTACTGAAGGAGAACAAGAGTGTCAGAGAATTGATACTTCCTAGCTTTGAAACTTTCTATGAAACTACAGTAAGGAAGACAGGACACTACTGGGGATGTGTGTGTGTCAGAGGGGAGAGGAAGATTGATGGAACAAATTGAAGACCCAAAATAAACCCACACAAATACAGCCAACTGGTCTTTGACAAAGAAGCAAAGGCAATACAATGGACAAACCAAGCCTCAAACAAATAGTTCTGGGAACAACTGGACATCCACATGAGAAGAAAAAATAAAGAGTGCAAACACAGATCTTACTTTCTTCACAAAAATTAACTCAAATGGATCATAGACCTAAATGTAAAAGATAAAACTATAAAATTCCTAGATGATAACAGGAGAAAATATAGGTGACCCTGGGTTTGGCAATAGCTTTTTAGATACAATACCAAAAGCACAATTGATAAGCCGGACTTCAATAAACTTCTGCTCTGTGAAAGACACTGTCAAGAAAATGAAAAGACAAACCACAGACTAGGAGAAAATATGTGCAAAACACATATCTTATAATGAACCTGTTTACAAACTATGTACAGAAATACTGACACTCAACAGTAAGAAAACAAGCAGTATAATTTAAAATGGGTAAAAGAGCTGAGGACACCTCATTAAGATATACCGAGGCGAAATAACATACCAAAAGGTCATCAGCATCACTGTATGACATCATGTAATTGCAAATTAGAGTAATAGATACTACTCCACACAGATGACAATGGCTAACACCCACAAACACCGACAACACTAAGTGCTGTTGAGGATGTGGAGTGACAGGAATTCTCATTTACTGTGGTGGGAATTCAGGGTGGCATGGCCACTAAAAGGCAGTTTGTTTCTTACAAAACTAAACATACCTTTAGCATGTTACCAGCAAATAGTGTTTACCTGAATCGGTTGAAAATTTATGCATAAGCCAAAATGTGCAAATGTTTATAGCAGCTTTATCCATAATTGGAAGCAACCAAGAGGTCCTTCAACAGGTAAATTGGTAAAAAAAGAAGCTGTGATAGTTTCATTCAGTGAAATATTAATATTAATCAATGGTAAGAAATAAATGAGTTATCAAGCCACAGGAAGACATGGAACAAACTTAAAAGCTTTGAATATTTGAAATTAAATATTGAATTAAATATTGCTGAGTGAAAAATATGACATTCCCAAACTGGCAAATCCATGAGGATGGAAGAGATCAGTAGTTCTCAGGGCTCTGGGGTGGGGCGTGATAAGCCAGTGAGGCAAGAGCAGGTGGAGTATATGGAATTTTTAGGGAAGTGAAACTTTTCTGTGTGACCCATACTTGGATTCAGGTTACTAAACATTTATCAAAACCCATAGGATATATTATACAAAGAGAAAACACTAACATAAAAATGATGCATCAGTTATAAATGTACCATACAAGATGTCCATAATCCAAAAAGCTGTGTTAGGGGGAGGAGGGACAGACCTGTAGGAACTCTCTATACTTTCATTTAGTCTATAAATCTAAAACTGCTCTAAAAATCATTTCTTTTCAAAAAATGTGAAATATTTCTACTTTATATCTACTATAGCTCTTTTATATAATTAGACCTGAATAATCAAGGAACTGTGCTCATATTCCCCTACATCCTTTCTGCCTTTTCTATTCCATATCTAAATAAATATTACCATCATCAAACCGGTTGTTCAAAATAAAAATCCAGGTATATATTTTACTGTTTTTACGTGTTACTTTGTACATTCATTCAAAAATTACTCAGAAATCTCAGATGTGCTAGGTACTAAGGTACTACTACAACAACAGCAAAATAAATAAATAAATAAATAAATAAATAAATACCATGAATGGATGATATACTCACTGGATACCACTCTTGATTCTTTCTTCCTTATTCTTCTCAATCTTAGACGAAGTATTGGCAGTTCTGTTTTTTTCAAACCACTCATATTTGTTTATTCCTATTGCTAATTTTAGTTCAAGGTACCATTTTAATTTTTTTCTAGTGTGCTCAAAGTACCATTTTAAAACAACTAAACTGCAAAATATTTTTAGATTGCTTTCTTACACTGATTCTTTTCTTCCAGTCTGTAGTTGGTGTGATTTAGAAAAAAAAATATGACTATATAAGTGATTTGCTTAAATTCCATTGATGATAATTATTTTTTGGATAATTTTTTCAAATTAAAAATCTAATACGGACTACAGAACCATTCTGAATACAGCCATCCTCTATTCTGTCTTATGTGACAACATGACCATTTGTTTATTTTCCAAAGCTCTAAAGACCCTATATTCTTTAAGTTTCTGTCACTCTTCACCTTTAAATTTCACTTTATATATCACATTTGATGGACTAATAATTGGAATGGTGATTGAATGGTAGTTCCAGGCAGGTGGGGCCTGGATGGAGGACATAGGTCATGGGGGCAGGCCCTAGGAGGATTTATCTTTTCCCCAGATTCTCTGTCTGCTGCCATGAACTGAGCAGCCTCCTCTGCTAATCCCTTCCACCATGATATTCTGCCCCATCTTAGATCCAAAGGAATACAGCAAGTTGGCCATGGAATAAATTCTCTGAAAGCATGAGCCCAAACAGACATTTCATCCTCTAAGGTGTTCTTTCGGGTATTTTGGTTACAGTGATGAAAAGCTCATGAACACATCACATTTGCACTAACGTGGTCCTCAACTCCTCCAGATTTGACTAGGTCTCTACAAATTATTCTTCTGTAACACTGTATTCTTCTTTCATAAAATCTGTCATACTTATATTATACTATCGATTTTATTTTCTATAATGTTAATGTCATGAGGAGAGAGCCTGCAGTTCTCATTGTTGTATCTACAGTTCCTGGCAATTGGTAGGTCCTCAGATTCAGCTGACAGCCTAACTCACTGATTGACACTTGGGAATAGGTTAACTTCGAAAGTAGTGGTTTTCCTATCCATGGGAATAGAGCTAAGTAAATCTGGAATATCAGGTAAGAGAATAAACCGTGTGTGTGTGTGTGTGTGTGTGTGTGTGTGTGTGTGTGTGTTACTAGGGATTGAACCTAGAGTCATTCAACCTCCGAGCTACACCCCCAGTCCAATTTTTTATTCTTTATTTTGAAACAGGGTCTCATTAAGTTGCGGCTCACACCACACACCTGGCTCACACCACACTTCTCTCGGATCATTTTCCTTAGTAACTCTATGAAGGCAGGAAGCTGAATGATGACCATCTATGGGCTAGCTTGTTGGAGTTTTTAAGTTTCCTCAGTATAGTTCCCATGGTATGATCCACATTTAGCAACTCAACAGCTATTTGGCTGTGAAGGAAAGAGTTCCCCATGGTACCAAACACAAATTTCTAGGAAAGGGTAACAAATCCTGCTATCTAGAAATTCAAAAGGTAAAAATGTTTGCTATAAAGCAAACATCTTTGTTTATCAAGAATATGAAAAGAAGCTGGGCGTGGTAACACAGCCTTGTAATCCCAGTAATTTGGAGGCTGAGACAGAAAGATTGCAGGTTTGCAGCCATCCCCAGCTATGTAGTGAGGCCTCTGCAACTCAATGAGACCCTGTATCCAAATAAAGAATAAAAAAATAGGGGTGAGGGGTATAGCTCAGAGGTAGAATGCCCCTGGGTTCAATCCCTAGTTACACACACACACACACACACACACACACACACACACACACAGAATATGAAAAGAAAAATTCTTTTTTCTTTTTTTGTAATACTGGGGATTGAACCCAGGGGCATTCTACCTCTGATCTATACCCCCAGGGTCTCTCTAAGTTGCAGAGGGCATCACTAAGTAGCTAAGGTTGGCCGAGAACTTGCAATCCTCCTGTCTCAGCCTCCCAAGTATGAAGCTTACACATGTGTGCCACCATGCCTTTCTGAAAAAAGATTTTCTGATGAGCATCTTCAATTTATTTAATGACCACAGATTCTGTTATGTAGGGTAGTTATTTGGTCAATATTATTCCTTTCCCAGGATGATGAAGTGGAAAAGCAAGACATGGGCAAAAACCAGGAGTTGGACTGCCAATAGCAGGTGTCCAAGGTAACAGAACCATGATCCTTACCGTGAGGATCCAGAAGTCATCAAAGTACAGCGGTGGGATGCCTAAAGTAGTAGGGTAAGGACAGACTTCCGGGAAGATGGCAACCAAGAAAAGCAATGTTTACGAGCCCTGCTAAAACTCGATCTCTGTTGCCACAAAATCAGCGCTTTTCATAGCCAGAAAACACTATCAGCAGAGAAATAAAAAATGTAAACACAAGGGACAGAGAAAAAAAAAGATTAGAAGAACAACCAGAGACCAGAAATCAAGCCTGCAATGCGGCAGTGGAGCCGTGCCAGCACCATCTTCCCTCACAGCACCAGGCTCCAGAGAGGAAAGGTAAACAAGGAGCTGAAGTGAGCAGTTGCAGATCATTCGGGTGTAATTCAGCTGTTCTTTCAGCGCAATGAACGTCTAAAACTCCCGGTGGCCAAGCTCATCACGCCTTCCAGGGACCCAGAACAGAGCTCAAAAGCAGAAAAGAAATACACCAGCCTCACAGCCGAGGGTGTGTCAGCAGCGCCATATTGCCAGCAGTACCAGCCTCATGGCCGAGGGCGCGTCAGCGGCGCCATATTGCCAGCAGTACCAGCCTCATGGCCGAGAGTGCGTCAGTGGCGCCATAATGCCAGCAGTGACAGAGATTTCACCACACCTTGCCACAGCTCCAGATCTGCATGCACAATAACCGTGAGTGTAATTGCAGCCCCTAATGGAGAAATCTCTGTACTGCACTCCCAGGGACTTGCGCAGCTTTGATAATCTCCTTGGGTCGGATATTTTGCGGTCCAACCCAGTGAAGGAGTAGCAGTGGCAGAGATACCACACCCTAGTCACAGCTCCCCGTAGGAAAACGCCCAGCCTGGCAGCCCCACAGTTTCGCGCAGCCTCGATTAACTTCCTGGGTATGAGACATTGCGATACAACCCAATAAAGGAGTAGTGGTGGCTGAGATTACAACAGATTCAAGATACAGAGCACCCTAAGTGAAGTTGTAGTGTCCCAGGGAAGGCACAAAATTCTGAAATCATGGGAAAGAGGAACAACAATAGAGCAGTGAATGCCCACAACCCCATATTATCAGAACCTTATAACACAGAAATTCAGAGATCTCCAGAAGATCAAATCAGGAATATATCTGTAGAAATAATACAGGACTTTCGAAAAGAATTTAGAGAGAGTCTAAAAGAAATAAAGGAAGGAATCATTGAGGTAAAGGCCTCAATTCAAAGTATAAACAATCAATTAGACCACATGGAGAATAGAATCTCGTTCCTAGAAGATGATCACTCCAAAAATGAATGCATAATTTCTAACTTAGAAAAGAAAATCAGACAGCAGGAATCTGACATTGAAGAAATATGGCCCCATTTTAAGAGAGATAACCTAAGAATAATTGGAATAGAGGAGGGACAAGAAGGTGAAACCAAAGGGATCAATAATCTCTTCAAAGAAATAATAGCAGAAAATTTTCCAAACATAGAGCAAGAGGTCAATACACAGGTCCAGGAAACTTATAGAACTCCCTTTAGACAGGATCGGAGAAGAGGATCCCCACGCCACATAATTGTCAAAATGACCAATGTGGAAGCCAAGCAGAAAATCTTAAAGGCAACAAAAACAAAGGGCCAAGTGACATTCAGAGGCAAACCTTCCAAAACCAAGTCATGAGAGCCAGAAGGGCTTGGAGTAACATGTTCCAAACTGAAAGAAAACAATTTCCAGCCAAAAATTTCCTACCCAGCAAAACTTTCTATCAAATTAGATGGGAAATAAGAAGCTTCCATGACAAACAGAAACTGAAGGAATTTGTCTTCAAAACCAGCGCTAGAGAAAATACTCTAAGAGATTAACTACAAAGAAGAAATAGGTAATACACACCAGAACCAGAGAAACAAGAATTTCCATCCAGCAGACAACTAAGCAAAGAAGAATATATTCATGTGTTTATAGGTCAAAATCTTTGGAGATTCATTATTTATTTCAGTCTTTACCTATTTCTAAATTGCATTTCTAAATTGTATTGTTTCCTTTTATTGTTGCTATTTTTTGGATTTCCATTTGGAATATTAATATACCTTCAAATATAGCATTTGGAAATATTTTATCCCATTCTACCAGTAACTTTTAACTCTGTTTACATTGTCTTTGGATGTACAATATTTTTTTATTTTTTAGGAAGTTTGTTTATTCTTTTGTTGCCTGTGCCTTTGAAATCATATCCAAGAAATCACTGCCAATTTCAATGTTGTGAAGTGTTATGACCCAGATTTTCTTCTAAAGGTTTATAGTCCTAAGATTGACATGTAGGTCATTTATCTTTTTTGAGTTAATATATGTATATGGTGTTAGGTAAGGGTCCAGTTTTATTATTTTTCATGTAATTATTATTTTTCAACAATATTTAGTGAAAAGATGATTATTTCCTTCACCAAATGTTCTTGGAAACTTTGTCAAAAATAACTTGACCATATATGGAAGAATTTATTTTTAGGCTTATTTTACTCCACTAGTTTATATATCTGCCTTTATAGCAGTACTACACTGTTTTAAATATTGTAGCTCTATAAGGTTTGAAATCAGAAAATGTACATCTTCTAGCTTTGTTCTTTTTTGAGATTGTTTTGGGTATTTAGAGTTCATATTTCATGTTAGGATAAATTTTTTTCTGAAAAAAAATACACAATAATTTTACCTTAAAAAAAAAAAGAAAAAAATCCTCAGTTAAGAAAGAAAGCAAAAAGAAATACTGAAATGGTATCTCTAGGTGATCAAAAGTTTGATATCAGACAAATGAATCAGTTATGTTAGATTATCATTGTTAATTTTGGATAAATTGCTATAATATTAGATGTCAAACACTAAGCCAAGCATGGGAAGGAGGGATGGGAGGGAATGGGTTGGGAATTGGGTAGGGGCTAACTGGGCGATGTATGCATGTATGTCTACAAAAGTTTTTATCCCATTATGATGTATGAATACAGTGCACCAATAAAATTTTTTTTAAAAAAGTAGTGGGGCAAGAACTCAGCACAGACTATGGCAGATGAAGAAAGGACACCAGGGTTGCTGCCATTCTTATACACACACAGTTGTTTGCATAGTGCTTTTTTACAGGGTTCAAATCTTCCTCTATTCCTCTTCCAGGGTTTCCAAGGATAATATACTGTGATGACCTGATGTTGTGTCCCTAGCCTTTCCAGCTCCAGCCAGATGTCCAAAGTCCTCCCTTTTAGTTCTGCTATGAAATTAAGACTCTTTTTGGCACGCTAAAGCTGTGAGTGTAACTACTCATGTAAACTCCCAGCTCATTTTCTACAGCTGCCTTGGAAAGCAAATGTGGGAAATTTGTAAATTTATTAGAATATGATGATTAGGCCACAGCTAAGATTCTTTTTTGGGGTGAGGGGAATGAGGACAGTTGGTAATTTTTTCAAAGTGAATACTCCGGGTCCTTTAATGATTTGTTTTATCTTATGAGGAGATTTGGAAGGTACATTAAGATGCTCTGAACTTAAGCTTGGATCTTGTTCATTAGAATCTTGGAGTTAGAACGGCTGTCAACTAGCTTTTTATAGTGTAGGTGGAGGATGACTGGACAATGGAAGATAGATTAGCTGTCTCTGAAGAACCTTTCACCAAAGAGTCTATGATGATGTACAACCAAACCCCAGGGTGATTCCAATGATGGTTTTTCTGGCCAGCAGTCCTGGGATACTGGTGTGTTTTCTAGTCTCTTGAAAACTGTTCTCTGAATTACCTGACTCAATCTGCCAGGACATGAACTACTCAGAGAGCAGAAAAATGACAATGGTCACAACTAAAAATTGCGTTTTAATTTTTTCATTAGTTTCATGTCCCATGGCAGGTATGTGTATGTATACTATACTTCAGGTCCTTTAATCTTAGGTTAGTGTTCTTATTTACCAACTAGACAGAAGATCTTTAAAGGTAGAATATAGGCTCTATAAGCCATCATTTTATTGACAATAACACTTTGGAGAGAGACTTATAGCTTTAAACTTATGCTAATTTTTATCATGTACCAGAGACAGTGTAGGTTCATCCAAAGACTATTACCTTGAAGTTCACTCTGGTTTCTGAATATTGAGTCTTTCTTCAAAACATTGAGCTGTAATTATTCATTTCTTTGGGAACAGCAAAAGCCCATTTTTACCTGTGCTTGCGTCCTATAGACCTTGTCTGTGTTCTTCATTATTCATGTCTGGTGCTTACTACAGTAAATGCTCAACGAATATTTGCAGAATAAATGAAAAAGAGTTGTGTATTAGCAGCTAACTAAGTTGCTCTTCATATACTGCCTACCATTCAAAAGGACATAAGGTAGATATATGCAAAATAAGACAAAATAGAAAAATGGTAAGATTAAAAATCAAAACAAGCTGGGTGTGGTGGTGCACATCCCAGCATTCAAAGTGTGAGACAGAAGGATCATGGTTCGCGGACAGCCTCAGCTACTTAGTGAGGCCCTTCGCAACTCAGTGAGACCCTGTTTCAAAATAAAGAATAAAAAGTAGAGCTGGGGCTGTAGCACGGAGGTAGAATGCCCCTGGGTTCCATCCCTAGCACTGCAAAAAAAAAAAAAAAAAAAAAAAAAAAAGAGGGAAAGATGGACGAACTAGACATCTGAGTGAACTTATCACTGCACTGTATCACTAAATGTAGTTTAACTGGCTCTCTGGCGGCCAAAAAAAAGAAAAAAACACATTTCCAGTTTCAACACAATTCATCTAAAGATGCAAACATTTTCCTGGCATTGGAGTCTAAAAGAGAAAAACATTTTTGCATAGATTCTTACATGTGGAATGGTAGACACATTTTCTACCATATAAGAAGACATTATTTGTTTGTTTGTTTGTTTGTTTGTTTGTTTATTTATGGTAGTAGGAATTGAACTCAGGGGTGTTATGAGTTACATTCCAGACTCGTTTTATTATTTTTTAATTTATGAAACACGGTCTCAAATTTATGAAACAGGGTCTCACTAAGTTACCAGGGACTGACTTCAAACCTGGAATCTTTTTTTTTTTTTTTGTCTTAGCATCCCAAGTACTAGGATTACAAGTGTGCACTACTATGCCCGGGTAGGGATGTTATTTATTTATTTATTTATTTATTTATTTATTTATTTACTTATTTATTTATTTGTACTAGAGATTGAGCACAGGGAAAAATCTATCTTTGAGTGAACCCTAGTTATACCCCTAGTTCTGTTTTTTATTCTTTATTTTGAAATAGGGTCTCACTAAGTTGTGGAGGGCCTAAGTAGCAGAGGCTGGCAGCAAACCTGCATTTCTCCTGTCACAGCCTTCTAAGTACTGGGATTACAAGCATTCACCACCAGACTCAGCAGGTTTTTTTATTTTTACCTCTGTAGAAGATTGTTACATTTCTTCCAAATGGGTGTTCATTCTCTCTCTCCTTCTCTTCTCTTACTCTCTCTCTCTCTCTCTCTCTCTCTCTCTCTCTCTCTCTCTCTCTCTTTCCTTCCTTCCACTTACCCTCTCTCCCTTCCTTTGTTTGGTACAGGGGATTGTACCCAGAGGTATTCTACCTTCTAGCTACAGCCCAGCCCCATTTTATTTTATTTCTTTCATTTTTAAAACAGGGTCTCATTAAGTTGCAGGGGGCCTCACAATGTTGCTGGGGCTAGTTGCAAACCTGTGATCCTCTTATTTCAGTCCCCAAGTACTGGGATTATAAGTGTGCACCGCCACATCTGGCTCAAATGGGTATTTTTTGGTGTGTGTGTGTGGTACTGGGGGTGGAACCCAGGAGCTTTTCTACTTCCAGGCTATACTCCCAGACCTATTTTATATTTTATTTGGAAACAGGTCTCACTAAGTTGCTGAGAGCCTCACTAAGTAGCTGAGGTTGGCTTCGAACCTGTGTGATCCTCCTGTCTCAGCCTCCCAAGCGCGGGGATTACAAGTGTGTGCCACCACACCTGGCCTCAAATGGGTATTTTTTAAATAGCAGCATTTACAAAAGTCAAATTCATCTAGCTTATTTTTACTATAGGGCTTACTGCTACCTGATGCTTATTTTGTTTTTATGGTTATTTATTTCTTGTCTGATTCCATCAACTTTAAACAGACCTCACTTGTCTTGTTCAACCTTGTATCCTCAACTCACAAAAGATTGTCTGGGTTGGGTGTGGTGGCGCACGCTTATAATCCCAGCATTTGGGAGGCTGAGACAGGAGGATTGCAGGTTCGTAGACAGCCTCAGCTACTACTTAGGCCCTTTGCAACTCAGTGAGACCCTGTTTCAAGATAAAGAATAAAAAATAGGGCTGGGAGTATAGCTTGGAGGTAGAATGCCCCTGGGTTCCATCCCCAGTATTGAAAGAGAGAGAGAGAGAGAGAGAGAGAGAGAGAGAGAGAGAGAGGGAGAGAGAACGCTTGCCTGGGAAAGAGAAAGTGCTCTATAAATGCCTGGTGAATAAATCATTTAAATGGACAAAATGTTGAGGAAGAACCACTAGTCAATGGCTTTTCTTGCTTCTTATGATCATTCCCGGTTTACGAAAATAAAGCTTCTTTGGATGGCATTCACTTAATCAATCACTGGCTCAATTACATGCAATCGCCATTTTTGTTGGCTATTGATAGTTTCCTGCGAGTCACCCTGACAGAATGGCTTTATCAAGCTCTTCAGGTTGAACATCAAGGATTAGTAAGTGCAACCCTAATTTATATTATTTAGCAGTGCCCATTGGAACGTAAGCCTCCTGAAAGCAGTGACTTGGCCTAACTGCTGAATCCTTGCAGAGTAAGTGACTTGTTGAAAAAGTGGATGTTTTACTCCTTGAGTTATTTTAAGGAAACCTTTCATCCAGAAAGTAATAAAAAGCTTGAAAACCATGGTAGAAGGATCCATGATCAGGTTTCACTCATTTTTATAATTTTGGTAATGAAGACAGTCTCCAAACACTTGTCTAAGTATGGCACCAAAGTCATAATGTGTTGCCCAGTTACAGCCTGGATTATATTGTAGCGCACTGGGCAATACCTTTCTGATCCTGACAACATTGTCTAGACATGAGCATACTTGGCAAAAGTCAGATTTATGTAAGCTAATAAATTACTTGGTTTGAAATCTATTACGATTTTTTAAAAAGTTATAGTTCCTTTCCCTCTCATCACTTGTTGAAAACGTAGTTCCAACTTGTTTCCTAAAAATTAAAGCACAGGTCTTCATTATTTCAGTAGATTACTCTCTATTTGATAGTGACAGTGTCTCCATAGTTGTCTTCTTTTAAATGTCTAATTTCTTATTTAGCATGCTTGTTCCTGATTTGGATGTTTGATCTTGATTTTATTCTTAGAATCTTACTTGAATTCTAAGCCTTTCATCATAAAATAGCCTCTTACAATAGGTTTTCTAGGCCCCTATGTGTTCAAGATGTATACAGGAATTCTTATTTAGGTAACATAACTTGTTTTCCATCAGATTATACTAATCTAAAGTAACCAATTTAAATTTTTTATCTGGAAAGAATGGGTACAGTGATGACACATCTGCTGTCACTTGCATGCTGGTTGGGTTACTGCTCCAGATGGATATATTTGGTTCATAGACATGAACCAAATCCATTTCTACTGAAACTGACGGCAAGCATTTGCAAGATAGTTAAGAGGCTACTTAGTGAGACACACATTTGGGTTTGAGGATAGCACTTTAAAATTTCTAAGTAGCAACAATTATAAAGTTTGAAACCATAATTTCAATAGCACTTAAGACAACTAGGGCTCAGGCAAATACAAATTTGTCTGTATTATGATTCTTTCTGGAGAGAAAAGTATAAATGCATTGATCACTGAGTATAATGATACTTGGCATTTTCTTAGCTCTACCCTTTGTAACTTTGTCCAATATGTATGACATGAGTAGCATAACTTAACTGAACTAAAATTTTAGAGGCTTTTCATTTAGTAAGTGTAAAGCTTAAGTAACTTCACACCTGATCAACATTAATATTAGATACATGTTTTTGTTTACATGATTTTATCACCACTGAATCTGCCATTACTCTTGTGTTATAATGAATGAACCACCCTTGTTCTTCCACTTAAGTGCTACATTCCTTTCTGTCTTCTTAAGGGCTTTGTTTCTTAATTATCTCCTCATTGTCACTAGAGTCATAAACTTTTCCCTCTACCAGAAGAAAACTTTTCTCTTTCCATCCCCACAATTATTATTATCTCCAGATTTGTTAACTCCTGAAAAATAATTGGGTACAAGAAAGGGAAAGTGGGCAATGAAGCCAAAAAGGGTTATAGTTATTTTTGGAAATTGTACAATTTTATTTAATTGCATTTTATATAAACATGGATGAAACATCTGGCACTATTACCTATATAAATATTCTTTCATTTGACTTGATTGTGTACACATGCCTGTGTGTGTGTGTGTGTGTGTGTGTGTGTGTGTGTACGTGTTAGGGAACTGGTGGAATATATATTCCTAGTGTCCGCTATTATCACAGGAGTGATATACTGCTTCAATAAGTTCTACTCTAAAAACAAAAACATTGGAAGGCAATATAAAGAGTAAAACCTTCAGTCTTGTCTAGGTTCAAGTCTAGGTTCTGCCATATATTTATGGTGATATTATTTGGGGAAAAGGTCTCTGAAATCATCCTAAATTAGCTGCATACACCTTAAGTCCAATGGCAAGTATCCTTATAAGAGCCAGAAGAGAAGACAGGCAGAGAAAGGAATTTTGGAAACCAGAAGCCAAGGAATGCCTGGAGCCACTAAAAGCTGTAAGATGTAAAGTTACTACTGCATAGGTTGAGACTTTGGGGGGATGTTGGGAAAGAGCGACTATGGTTTGCACATCAGGTGGATGTGATTTTTTTTTTTTTTTTGTGGTACTGGGAATGGGACCCAGGGGCATTCTACCTCTGAGTTACACACCCAGCCCTTTTTTTTATTCTTTATTTTGAAACAGGGTCTCACTGAGTTGTAAAGGGGCTCACTAAGTAGCTGAGGCTGTCCACGAACCATGATCCTCCTCACATCAGATGGATGTGAATTTTTAAGGGCCAAGGATGAACTGTAGTGGATTAAATGGTGAACCAACAACAACAACAACAACAAAAAGGTATATACAAGTCTTAATCTACAGTACCTGTGAATGTGACATTTACTTATTTAAAATTTGTAGAATATATTTCTCCTTTTAAAATTAATGAGTTTGCTAACATTCTGATTCAAAGGGTAATTTAAAAGCATCATGTAAAGAGTCACTAGGAGCAAATGAAAAACATCTTGTCCATGGTTGCTGCAAAATTCTGCATGTGAATTAGATCTGTTTTCTCAATGTCCAGTTTGGATGAGGTCTCGTTGACTTATGTGATACAAAGAAACTGTTGTTTTTTTTTTTAGAAAATATAAAAAAATATGTTTTATTATTACAGATTTTCATTCTAGAGAGAAATTCAATGTGCTGAAAGAATTAGTAAAACTCCATGGGAAAAATGGTCCCCTGGTGTACTCTGTTCCTTCTTGGGCCAGTGAGCAACAGCAACCTAATTCTTTATCTATGAAATTATTTTAAGCCTAAAGAACATTGTATTACATGAGATTAGCCAATCACAGAGAGTGAAGGATCATGTTTTTTAGTAATCGGGGATACCAGAGGGATTTCAGATAATGGAAGAGAAACTCCAGTAGAGCCAATGAGGTGGTCTAGAAAAAGGGGTCAGGGGTAGAGGGAGAGGAAGAATCGATGAAGAGATCATTCAATTGACATGATGTACATATGTGAGAGGACCATCCCCCCCCCCCCAGTACTGGGAATTGAATCCAGGAGCATTCTACCTCTGAGCTTCACCCCCAACCCTATTTTTTTATTCTTCTTGTTTTTTTTAAACAGGGTCTTACTAAGTTGTGGAGGGCCTTCACAAAGTAACCGGGGCTGGCCATAAACCTGTGATCCTCTTGCTCAGCCTCCCAAGTACTTGGATTACAAGTGTATACCACCACACTCGGCTAGAGAAGACCTTATTTAGAAAAATGAATTTTGCAGATGTAATTTAGGTAAGGATCTCAAGGTGAAATTCTGGATCAACCAGGTGAGCTCTAAGTTCAACGACAAATATCCTCAAAAGTCATAGAAGACAAGATGGGGGGAAGGAGAAGGTCATGCAAAGATACAGAATGGGAGATCTTTGCCACCTATTACTCCAACAGAGGACTAATATCTAGAATATACAAAGAATTTTAAAGACCTGGATTATATGGTGGACCCATTCCCAATTTTCTGAGGAACCTCAGAAAATTATACCTATGCATGCATGTCCATGTTTATAGCAGCATAATTCATAATGGTCAAATTATGGAACCAACCTAGGTGTCCACACACAAATGAATGGATTACAAAATTATGGGCTAGACACAAAATGGAATCCTACTTAGCAATAAAAAAGAATAAAATTATGTCATTTGTAGGAAAATGGATGAACTTGGAGAACATTATCCTAAGTGAGATTGCCCATCACATAAAGTAAAGAGTCGTGTGTTTTCTTTCATATGTAGAAGCTAGGGAATAATGGGGAAATGAGAGGGATTTCAGGTTGTGGAGGAGGAACTCCAGTGGAGCCAGGGAGGTGTCTAGGGGAAGAGGGTCAGAGAGGGAGGATCAATGGAAGAATGGCTTCCATCATCATATGTACATACGTAAGCATACTGTCAATCTCAATACCTTGTATGGGGAAGGGAGGGGAAGGAGAGAGAGGCGAGGGAAAGCCCACCAAGTACCATGTGCATGTATCTCACTAGCACTATGAACTGTACATTATGATGTGAGACTATAATGCACCAAACCAAACCAAACGAAAAGACAGAAGCAGAGATTGAGTTACCCATGTCACAAACCAAGGAACCCCTGGAGCCATCAAAAGCTGGAAGAGGAAGTAATCTCTCCTGGGGGCTTTGGAGGAAGCAGAGAACTTCTGAGATATTGGTGTAACCCAGAACTGTTAAAAAAAATAATAATAACTTCTGCTGGGCACGGTAGTGCACGCCTGTAATCCAATACTTGGGTTGCTGAGACAGAAGGATCACAGGTTGGAGGCCAGCCTCAGCAAATAGATTCTCATCAACCTCGTAAGACCGGTTTCAAAATAAAATTAAAATAGCACTGGGAGTGTAGCCCAGAGATAGAATGTTCCTGGGTTCAATCCCTGGTACCACACACAAAAAAGAAAGAGAGAGGGGGGAGGGAAAGAAAGAAAGAGAGAGATGAAGCAAAAGAAAGAGATGAAGGAAAGGAGGGAGGAAGGAAGGAAGGAAGGTAAAGGAAAGAAAGAGAGAAAGAAAGAAAAGAAAGAAAGGAAGAAAGGAAGGAAGAGAAAGAAAGACTTCTGTTGCTTTAGCCACCACATTGCTGGTAATTTGTTATACAAGTTTCAGGAAACTATACAACAACTAAGAAATTATCAAACCATTTTGCAGATAAGGTAACTACAGCTTACAGAGCTTAAGTGCTTTCAATTCTGCAATAGTTTCTTCAAGGTAGAATGAAAAGACACTGGAATTGGAATTAAGGACTGGAGTTCTGTCTGACTTTAGCTGTGGGACTGTTGGTAGACTGCTTTTTGGGGCAATGATTGCTACATCTATAAAACTGAGAGTAGGAGTGGTGAGTACAGACAAGAAAGATTTAAAACTGGCTAATCAACTGAACCACATGGGGAGCTTATACAGATTTCCAGCCCTCACCACGTTGCTCCATTCCAACCTGCTAACTTGGAATCATTATGTCATTTTGGCCCTGAAATCATTCTTAAAAAGCTCTCAGGAGCTGGGTGTGGTGGCACACACTTGTAATCCTAGTACTTGGGAGGCTGAGACAGGAGGATCAAAGGTTCCAGACCAGCCTCAATAATTTAGTGGGACTCTCAGCACCGTAAAGAGACCCTGTTTAAAACAAACAATAAAAAGGGATGGGTGATGTAGCTCTGAGGTAGACTGCCCCTGGGTTCAATCCATAGCCAGCCCCTTCCAAAAGAGGTTCCAGGCAGTTCAAGATTAACCACGTTTGGAAATCACAGGACTTGATGATTACCAAATCACTTCCGGTGCTAAGGTTAGCCTTGGGATTAGAGACCAATTCCATAGTTTTCAGCACTTAGGTATCTGCATGATACTTTGTATGTATCTGTGAATGCGAGTATCTGGAACCTATTTATTCCAGGTTCCAGGAGCAAGAAATAGGGGCTTAAAGTAAAGGTGACTATGCTTTGTTATACATAAACAGTCACTGTCCCTGGCTGACTCTGTCCTGCTCCTTCTTGTCACGTACCAGGAACAAAATGATCCCGCAACGTGTTATCTCTGCAAAGGGCCAGCGCACGCGTGGCCAGCACAGGCCAGGTGGAACAGGATTGTTTAAAGTGTCTGCCTGTGAGCTCGTCCTGCCAACCCAGATTCCTCACATCTGAGAATAATATTCACGAAATCTTTCCCATCTTTCAAAAGTCACACAGCTTAAAAAATAAATAAGATACATCTTCTTTCTTAGAAAAGGCCCAGTTTGACTAGACAAGTTGATTTTCTTTCCACAGACAAGTATGTTTTATTTATTAGAACAATAATTCTTTGATCTTACATGGTCATTAGATAATTTTTCAGTATTTAGCAAACTGTTCAAAAGATATTTAAATGCTAGTTGTTTTGTTTTTAAGCTCAGGCTTGGGTTAAGTTCCTGGTTCTCAGATTAACCTTCTTCTTTCCTGAATTTAATCTCTGACAATATTAGGATTGGATAAATTACATTTGTTTTAGAGCTCGAACTTAAACAGTAAAATTAGTTGAGCCCGACTGAATGCAAGCTTAGCAGATGCAAACCCACCATCAATCTCTGGTGTTTAAGCCAGGTAAAGGCAACATTCTGATGTTTACCATTAGCTAAAGAGAGTGTGTTAACAAGGCCTGTTAACACATAAAGCTTGAGTTACATGTCTGTCAGCTATCAAAAGACCCTTATGGAGGCAGAGTTTGTGAGTTCTGTGAAATTAGCAAGACTTAGATCAATGAAACACTGGTGCTTTCCTATCTTGAGAAAGATCAAAGCAGAAGTTATTTCTTCTGTTCCCTCTAAACTGCTCAGTTTCCCAGGGCTGGCTAGTCACACAACCCACCCAATCATAGGATAGTGTGGGGATGGCGGGGCGGGGCCATGTGGTCCCAGACAGTCTTCTGGTTTCTACAATTCCAGTCTCTGAAGACCTGGAATTCAATGGGCACAAAAATACCTCAATCAGCTGGGACTCTTCTCATGAGAACACTATCTGGGAACGTCAGTCCTCAGAGTTTCAAGTGGGGGTGGCTCACTCACTCGCTCACTTCCACACAGCCTTTAAGTAATCTGAAGCTAACTGCCTACATGTGATGGGATTCTTATTCCTCCTCCTCCTCCTCCTCCTCCTCCTCCTCCTCCTCCTCCTCCTCCTCCTCCTCCTCCTCCTCTTCCTCCTCCTCCTCCTCCTCTTTCTCCTTCTTCTTCATACTGGGATTGAACCCAGGAGCATTCTATCTCTGAACTACACACTCAGCCCCTTTAAAAATAAACTTTTAAAAAATTATTTTGAAACAAGGCCTTGCTGAGTTGCTAAGGTCCTTGCTAACTAAGTTCCTGTGGATGGCCTTTAACCTGAGATCCTTCTGACTCAGCCTCCAAATACTGGAATTCTCGTTCTCCCAAGGCATGTGCCACCACACCCTACTCATGCATTCTTTAAAGATAATAGCACAGAATTCTCTCAATCATTTCTTTTGAAATTCTCAGGCTGCTCAAATGACAATAAGAGGGAAAATGCTTTCTTCATAGAAATTCAAGCAAGAACAGCATGGAAGCATCTCCTCTTTAGACCTTGAGCTCCCCGCTGGCAGGTTTTAGGCTGATCTTAATGACCCCAGCACACTGATCAGAGCTTGACACAAAACAGGTGCCTTAAGAATCCTTGCCCAGCATGGTGACACATGCTTGTTATCCCAGCATTTGGGAGGCTGAGAAAGGAGGATTGCAGGTTCAAGGCCAACCTCAGCAACTTAGTGAGGCCCTCCACAACTTACTGAGACCCTTTTTTAAAATAAAAAATAAAACGGGGTTGGGGGGTGTAGCCCAGAGGTAGAATGACCCTGGATTCAATCCCCAGGACCACCAAATAGGAAAGAGAACGCTAGCTGATGGTGGCACATGTCTATAATCCCAGTACTTGGGAGGTGAAGCCAGCCTCAGCAACTTAGTAAAGTCCTATGCAACTTGGTGAGACTCTGTTTTAAAAAAAGGAAATTTCTAGTAACACACACACACACACACACACACACCCCTTGCCAAACAAGTGAATGAGTGATTAAAAATGGGAGAACAGGAGGTGTTAAAAGCCCTCAATATATACAGAGAGAGATTGTAACTGCTCCACAGAGAATTTTAAGCTTAGCATTTCTTGTTTTAATGGCTATTACTGCTTCAAAACCACTGCCATCAACATTTTATGAAAAGTTTCAAACACAAAAAAGGGGAAATAATTTAACAGTGAAAATCTACACAGCCAATTTACATTTTACTATATTTGTTTCATTGTGTACTTTCATCCCTCTCTCTATATTCATCGCCTATTCTTAAGTGTACAGTTTAAGTAAATTCTGACAAATGCATACACTACTGTAGCCCAAACTTGTATTAACAGAGGCTATAAATATAATAGGTTGTAGTTGAGTAGGTTATATTAAAATAGGTTTCCATTATCTAGTCCCAGTGTCTCAGAGGCAACCATTATTTTTTTTGCCAACACCTAAATTAGCTATGCTTGATCCATGAACATTGTAGATTGTCACTTATTGTAAAATTTAACATGAAAAGAATACACAGTATGTTCTCTCTGGTGTGAGATTCCTATCATACAATATAATGTGTTAGGGATGCATCCACACCATCATAGCGATTCCTTTTTAACTGAAGAACAATACTCCATTATGTGAATACACTATAATTTGTACATTATCATATTGGTGGGTTCTTGGGACGTTTCGGTTCTTCACAATTATAAATACAGTTGCTATGAGCATTCTTTTATAAGTCTTCTTGTGGACATGTTTTCCTCTTGGATAAATACCTAGGATTTCCATAAGAAACTGCTAAGCCATTTTCCATAGTAGTTGTAACTATTTCGTACTCCCACCGATAGTCTGAGCACTTTGGTTGCTCTGATCAGCCCCGCTCTGTCTGAGCCGGTTAGTGCCGGCTAGCCTCTTCCTAGCAGGCCATTCTGGATTCTTTGCCCTGAGAAATGGTAGCAGAAATTTAGCTCCTTCTTCAGGCTGACATACAATAAAGTTTACCTACAGTACTAAAGCAGCCACTTTAATTACACACTCTATAAGGTAGATGTATGCGGGGAAGTTGAACTGTGTGATGCATATTTAGAGAAATGCTATGGTACAGAGAGACATGGGACTTCCATCCATATCACTGGGTCAAGTGAAGCCCATCAGGGCATTAACAAAGACTGGCAATCTACTTGTAACAATTCATGCTTTGGAGTGAGCCTGTAGGATAACAGAAGTCATATCCCGTTTTGATTGTGTGAGGCAACAATTATGAACAGAGGATCACCGGCACAGCCTCTTGCAGTTGGAAGAGATTGCCTTAAAAAATGTCACCATACAGATCAAGTTCAAAGATTCCCTTCCCCTGCCCCATGGCCAATAACACAGACAGGATTTCAAACATGCTGAAAGTGCAATTGAAAAGAATCTCATATATAGCGTAAGCCCCAGCAGATCTCAGCAAGGAGCATGGGGGAAGTAGAGAAGAGCCATCGAGATCATTTGATAAGAGAACAGAGAAGTTCTTGGCAATTTCCTTGTAATAGCTGCAATTCTCAGTAACTTAATCCATGGGGGATGGTGAAGTATAGATATTTCTACATGCAAGAACATATTCAACAGCTTTCCTGTTATAGAGACTAACAAATCTGTGGCCTCATCTTATATCTGGTGATAATCTATAGAATTTCTTTTCCCAAAACTACTCCTTTAGAAATCAAAGTTACAAAATACATCCAGTTAAGAGCCTACTATAATTCTGTATGTATCTGCCGTATGGCATGTGTGATATCCTGAACCCTCCTCTGTCTGTCCTTTAGCGAGATGAGGAGATGAATAAAGAGTTTATGTTGACAAGGACTATAAACTAAGCAGCTCCAAACGCACTCCCCCAGGCTCCTAGAATACAAAGCAAAAAGTAATCATTCCAAATGACCCCCAACTATTTAGAATTTCATACCATCAAGTCAGATGAACCAAAATTGCTACCACCTGTAAAGATTCAAAGAAATACAAAAATCACTAAGAAGAAGAAGGGGGGAAAAGTGGCAGATGTGCTTGGAGGGAGGGAGAACACAGAGAAGAGGCACATGCTTGGAGCACCCCCTCCAGGGGTCTTTTGATCAGACTGGAAAGTAACAAATATGCTTATCTATTCTTCTCATGCTTAGGATTTTAAGAAAAGTTTGCTAAAACTTTTTGATCATTTTAGGACATAGAAATGAAGGCTAGAAGGAGTTCTTGATTATTTGAAAAATCATAGACTTGTAGCTTTGGATAGGATTGTGAAAATCATTTATTATAAATTCCTACCCAATATGAAATGCTTCTTACAAGTGAGAATCTGTTTTCTGCTTGTATGCTCTTGTTATAGAAAATATAAGCTGCTCCAACATTTGAGAGCTCTGGGTATTAACAATTTTTTTTTTTTTAACTGAAACAATCTGCTTTCCCTAAACTTCCAATCAGAGGTCCTAGTTAGCCAAACAGAAGCAAGTATACTCAGAATTCTCTATTAATTAGACTTTCATATATTTGAAGCTGGATATCATAAATCTCTTCAGTCTTCTCTTTTCCAAGAAATATCCTCTGAACTACATCCTCAGCCCTTTTAAATTTTGAAATGGGGTCTCACTAAATTCCTGGGGCTGGACTATAACCTGCCATCCTCCTGTTTCAGCATCCCAAGTCCTTGGATTAAAAGTGTGTACCTCCATGACTGGCTCCACATATTTTTTTTTTTTTTGGTATTGGAGATTGAACCCAGGAATGTTCTACCTCTAAGCTATACCTCTAGCACCAAGCCATTTTAATTTTTTATTTTTAAACAGGGTCTTGCTAGGTTTCTGAGACTGGTCATTGGAGGCCAAGACTCCACCATACTCAGCTGCACACTTCTTTTAACAAGGTTTCCAGACCTCTTGCTAGCCTGGTTAACTTATTCCTCTAATTGTACTTTAAAGGTATCCTCCTTAATGGCACTCCAAATGAAATGCACTGCCTTAAGCATGGCGTATTATCAAAGCTAACTGCCTCCAATTGCAGTTGATGAGAGAGATGCCCAGAAAGGGTATGTCACTTGCTCACACTTACACAGGCAGAGAGCAGCGAAGAGAAATAGGACATGGATTTCCCGATGCCTTAGGTCAGTCTTTCTTTTCTATATTGTAAAGAAAATAGCCTGTTGGCTTAGAAAATAAGAATATGTTTCTCCAAGATGGATAACAAGGTTTGGGGATGACAAAAGAAATGAATAAAAAATGATCTTAGGATCAAGAACTTCTTTTAGGCCAGCTTAATTCCTCTACATAGCCCCCACTCCTTCTGACAACGGAAAGCAAGGTGTACTGTCAGGTGCCTCTCGAGGGAAAGTCTCGAGGGCTCTGGTAAGCATAGGAGCAGTTGCTGGTCTTTGAGGTCCAGTAGTGTCCACACGGAGTCTCAGAACTTCCCAACTGAGCATCCTTCTGTTAAAGGCAGCTTGCAAATAACAAAGCAATGTAAACAAACAGTGGCCTAGGTGGTGGTAAGGTAGAATGGGAGAGTCCTGGCTTATAAGTTGTACAAACCTTTAGTTTAGTTTAGAATTCTGAATATAAAGTTTAAGCAGCAAAGATGGAGAACAAAGTGACCCGTGTCACCTCTGCCACAGGAGCTGGCCTTGAGCCTGGGCACACCGGCCACATGGCGCTCTGGCTGCATGGCGGCTGAGACGGGGCTTAGGTGCTCTTGTGGTATATGTTTCCCCAAATGTTCTAAATTCATCCTTCAAAATACATATGGAATTGATTCAATGTATACTTACTGAAACTCAACAAGACAAAAGGCATTGAGAACTGAGACTTAGAAAAAAAGAGGACAAGGAGCTCAGTAACTCATGCTGGTAAGAAAGTACACAGATAACAAACAAGCCACACTGATATACAGACACATGCACAGAAAGTAAACAGACTTAGACTGGAGCTTTACCTCTGAAAGCAAGACACACGTTAGAATTGGGATTGAATTACATTTGACATTGGCTTGAAAATTCCATGAAAGTCTTATAACACAAAAGATCCAGGAATTCCTCTGGTCTGCGAACTCAACTTGCTCTATGAAGCTAACTGGCTCCCAGAATGGTAATGAGCTAGATATAAGCATGTTGGGGCAGTTAACAACCAGAGAGCAGCCAGGGTCAGGCTCGGCCCACCCACCCCTCTATGGTTAGCTGTGTAGTACTTTGACCCTGATGTACCTACACTTTCCATGACTGAAGTTGGGTGCTGGGAAAAGACCAGGCTCCATGGCCAAAAAGGATACTCAATTCTTATTTCTTCGGGAGAGGGACACTGCTATGTTTGGAGTAAAATATAAAAAGAACAACTGAGACAGGGCCAGGGTAAGCCACGTTGTCTTTCCCTCCTGCCACTGGGTAGACTAAAGCAGAAAACTATTATGCTGGACACAAGCCAGTCTTCTCCCCAAAGCAATGGATTTTACAAGCCAAATAACAAATAGAAACCAAATCTAGGAATGCTGAATTCACTGAGAAATCCAAACGAGAAATATCAATTGTCAATTCTTTCCCAAAGGGGTTGGGAGGAGAGGTTGAATAAAGCAATTCTATAAAATGCAATCCAAAAGGCCTCATTGTTTACTGCATGGTAAATCATAATGGCAGGAGTGGTCTTATCCTGTTACACTGGAAAATGAGCTAGAAGAAGATAAAGTCACAGCCACAGCCACTAAATAAAGTAAATAAATACTTTCTACATACAGCAGAATGGCCAGACAATGCACAGTCTCACTGTTCTCAGCCACTCCTGCAAAAGAAAATTCTCTTTCAGGTTTTGCCACAAGCATCACAGTAAAACATTCTGACAGACAGAATGCTAGGAAGATCCTGAAAGCAGTTTGCTTAGAATACCACAGAATTGGCTGATGTTTGAATTCCGGGCATAGACTATTTAATTTCTTTTGCTGAATTAAGGACTGAGCCTATCCCTGAATATATGAAAAAATGATAATGTACCAACAAAGAGTAAACGCCACGTGTACCCAGCTTTCTGCTGCCTAGGAAGCGGAAGGCTGCCGTTCTTTCTGTTGAATGGAAACGCAGTTACAATCATGAGACCCAGACTCCCTCATTTCTATACTTTCTGTTGTCACACTCTCCACCCTTCTACTCTTTCTGTAAACATATTTCTACAGTTTCACTTGGGATCATTTCACCAAGTAACAATCTCATGTTCATCAAGACAAAATGATTCAATAAGCCTGTTATTCTCTTTCTGGGTACACTTCTAAGGTTAAACATCCCCAAGAAACACCATGTAGGCACAAGGAAACAAGCATGAGAATTTTCCATTGAGTGCTCTTTGCAGCAAAATAAAAACAGAAACAACTTAAATGTTCAGCAATAGGAAAAAGAATAACAAGGTGTTGCATGCTGATATAAAGAGTCTGAGATTGGTAAAAGGAACAAATTAGATCACAGTTTTGGCACAGAGAAATCCTGAGAACAGTACTGAATGAAAAAATTGTTGCAGAATGATACCTAGTGTGATGCATGTCTATAAATTTGAAACAGACACAGTAACGTCACATATCGTTCATAGATCTTCATAGGTGGCTTAGAAGTATATATACAAAATAAAGTGGACGGATAAATGCCTAATTCATGGCAGGAATGGGCTTTCCTAGGCCTGATGATCAAATATGATATTATATAGGTTACAATGTGTTGCTGCTTTTATTTTCTCTTTTTAAAATACTATTTTTAAAATACTTTTATTAATGATATAATTTTTTTGTGTGTGTGGTATTGTGGTTCCTGGAAGCCCTTCTACCTCCGGACTATACTCTCAGACCTATTTTTATATTTTTATTTGGAAACAGGGTCTCTTAACCCAGTGTGGCTGGCTTCAAACCTGTGCGATCCTCCTGTTTCCACCTCCCAAGCGTGGGGATTACAAGCATGCGCCACCACGCCCAGCTAATCATATAAATTTTTAAAGAGGTGAAACTAACAAAATTTTTAATTTTTAAGTATGGCTAGTGAGAATATAGTATTTGTTATTTCATTTAAATTTCTTCAAAAAATTAAGTCTCAAGGGGCCAGTCATTTAACTGTACTTACTCTAAGGTATTGATAAATACATCTACTGGCTATGAGGAATTCTAAACATGAGCAGAGTCACACTGTTTACTGTTTCCTCGAAATGTTGGTTAAAGACAGAAAGTTCACGGCTCTCTGAACGGATATTTGCTATTTCGGACCAGAGCGAGCCATGCAGCTCACTGGTGCTGGGCAGGGTCACTGGACAGAGGAGGCAGAAAAGCCTATCACCTATCTTGGGCATCAGAAGGTCTGAGTGAAATTCCTTGTTCAGCCACCGAGTGTGACTTCAGCTAAGCAGGGTAGCTTCCTTAAGCTTCAGTTTCTTCATCTATAAAATGAAGATAATAATGACATCTCACATGAGCTTTGGAGAGAAAATTGAGATGACATATAAACCCATTACTGGGGTTTTGCTTAGCTCATAGTAAATCTCCCAAGAATGGTTAGGGGCAAGTGGAAGGGATGGAGAAGCATTTACTGAGAGTTTTTTTTTTTTGTTTGTTTGTTAACTATTAGTTAACTGAACATGTATGAGGAGCATGGCGCATCCCCATTGTAGTAGTGGAGGATGTGCAGGGTGCAGGTACGGGGTGGAAGGTAGCAGCAGCAACAGGAAACCCCGCCGTCTCACCAGCACATCCTAGTCACAATTAAGGTCTGAGAATTTTAGGCCCACGGGAACTTAGAGATGCAACTGATGGCAACTCTAGACCACTGCTTCCCCCAGAAGCCCCCAAAGGTCTCAGCACTGGCAGTAGTTAAAACCCTGGGGGTGGCAAAATTCTGGGTACCAGAAAGTATTGGCAGGTAGAGACTGCTGGCAGATCTTCACCCTACACAGCGTGGTGGCAGTCTGAGTTGTCTCAGGGGTCCCCACCCTGAATCCGAGAGCAGATTCCTAAACAAAGGCCAATAGGTTGTGCTAGAAGATCTGTACACTCCAAGTTTCACTTCCCTTCTGCATAGAGATACTGCTATGTGTCACTTTCCTCCAAATATCAATAAGGGCTCAGAATAAAAGGTTCAGACATCTTAACCCATAGACTTAGGAGAACCATCTTGTGGGGTCCATCCACCTTCCCTTCTGCCTTCCCCACACGCTCCAGAACTCATTATAACTCTTGAAAACACAACAAAACTGATTTCCTTAGCTGTTTCTTTCTCATCAACTACTGAAACTTCATCCCCAAAATAAAAGAAGCAGATATCTACCTACCCTAATTATTAATCTTTCATAATCACAATGATCAGAAAATGAATAAAACTGACTTTCCTTTGTAGTAAGCTCCATCTAGATGGTTTCTTCCCTAAAAAGGAAGTATAGCCTTTCTAAGCACATCTAAATGTTTCTGCCTGAGATGTAAACCTCTGCTCTCTTACTCTTCTTTATGCATGTGAGATAATTTGGAAGGAAAGACCAGTGAGTGAAGCTATGTTTGTTAACAGTTCTCAACTACAAAATCCCTCGAGCAAAACTCTCTTCAGATTTGCCTTAGTCCAGAGATACCTCTCATTTCCATGGATAGGTGTTTTGGTATGTTTCTTATTACACTGAGAAAATGAGGGAACAGATGGGGAGGGGGATTAAGTGACACAACTGAGTAAGGGTTTAGAAATTCTTTCCCTTTGATTTGTTGGGATATGCGCTTTCTGCATACTGGTCTGCATTCTGTCAAAAGTCTGAGTTGAGTAGGTTGGTCTGACTACATGGGAGTCGCCATTACCATCCTCCTCTTGACTATTTGCGCATGTCAGGAGTCCTTGGGCGAGTCAGCATCTCCTGAGGAGGCTGCCTTGAGGGCCAGAGTTGCCTCCTCAAGGAGGTGTCAAGCAACTGGGGAGAAGTAAGGAGGAAGGGGAAGCGAGTGAGTGGAGGGAGGGAGTGAGTGAGACAAGGAGAGAGCGATGCAGAGGGATTGGAGGAGGAAGAGATGTAGGGAGAAAACAAAAAAGGGAGGGAAAGGGTAAGAAGAAGGATGGAGGAAGGAGGACAGAGGAAAAGAGCATCTGCTCTATTCTTGTGCTAAGCACCACACGCACACACACAACTTATGATGTTATATTGGTGCTAATATAAAGTAGCCTGTTTACCTATAGGAAAACTCTGTGTTTTCATCTTGATAAATGCTCCTGAGTTTGCACATATATCCTAACACATTATAATTCGAGATCAAAACTGCACCTGCAGTTCACCGTGAACTATATTTTGCCCTTGTCCTCAAAAGTTGCTCTGCAGCCAAGCCAAGCCAAAACAATGCTTATTAAGAAAAAAAAAAAAAGAGGCTGGGAGTTCCTGGCAATTTCTCTTCTACTCCATGTGCTGCCAAGGTCACCAAGAGGTGATGCTGAACTCTCCATTTGGCCTTTTGCTTCTTCCTCCCCATTCCCCTCCCTCTGGCGACTGCCCACTGATAGGCTTAGAACCCACAACTCATTGTCACCCTGGATTTTTATCAGACCTGGGTCAGGGAAGCAGGAAAGGAAACTGATGTGAGAGTGGGTGGGCAAGGTCCCGCTGCCTTATCAGGAGGCAGAAAGGGAATCTACCTGGAGTGTTTTGGCTGCGAAGTGAAGTGAGGTGAGCCAGGGTGCCAGGGGTCACTAGGAGTTCACCTTGGACAGGTGCCCAATGTTTGCAGAACTTAGCTCATCGACTTTCCTAATTTGCAAAGATGTATTTCCTGTTGGGTTTCTTCTTCTCTGTCATCCAGGCAAAAGAATCCAGTATGTAGCCTGTTTGGTGTGTACAGGAAACATCCCCTTCCTGAATGAAACCTAATTATGGTAATTCATTCAGAAAATCCTTGGGATTACGGGCACAAGTTAGGCTGCGCGGGGTGGAGGAGGCGCGCGTTTAGCAAAGGGGACTGCCTGCCAAGGAGTACCTGGGTGCTTTCCTCGAGACTGCACTGACCTGCACCTGAACCTCCCAGCATCATCTCCCGAACATTTTAACCTTGCCTTGCCTTGTTTTCCTGTCCTATAACATGGCAGTCACCGCCATTTATTTCTCAACTGCTTCTATTACCTGCTTAGTGAGCCCTGGAGAGCAGAACTAAGTAAGTCTCAGTGACAAAAAAAAAAAAAAAAAAAGGAACACAAGATCAATTTCCAGAGTTGTGCTTCTGGGTTTGGGGGCTGAGGGTTGGTTGATGGGGGAAGCCCTAGGGCTGGCCCAGATTAAATGCTAATGGCATTATTCTTTGATGCTAATTTTTGGTGGCACTGATCATTTTGGGGGTTCTACTGGAGTGATTAAAAGTACCCACCAGGTGACTAATGAATGCCTTCCTGTTAATGTCCTAGCCCAAAATATTGCAAACACTAAGGAAAAAATGTTCAATTTCTGAAACACTGGACTAAAAAGAAAGCAGAAGATGTGACTGAGACTTGGGAGGCTAAGATGGGAGGATTACAGGTTGGAGGCTAGTCTCAGCAACTTAGGGAGTCCCTCTTTCAAAATAAAAAATAAAATATGGCTGAGAGTGTCCCTAGGAGGCAGAATGCCCCTGGGTCCAATTCCTGTTACTACAGGGGTGGGGTGAGAAGGGACAGAGACTGAGGACTCAACCCTCCTAGTTAAGGTCAAGTTGCCCTTACATCTACCTGGTCTAGTTTGGAATCTTGGTCTGGTTACTATAATGGCAGTAATTACCCATGCACACACTAGAAGAGTTTCTCAACTCAAGGTGCCCATGGTCAAGACAGTTCTAGGTATTAGATTCCCTGCAGAAACACACAGAAAGTGTGCACCCAGCCCCTTAGCAAGTAGTTACAAAAGCAGGACACATAGCCGGACATGATGGCACATGCTTGTCATCCCAGCATTTGGGAGGCTGAGACTGGAGGATCACGGTTTGCGGACAGCCTCAGCTGCTAAGTGAGGCCCTTCCCAACTCAGTGAGACCCTGTTTCAAAAAATAAAAAAGACTAAAAACTAGGGCTGGGGGTGTAGCTAGGAGGTATAATGCTCCTGGGTTCATTCCCAGTACTGCAAGAAAAAAAATAAAGTAGGACATATATAAGCATGAAATATTTTCATTTGGCTTCCTTTTACTTCCACTTTAAAAAGATGCTTGCTCATTCATTTGATGAGCATTTATTGAACAGCTGCTGCATGCCAGGAACTGAGATAAGAACATAAGAACACAAGATGCCTGAGCTGTAGTTCAGGAGAACGAGGACCGTATGGCACGGGATGCTGTAACAGAGCTTCCTGTAAGGTATTCAAGGGTCAGAGTCCAGGCCTTGCCTGGGAGAGGCAGGGGAAGGCTTGCAGGAGAGGATATATGTGACCTGAGTTTTAGGAGTTGAATAAAAGTCGGCCAGGGGACAAAGTTCATCTCTGAAAGAAAGAAACCTTACTATGTCACATTCGGGGAACACACAATTGGTGTGGGTGTACCATGGGATTGGCAGAAAGTCAGCGGAAAAGGCAGGCCTGGCCTGCGAAGGCACACGATCCCGGCTAGGAGCCTGTGTGCCGGCTGGAGGCCACAGGCGGAGCTCCCTGCGTTGATTTGCTAGGATGTTTCTTTCAGTGCGCTGGTCTAGCCGGCATCCTCTCAAATTTAAATGAAGCAGGTGAAGACCACAGTGCATGTTCTGACTACCTGGGAGAAGCAGTTCCACTCTCAGCCTCCTGGGTTTGTTGCCCGTCACTGAAGGCCTCAGTTAGCCTGCCTCACTAGGCAGCACCTCTGGAAGAGGCTGCTCTGAGAGGCGGAGGTGGCTTGCTTATGAGGTGCTAAGGGTTTTCAGCAGAAGAACGGAGGACCACTCACATTCTTATGTTAGCAGGGGCACTGTGGCAGTGGTGTGGTGAGAGGATCTCTATGCAAAAGCAGTGGGAACATGGGGACACATATGCAAAAATAACAATTTATGATTGGAAAGTGTATGTAAAATGCTGATATTAATGTGGATGCCTGTGCTTGTTTTGTCATATATCTGCCATTGCTATGGATGCTTTGGACAACTGATATCATAACAGCTCACAGTTTGGAAAGGAGTGACTTGAGAAGGCTTCGTGGAGAAGGTGGGCAGGAACAGAGACACACTGAAGCTGGGCTAGGCAGGGCATCCCCGGCTGTAGAAACAGCTCAGATAAAGGGTGATGCTTCTAGTACATGGACGTGTCTGGAGGTGGAGACCATTAGACTGATGGAACAGGGAAGGGAAATGAAATTACCTAAGGTGTTACATGTTTGGGCAACTATCCCAAGTTACATAGAAATACAGCACAGAACTCCACCAAGGTCTAAACAGGACCACAGCATGGAATTAGATGGGGTGACGCTGATCTGATCTGATCATGCCTGTACACTTATGGTACAGCGGGTCTAGTCCATTTCTAAGTTTATGTGTCTGAATAAGATGAAACAGACTGGGCAAATACAAAATATTTTCTTTCCCAAAGACATCAATTCCTCTGGTATTTTAGCAATGTTGAACCATTATTATCAATGCAGTGAACGGGCACTGATGTGATGAGAAACCCGAGTTGCTGGTTAGTACCTTCACAAGAGTCTTGTTCCTCTTAAGTGTTCTACAAGAGACACGGGAAGATATAACACAGGCTGCTACTCTGCTAAAGGGATCTGGGAAGGCAGAGAGTCAACGCCTGTGTCCTGGCTGAAACGGCTCTAGAAACAGGAGCACCCCGTTACTTATCCATGCAATGCTTAAACTAGACAGAGCTGTGGACAATTAGATCACTCCAATGCCACGAACAGAGTCATTTCACCCAGTTATAAAACCCATGTTGGATTATCATTCTTTGTTTATTGGACCGACAGGAGCATTTATTCTAGCCGGGCTGTCAGAAGCACAAAGTGAAACTAAACAGCTTGTTTAGTCTAACGATAGATGTTCTCAGCCAAAACAAGGAGGGACCTGGGAATTTTGCTTTTACAAAATGTGACTTTACCCTGGAATGATATTACATAATTAGAGGGAAGAGACGTGATGATAGAGACAACGGAATAATGCCAAGTTCTATTTTATTCAGAGCAACAAATCATGAGGCAGACTTTTTTTTTTTTTTTTTTTTTGCCAGTCTAAAGCAGTGGCAAGTGTCACGGGGACTGTGGTAATAAACCGCTCAAGGTATTCCCTTAGCACGGAATTCACTTGATAACTCTAGCTCCATATAGCGCGCAGTTTTGTTGAATAAGGCAATAACCCGCAAGCTTACTTGAAAACAATGTTTTCCTAAACATGGAGATGCTATACGATCTCCAAACTGTAATAATCTCAGGCCGCGGTGAGGCCTGGAAAGCCCTCAGGAATCCGCTCACAATGTGGATAAGTCAAGTCGGTTTCCTCAGCAGTTTCTGCGGATGTTACGTTTTACACAGACGTGGAGGGTCAAGACTCATTTTTATTTTCTGATTAGTGCTGCTCAATTAATCCTTAACTCTTTTACAATTGGCACTAAAATAGATATAAACTTCTTTCTAAAACTACAAATGGCCCTGGACATGTCCTGATTTCACCTGTTCAGGTCTCTGGGTATTCAATAAAGCAAGTTCAGCCTCTGTGCCAAGAGGCCACACAGAGTTCAAGGTAACACCTCACAGCCATCAGCAGGTTAATTATAATTTCATTTTCAAACACACCGACTGCATGCTTGTTTCAACTCCAAATGACCTTACCTGTTTAATTTTTTTTTTGGGGGGGGGTGTCTACATGGAGTAAATTTCTGTCAGCAAAGCTGAAAGGCCACTCAGAGTTCATGGTAACAATTCATATTTTTAACAGGTTGCCCAGACCTAAATCCTCACCTTCAAACACTCCAGAGAGCACTAAGTAGCAAAGAAGGAAGTGGAGAGGGAGGGATGGAGAAGAAAGCGGGCTGGGGGACAGGAGGAGGGTGGACAGGAGAAGGAGAGAGACAACTCTTGACTCGGGGAGTTGCGAGGTTCAGTGCCCCTGGCCCGCGGGGCGAGCTGATTGTGGCTCATGTGGGAAGGGCCTGCACTTCCGGGGTGGAGTCTTCTGGGAGTTTCTAGAACCAGGAGACGGCATCGCGGCCAGACACAAAGCTGGCTTGTGAGCAGCCTCAGGCTGCATTGTGCAGTGATCACGACAGTGAAGGCCCCACTCTGTGTGGACAGGGACAAAAGCTGACTTCCTTCTGTTGTCTCTGTGAGTAGGAACCAAAAAGGAAGTTCTCAGAGGGCGGGCACTCGCTGCAGACAAGGGCGCTTTCTCTTATCAGCTAGAATGAAAGAGCCCAGCTAGCATCCGCGACAGCAGTCATGTCGAATGTGAGCTTTCTCATCCTCCGCTGTCTATGTTGTATCACAGGACAGAATGACAAGTTTTGTGGGAATGTTCTCCAGGACTAATTGGCTAATTGACTAATCCCCCTTATAATCTCAACCTCCAAACAAGTGCCCCCAAAGCTTTGGCTCAGGAATGCTTCCTACGGAATTCAACCCTGTATGGGAATCTCGTTCTCCATTGCATATAACTTAGCTGATTTTTGCTTTAATAGTTAGTTTTCTTCCAAGTGATATAAATAGTCCAGTTGCTCAAAGTATTAAATTGTTGATGTTGTAAGCTCACCTGAAGGGACCAAAATTAGATGGGCACACCCCATCCTCGGCCATCGACGCACCCAGAAATGCGTACTGGACACCGGGACTTTGCTGCAGGTTGCTCAGGAAGCATCTTCCCTGGCACCTGGACGATGTCCTGGCTGGGCTCCATCTGTTTTCTTAATGCCTGATCTGTCTTGTCAATCCTTTCTGACAAAATGACAGCTGCTCTAATGTTCACTCATTCCTTCCTCAGAGGATCCTTTTCTTGGTGGGCAAGTGGGTGGCATAACAACCCTTTAATAACTCTCAAATCGTAACCACAGAATATCTCAACACCGCCTTTCAAATCAGGGAAGTAATTTCTGGTTGCTGCAGGACCACAGAGCATTTTGTTGAGTGCCCCAAATGACAAGCCTGAATGTTCTGATATTGTTGCATAATCCAGTGCCTTGAATGTGTTTAGTTGCTGAGACTGCCTTCTTCTCCCAAATGAACTTTATGAAAAAGCTCAATACAGAAAACAGAATAACAACAAAGCTGCTTACGCAAACTTGAGACGAACCATGCAGAGCTGTATGGCTCAGCCCTTCTACCTTCCCCTGTGCACAGACTCCTACCACACTGCACGCTCACAAGGAGCTCAGCAGAACCACGGGTTCCCATGCAGAACCGCGTCAGGGTGGTGAGACGTAGATGTTGGTCATTAATCACAGAAATGGTATTTTTAAGTGGCAAGTCAATTCTCCAAACTTATTTAACTCAGATCTGTTTGACTGACTATGTCAGAACATTTTTTTAATTAAATTATAATCTCTTGGACTGGGGATATAGTTCCGTCATGTTAATATAGCTCAGTCATGGCAGAGCATATGCCCAACACGTGTGATGCTGTTTCCTGTTTCCCCAGCAACACACACACAGGCACGCGCGCGTGCACACACACACACACACATACACACACATACACACGCATGCATGCACACACACACACACACACACACATTCCAAATCAAATATATCCTGAAGGTAGGAGCTTTGGTTTGTCTATATTATTCTCCAACAATACCTAGCTCATCCTAAGAGTTAAATAAATGTTTGTTAAACTCAACAAATATACTACCCGATCCAGACTGGAAAATTATAGCCAGGCATGGTAGTGCACAGTTGTAAGCCCAGTATTTGGGAGGCTGAGGCAGGAGGATTGCAGCCTCAGCGAGTAGCGATACTCTCATCAACCTAGTGAGACCTCTCGTTTCAAAATAAAAATGGGCTGCAGGTATAGCTTGGAATGCCCCGGGGCTTAATCCCCAATGTTTGTTCATTCTCTCTCTCTCTCTCTCTCTCTCTCTCTCTCTCTCACACACACACACACACATACATACACACACACACACACACACACACACACACACACACACACACTGACTTTCCACACAGCACTGTCCTTTCAAGGGATGTAGAAATGCCATCTCCCTCTCCTCACCCCTCATTCACCCAGAGATCTCTTGTCATCATGGGGATCACAGGAGACAAGTTGTCACACCAGATATTCACCGTCTGCCCCGCAGCAAGGTGACAACCTCCACGCATCTCAACTTTCCTTAATGAGGAATGTAGGACAATTGAAAGTCCAGGCCCTCAATAAGCTTATTTGATATCAACTTTCTCACTTACAAATGGCAACAATTAAATTGATCGTTTCCTTTGTGTGCCATCAAAAAGGAGGTGGTGAGTGTTGGGCCAAGATAGGGAAATAATGTCAAATTTGCCTTTCATTTTAGGCAGCTTGTTCCTTCTCAGTCAATAATCAACCAAATAGTCACTGGCATCCCTTGGGGTTCTAAGAAGAGCATTAAGCTTGAAGTCAGAACCCCAGCCCCAAGCTGAGGTTTGACAGAGCTATGAAGCTTCTCAAGAGTGTCTCGACTGTTTTCTCATCTTCAGAAATGGAATGATAGTTGCTACCTCACAGGATTATTTTCCAAATAAAAAAGATAATATTTCTGAAAACATCTAGTAACTATCTGCTGTATACTTGTTTTAGGGTCCTGTGTGAAGCCCAAGCATTAAAGGACCAAAGAAGAAACAGAAGAACATATTGCCAACTTTGCAAGTCAACTGCCATACTTTAAAAATCCAGTCCATTTGTAGTTTAACACCGACAGTGCTCAGTGGTACAAACTGACTTAGTTACAGGAGATTAAAGTTGGGGCATGGGTATGAAAGAGCCCAGAGCTCTGGATTTATTCCAGAGAAAGCCTCAGGATATGTCAAATTATTCTTAAGACTAGAAAGACTGAAGACAAAACCAGAGCCACATTCCCTCTGTGGGGCGAGCACACTAATAGTTGCTCCATGACACCAAAGGGCTTTCATTCTGTCATCTTATCCTTCCCTCCACTGTCTCTTCCCTCTCACTCTCTTGTTCTTAAACCAGGGCTAAACTGAAGTTAGACTGGAGAGTGGAGAGGTACACTCTTAGAAGTGAACAGTCCTCTGATCACATCCCATGCCCGAGTGCTAAAATTAAGTCCTTTTTATTTGCCAGACTTTCTGGAAGTTACAAAAGTCATACTTTGGTTTCTCTGATCTAGTCTATAAGATTAGAATTTAAAAAAAATTAAAAGAATTAAGTGAATTAAGCATTTGGATCTTGGTCCACACAAAAAATGCATAATAGCCCAAATGTTTAAGGATTTCTTTTTGGGGCTGGGCGTGGTGGTGTACCCTGGAAATCCCAGCATTTGGGAGGCTGAGATGGGAGGATCGCGTTTCGCTTACAGCCTCAGCTACTCAGTGAGGCCCTCTTTCAAAATAAAGAATAAAAATTGGTCTGGGGGTATAGCTAGGAGGCAGAATGCCCCGAGTTCTATCACCAGACCCGCAAAAAAAAAAAAAAAAAAAAAAAAAGTTCTTTTGGTATGTAATAAAATATGGTCAGGATCCTTCAGGCTTCAAAGTATTAAACATTAGGGAAATGGCATGAGTCAGAATTTCTATCTTAAATCAATAAGCATGATTTGGGTTATGATGGAGTAACTTGTAGCAGACAAACCCTCTGACAACAATTAGAAAAGTCAAATACAAAAATTTTAGAGATATAAATAAAAATGTTGTTTGAAAGCTTCAGAGAGTTGAAACAATTAGGGCTTCAGGGACAAGTACTAGAAGACAAGTAAAGCTCACTGAGATGAAAAGACAAGTAAAGCTCACTGATATGAAAAGATTCTGCATGCCACATATTCTTGGTGGTAGAATAGAAGCAGAGAAGCTAGAGAAATTCTGGTAAATTCATGGGGCTAGAAAAACAAAGACTGGAGTTTGGCTCTGTTTCTCTGGAGAACCATGACCACACACCAATATATTACTGAGTTTTTGCTCATAGGTTTGCTAAAAGCAGAACACATAAAGAATACTGGAAGATAAGAATAAAAACCATAGCCGGGCGTGGTGGCACACACTTGTAATCCCCGCGCTTGGGAGGCAGAGACAGGAGGATCGCACGGGTTCGAAGCCAGCCTTGCTGGCTTAAGAGACCCTGTTTCCAAATAAAAATATAAAAATGGGTCTGGGAGTGTAGCCCGGAGGTAGAAGGGCTTCCAGGAACCCCAGTACCACCAAAAAAAAAAAAAAAAACCAAACCCATAAAAATGATTATAATTTTCAAATATGTCTCAAAAAACATCTTCAACAAAGCTGTAATGAGATATACTGATCAGAACCATTATACATAAAATATATATCCTTAGTTTTTAAAAGTTGATACCTAGCCAGGCAGGGTGGCGCACGCTTGTAGTCCCCGCGCTTGGGAGGCGGAGACAGGAGAATTGTGCAGGTTTGAAGCCAGCCTTGCTGGCTTAAGAGACCCTGTTTCCAAATAAAACATAAAATAGGTCTGAGAGTGTAGCCCAGAGGTAGAAGGGTTCCATCCCCAGTACCACCAAAAAAGAAAAAAAGTTGATACCTAAAACAGAAAACAAGAAATATGTTCATATTCATATGACTTTTTACTCATCAGGATTTAAGATGATTCATTATTGATAACTGTGTACTTTTAGAGAAATATTTACACTTATTGCTAAAAAATCTCTTCATCTTTTACTTAGAAACAAAACTTGAAAATTATAAAAATAAATGATCTTTATGGTATGGGGGGGTAGAATCCAGGGGCATTCTACTTTCGAGCTACACACCAGCTCTATTTTTTATTCTTAATTTTGAAATAGGATCTCACTGATTTGCAAAGGGCCTCAAAGGGCCTTATTTTGTTTTTTGTATTTTTTTCCCCCAAACTCACTGTAAACAACAGTAACTTTGGTTAAAATAAAAAAGTCTTCTATGTAGGCAGAGCTTTGTCTTTTCAAATAGGGTGGGGTCCTGAGGGGAGTAAGGTGAGGACAGGAACAGAAAGGCATGGGGGGGCAGGGAAGAAACAGGAGAGACTTTTTCCCAAGGGAGAAGCTGGACAGCACAGGGTAAACTGGATTCTGAGGTGGTTTTGCATAAATAAAGGGCAACAGTCAGTTTCTAAGTTCTCCACACACGCACACACACACAGGGGGGAGGTGTCCCACGGCTGTCATGACTGGCCAATCAAAAACAGTACATCACAAATGACTTGTGAAACCAGCGAGTTCATCAACGGTGACACTGAGATGTCCAGCAGCCGTGACTCGTACAGAGTGAACTCTGAGTGGTTCTCGTCCACCTAGCTGAGGCTGTCCTTGAACCGCAATTCTCCTGTCTCAGACTCCCAAATGCTGGACAAATTCGTTTTTAATATTAACAAATAGAAACCAAACTAAAGGTCATAGAAGTTCATATATATCTTTGGAACCATACTATAATATACATTTGATCTCCAATTTAATAAAACATTATAGTTGGCTTAATCAATTAATTATGCTTTACTGTATATATAACTAAAGTAAATTAATTATTCTATATACTTTTTATATGGGAAAAGATGAAATGTTTTAATTGATATATTGAAAATTTATAATCCCTAAAAATAAGCAACATCCAAATTTTTCTTCAATTTGTTTCATCACATGGCATAAAAAGTGATATTTTAATTTATTGAGAGGGGTGATTATAAGATTATGTTTATTGTGAATTCCACAACTCATAAGTGTTTGAAAATACTAATTTAATCAAAATTTTAATCCTCCCAGCTTTTTTATCCCCAGGTACACTGGGGCCCAGAGTAGTTGGGCAATTGGACCAATGGCACGTTTCTGGTTAGTCAGAGTGAACATTCAAGTTTCCCAGTGTTCTTTGAATCACAACACATCTATCCCTTCCAGAACTGCAGATCACATTCTTAGCCCCACATTTGATTTTCCATATGCACAAAAAGAACCTGGTCGTCTATAGCTATTAAAGAATGGCATGCCTGACTGAGAAATCACAATATAAGAACTCTTTGCATTCTCCTCTACCTTCAATAGACTTGGCTTTCACCAGCTAATATATGAAAACATCTTTGGATAATTTTCAGCAGAGAAACAATAAATCAGGGATGTCAGAGGCTGAGAGGGAAAGCTTTTCCAATTTTCATAAACAAAAACTTCAGGTTTGGGTGCAATTTTTCTAACTGATGTCCTCACTGTAGTGTGCCTTGGCTGTCTTCCACTCACTGGCCAATCTTGGAGGAAAAGTGATTTATGCTGACTCCGCATCAAGGTTAAAAACGGATCAAGTCAAAGTCTGCAATCTCTCTGGGAAAAAAAAGGAATCAAATACAGGTGAATGAGGCAGAGACAAGGCCCATCTATGATAGCATCACCACCCTGCTTCTGGTTTAACTTGGCAACTGATCTGTAGCTCAAGGAGCTTCCCACTAAAATAGCCATAAAAGCTCAGAAAAAGGGAAATCTCTGAAAAAACGCTGAATCTAAAATGGATGGTGAACTACTGCAGGAATCCAGAAGAATCCTTGTCACACTAATAAGATGACCAGAATTGAGCTTCACACAGGAGAGATTCACTAGTTTTCTCCATTCCCATTACTAGACGAGAAACCAGGCTCTATAACAGTGTGCCCCAACTTTGGGTGATTTTCTGAGAATCCAGGTTCTTTGGTTCCATTTCTAAATATCCTGATTTGACAGGTCTGTGGTAGTGGCAGGATCCCAAATGTGTGTGTGTGTGTGTGTGTGTGTGTGTGTGTGTGTGTGCACTGGTCTACACCAGTTTCAGCCTCCCAACTACTGGGATCACAGGCATGTACCACCATGCCTGGCCAATAGGTTTTGAGTCTGACTGGAGCTTTGGACCTAGAAATAAACACATGCTGTGATATGACTTGTGGATAAACCTTCTTTCTTGTTCTCTAGGCTTGTAATAAACATTACTCGTTAACTCCTCACTTGGACACAAGAGCCGACATTTTCTTTTCTGATATTTCTAGGGTCACTGTATGGCAAACAAACCCAAGTAAATAGGATCCATGTTGATCCACACATTCTGTCTGTTGCAGTTCACAATGAATTTGAATATTTCTCCCATGATGAGTAATGAGGAGGAAAATCAATATGGAAAAAACATTTTAGGATTAAAGTGAGAAATTAGTATTCAAAGTTCCAAAGGAAAAACAAATTTATGAAAAGTACTTAACATAGAAGCCAGAAGAAAATTAAAAAAAAAAATAAAAAATAAAATGCTGCTTTGGATTCTCCATAGGATGCAAGGAAATAAAAATCCTAAATGAAAGTAGTAAGAGATAGTGATAATAAATAAAAAACAAAACAAGCAGTAGTAGAACTTCAATAAACAGTGAGGTCAGCAACTTAAGGAGTACAAAGTAGAAGCCTGAATAACTTTCATAAGGGTTCTGCAATTTAAGAAAAAAAAAAGATAAATAGAAAGAAGATAGTTTGAATGGGGAGATAAGACCTAAGAATTAAATAAACAATTATGTATTGCTTTCCGGTCTAAAAGTAACCTAGCCATTCTACTCTCCTGTTCTCAGTTTGACTGTCCACAACAAAGGAAGACCATCAAGTATCTGGCACAAGCGCTTGTGTCTAGAACTTTGGCCAGCGAGGCTCCAAGTGCCGGCAGTCAGAGCCAGGAAGGCAGGTGTGGAGGACGGCAGCATGGCCGCCTTCGCCTCTCCTGCCTCAGGAGCTCTGGTCCATTCTGCTGCTCTTGGCAACATCTTCTTCAGCGCACCAACTCCGGGTGTTCTCACCTACTTCCCTTTTCACTGCACTAAATGTAATGTTTTTGCCTTTCGTTTTTTAACATTTCACAATCACTCTTTGATATCTAGATTTTTTCTACTCTTTATTTAAGTGAATCTAAGCCTTCTGGGAGGGGCACTTCATCTATTTACATTTATTATCATAATGAGCATGTTTGGACTGGTGTCTCAGGTTTTATATTTTCTGCTTCATGTTCTTCATTGTTTCTTTTGCTTTTGCTCATTGGCTATATAGATATTTTCTTTGCCTTTGTTTCTGCTAATGATTTAGAATATATACAAATGGTCTCGATTTGATTTTTTTTTTTTTTAGTGCTGGAATCAAACCTCAGGCCTTGCAACATGCAAGGCGAGTGTGCTACTACTGAGCTACACTCCCAGTCCTATTTTGATTTTAAAATATGGATGGATACAGCCAGGCACAGTGGCACACCCTTCATCCCAGTACTTGGGAGGCTGAGACTGGATCACAGGTTCCAGCACAGCCTCAACAAGCAGTAAGACTTTCATCAACCTAGTGAGACCCTGTTTCCAAATAAGAAGTAAAATCAGGCTGGGGTTATAGCCTGGAGGTAGAAGGCCCCTGGGTTCTACCCCCCATACCACTCAGCTATTATTTATAATGCTTTTCGTTTTTTTGTAGTACTGTGGTTTCTGGAAACCCTTCTACCTCCAGGCGACACTCCCAGACCTATTTTTATATTTTTATTTGGAAACAGGGTCTCTTAAGCCAGCAAGGCTGGCTTCGAACCTGCATGATCCTCCTGTCTCCACCTCCCAAGCATGGGGATTACAAGTGTGTGCCACCACACCTGGCTATAATGCTTTTAAAAAGAATAGTAAAACTAGCACTTCACTGAGTATTTTAAAACCAGAATGACCCAAACATGCTCTTACTGAAAAAGAGTACAATCTCTTTAATATCTCTTTAATTTCTCTTGACATGTTCATTTTATCATGTAGAAAATTTAGGTTTTTTGTAATATAAAGCAAGCCTAACGATTCGTTCTTTATCACACGGAGTTCTAGTGAATATAGCAACAACAGAGGCTTTCTCTGGGGGTGAAAACCAAAAGTTCTGCAACTCTTTGAGTATCACAAACCCAGACTGCAGCAGAATGGAGTGTAAACACTTCACTCCCATCTGCTTCCCAGACTTGACCAGAAAAGGAAGAGAGAAAGAGCTTAAGTATCTTACAAGGTAACAATATGGATGAAGTCTTCACTGGTTCTCATGGACAGGGCTCTCATTTCCACTAAATTGGAATTATATAACAAGTATTAGCATATATGTGTCTTTCAGGTATTGGAAAAAGAAATGGAGAGAGAGAAAGAGTCAGCTACTAGAGAAATAGAACTATGACACTCAAAGTAATTCCACACAAAGGTACAGTAAAATCTCCTGGAACCAATGTCCACTCTACCAACAGGTACAGCCAGGACAAATCCATGAACCTCTAAATCTCAATTTACCATTTAAATGGAAACACAAATAACAGATCACATGTCTATATGTAAAGCAAGAAAAATATCAGATTACAGTGTGTATTTTTTCAGACTATAGAAAAAGGGATTGTATGAAAGATGAAGCAGAAGTTAAAATATTTTTAAGAATTCTTTTCAATAAGAGTGTTTCATGACTTCCGGGAAGATAGCGACGGAGGAAAGCGGGGCTTATGAGCCCCGCTAACAACCAATCTCTATTACCACAAAATCAGCACCTTTCATAGCCAGAAAACACCATCAGCAGAGAAACAAAACATGTAATTACAAGGGACAGAAAAAAAAGGGCTGGAAAAACGAGGCACCAGAAAGAAACCAGACCGCAGTGCTGCAGCCGGAGCCGTGGCGCAGAACGGCGCAGGCGCCATCTTTTCTTGCAGCACCAGGCCCCAGAGAGGAGGGGGACTCAGAACGGAGCTCAGAGCCACAAAGGATATATGCCGGCCTCACGCCTGAGGACGCGGCAGCAGCGCCTTACTGCCGGCGGCAGCAGCGAGTTAACCGAATGGCACCAGACCAACGCACTCAACAGCCCACCAGGCTCCAGAGAGGAGCGGCAGACAGCGAGCCGAGGTGAGCTGCTGCGGATCATCCAGGAGGAATTTGGAAGATTTCTTGGTGCAGGGAGCATCTAAAGCTCCTAGGGGCTGGGCTCAGCACACCCTGCAGGGACTCAGAGTGGAACACAAAACCAGAGAAGAAATACACCAGCCTCATGGCCGAGGGCGTGGCAGCGGTGCCGTACTGCCACTGGCGGCAGCAGCAGCGAATTCACCAAGTCCACTACAGCTCCATCTGTGCACTCAACAACAGTGAGTCAAATTGCAGTCCCTGGAGGAGAAATCCCAGTACTATACTCCCAGGGACTTGACCCAGTGGGGGAGTGGTGGTGGCAGAGATATCACACCATAGGAGAACGCCCAACCTGGCACCCCCCATGGTCTAAAGCAGCCTCGATTGACTCCCTGGGTCTGAGACTCTGCGATACAACCCAGTACAGGAGTAGTGGGGACCGAGATACCACAGACTCGAGATCCACAGCACCTTAAGTGAAGTTGTAGTGACCCAAGGGAAGAACCCAGAGAAGGCACAAACTTCTGAAATCATGGGAAAGAGGAACAACAATAGAGCAATGAATGCCCACAACCCCACAACATCAGAATCTGATAAAACAGAAATTCAGAGATTTCTAGAAGATCAAATCAGGAAAATAACTGTAGAAATAATAGAGCTGTTTCGAAAAGAATTCAGAGAGAGTCAAAAAGAGATAAAGGATGCAATTAATGAAGTAAAGGCCTCAATTCAAAGTACAAACAACCGACTAGACCACATGGAGAATAGAATCTTGATCTTAGAAGAAGATCATTCAAAGAATGAACGCATAGTTTCTAATTTAGAAAAAAAAATCCGACAACAGGAATCTGACATTGAAGAAATATGGGCCCATTTTAAGAGAGCTAACCTAAGAATAATTGAAATAGAGGAGGGAAAAGAAGGTGAAACCAAAAGGATAAGTAATATCTTCAAAGAAATAATAGCAGAAAATTTTCCAAACATAGAGCAAGACGTCGATACGCAGGTCCAGGAAACTTATAGAACTCCCTTTAGACAGGATCGGAGAAGAGGATCCCCACGCCACATAATTGTCAAAATGACCAATGTGGAAGCCAAGCAGAGAATCTTAAAGGCAACAAAAACAAAGGGCCAAGTGACATTCAGAGGCAAACCAATTAGAATCACTCCAGACTTCCCAAACCAAGTCATGAGAGCCAGAAGGGCTTGGAGTAACATATTCCAAACTCTGAAAGAAAACAACTTCCAGCAAAAAATTTCCTACCCAGCAGAACTTTCTATCAAATTAGATGGGGAAATAAGAAACTTCCACGACAAACAGAAACTGAAGGAATTTATGTCTTCAAAACCAGCGCTAGAGAAAATACTCAGAGATTAACTACAAAGAAGAAATAGGTAACACACACCAGAACCAGAGAAACAAGATTTTCTATCCAACAGACAACTAAGTTTGGTTATCTGTGGAGATTCATTATTTATGTTAGTCTTTTACCTATCTCTAAATTGTATTGTTTGCTTTTATTGTTGCTAATTTTTAGGATTTTTAGTTGGAATACTAATATACCTTCAGATATAGCATTTGGAAATATTTTATCCCATTCTATCAGTAACTTTTAACTCTGTTTCCATTGTCTTTGGATATAAAATATGTTTTTATTTTCTAGGGAGTTTGTTTACCCTTTTGTTGCCTGTGACATTGAAATCATATCCAAGAAATCACTGCCAATTTCAATGTTGTGAGGTTTTATGACCCAGATTTTCTTCTAAAAGTTTATAATCTTAAGATTTATATTTAGGTCTTTTATATATTTTGAGTTAATATTTGTATATGGTATTAGGTAAGGGTACAATTTTATTCTTTTCCATGTAATTATTATTTTTCAACAATATTAATTTAAAAGATAATTATTTCCTCCACCAAATGTTCGTGGAAACCTTGTCAAAAATAACTTGACAATATATGGAAGAATTTATTTCTAGGCTTTTTATTTTACTCCACTAATTTATATCTCTGCCTTTATAGCAGTACTACACTGTTTCAATTATTGTAGCTTTATATGGTTTGAAATCAGAAAATATACATCTTCTAGCTTTGTTCTTTTTTGAGATCGTTTTGGGTATCTAGAGTCCATATTCCATATTAGGATAGATTTTTTGTGAAGAATAAATAAATAAATGTATGATAGTTTCACCTTAAAAAAGGAAAATATTCTCTGGTAAGAAAGAAAGCAAAAAGAAATATTGAAATGTTATCTTTAAGTCATCAAAAGCTTGGTATCAGACAAATGAAACTGTTATGTGAGATTATCAACATTAATATTGGATAAATTGCTATAATACTAGATGTCAACCACTAAGCCAAGCATGGGAAGGAGGGATGGGGAGGGAACGGGGTGGGGATCAGGTAGGGGCTAACTGGGCGATGTGTGCATGTATGTCTACAAAAGTATTATTTTATCCCATTATGATGTATGAATACAGTGCACCAATAAAAAAATTTTTAAAAAGAGTGTTTCATAATTTCCCTGGAAAATACATGCAAATAACTCTCCCTTGAAATGAAGAACTTCAGGATTAGAGCGGTAATTTATTTATCCAAGGGTATACAAGACTTATTACAGAAACTGGAACAGATATTTCTATATTTTAAAGGATACTAAATAGTATACTAAAAATAGACTTGCTTCTGAACAAATCAGTAGATGTGTTAGTTTCCGTTGCTGTGATGAAATACCTGAGAAAAGCAACAGAATGGAGTTTCGGTCCATAGTTGCTTTGGCCCTCACTATGGGTTTGTGGTGGGGCAGAACACCATGGTAGGGAGCATAGGGTGGAGAAGGACTGCTCACTCCAAGGTGGCCAGGAGGGAGGGAGGAAGGGAAGGAGAGTGAGAGAAAGGGGCCTGGAACAAGACGCACCTCCAAGGACATGGCCCAGTGGCCTACTTCCTCCAACTAGGTTCTGCTTCCTAAGATTTCCATCTGTCCCAGTTGGGCCACCAGCCGGAGACCCAACCTTCAACACATGAACCTTTGGGGGACATCCCACATCTAACTTCTAATAGTATGTAATCCTGAAATGCTAAATATAAGATTATATTTTTCGTCCTGGAAGTTTATAATATAAAATAGTAAGTACGTTTCTAATGTAATATAGTATGAGCTATCTAATAGGTATCTAGTACCTAGATATGTTGGGGGGAGAAACATGGGCTTTTCAGATTTTTTCTAGAGAAAAAGCTTTCAGAGTTGCCCCAAAATAGAATATCAAAATTTTTCTGGTCTTTCTATAATGACAATGCCACTCTTCTCTTTAGAGCACACAGGAACAGGGAAGACAGGGCATTCTAAAGACTCCCATAAAGATTTAGATGAAGATAATGCATTATTTCTTGAGAATATGTATATGGGTAGCATATATTTAAATGGTAGGCAGAGACTAGAACATGATGAAGATATCATAGTTTATTGTGATTATTTATCTTTCTATTTTGTCTGCCTCTAAACAGTGTTCTAGGTGTTTCGTGACAAAAGATATATGTATACACTTATAGTTTTAAAATGGAAATAGAAAAGACTTGGTCGTGGTTATTCTCTGGTATTTAAAGAATGTGACTATCAAAGAGGAGAGAAGAATAAAACATATCTTCGGAGACTAAAACTAACTAGCTGTGATGAAATTAAGCATAGGAAAATGCAGGACACACAGAATGTTCTTCTGGTTTTTTTTTCCTCTCAGTTTCTACTTGTGTGCTATCTGAGGAAGATTGGTTAGTCATGTGAAGACTTTCCTTTCTGTACCATTCTATAGATGCTAAAAAAAAGGAAGGAAGATGAAAAATGGACAAAATTCTCTACAAAGGATTTTCCTACCTCTAAATGATGGACCAATTGTATCATGGAATACTCTACATCCTAATAGATATGTAGATGTGTCCTAATGTTTCATTATTACACATAATACTATAATCAACACTTTATAGTTATATTCTGGTACACATGTTATTATGGTTTGGATCTTAAATGTCCCCCAGAGGTTTATGTGTTAAAATCTTGGTGGCCAGCCACGGGGCAGAACAACCAAGGACGGAAACCACTGAAACCATGAGTCAAAACGAACTCTTCCTTCTTCAGGATGATTTATCTCCAATACCATGTGAAAGCATTTCAGGAGGAGGGATGAGATTACTAGAGTGTGAATGGAGTATGTAATTTAAAATATTGAAAGTCATTGTCCAAACTGTTCTTAAACATGCAAAACCAATTTATAGCTTCAGAAAGTGTTAGTTTTTTTCACTCTTTCCCTAACTCTAGATATTGTTTTCATTTTTTCCTAATATGATAGCTTAAAAATATCTCATTATTATTTTAATTTCCATAATTAGTAAATGTAATTTACCTTTTTTTCTTATTTTCTGGCACTGAGGATTAAACCTAGGAACATTCTACCTAAAATATACCCCAACCCCTCCCCCTTTTTTATTATTTTTGTGTGTGTGCAGTTCTGGGGATGCCCCCGACCTATTTTATATTTTATTTTGAAGCAGGATCTCACTAAGTAGCTGAGGCTGGCTTCGAACCTGTGCGATCCTCCTGTCTCAGCCTCCCAAGCGCTGGGATTACAGGCGTGCACTACCATGCCCGGCTTCTCCCCTTTTATTGAAACAGGGCTTTGCGAGGTTGCTGAGAGTCTTGCTATATGGATGAGGCTGGCCTCAAACCTGCAATCCTCCTATCTTAGCCTTTCAAGTGCTAAGATACAGCCATGTGCCATCATGCCTGGCTAAGGTAAGTATCTTTTCTGAGTATTTTATCTTTATTTATGCTGTGTTTTATCATATTCAAGTCTCAAATTTTGTACATCTTTTATCTTTTGGCTTTAGATCCTTTAGATTTTATACTTTAGATATATAAAGATATTTTTAATTCCAATATTATAAAAATATTCTTTTTTCTTTAAATACTTCTTATGTTTTGATTTTTATATATTTAGAATTTATTTGTGGGTATGTTATGAGGCAGGAATCTAATATTTTTCTCCAAAGAAATGGTGAATTTTTTTAGAACCGTTTACTAAAGTTTTTCTGATCAACCTGAAATTGCCACTTTATCATAAATAAGCTAAATTCCCATGGGCCTCTTTTGTTTTTTCATTGTGCTACTTCTTCTTGTACCTAAATCACAAATTTTAATTTATAGCTTTATATGATGTTTTGATAGCAAGTACTGACAATAGTCTCCCAGCGAACAGTGTAGTGGTTAAGAACAGGGCCTATGGGGTCAGTCTATGTTTGGATGCTGGCTCAGTCATCTACTAGTTGGGTGTCCTTGGACTGAGGAACTCCCAAAGCTCAGGAAATAAACCTGACAATCAATAAATGGGATAACATCAAATTACAAAGCTTCTATGCAGCAGAAGAAGACTCGAAAGGGAGAGCCTACAGAATGGGAAATATTTTTGTGTCAGCTACTCCTCTGTTGGAGGACTGATATCTAAAATGATAGAGAACTTAAAAAAACTTATCGCTAAAAAAGCAAATAACCCAATCAAAGAATATACCATTTTTACAAAGTACATTGATAACTATGTACCAGGCACTGTTTTAAGTGTTTTATAAACTCACTTAATTTTCATTATATCTCTATGAAACATGTAGCATAATTCAATCAAATTAAATAAATTAAATTTTGGTTTGATCAAAATTTTAACTTAATTGCTCCAAGTTTTTATCATTATAAACAATGTTGTTGTGATGAACTTTGTGTATATACTTTTGTGCAGTTGAATAATTATTTCCTTAGGTCTAAATTAAATGGAAACCTTTTTTTTTTCTCTTGAGGGTCTGGGGATGGAACCCAGGGGCATTCGACCTCTGAGCTGCCCTATTTTTTATTCTTTATTTTGAAACCGGGTCTCACTGAGTTGCAGAGGGCCTCACTAAGTAGCTGAGGCTGTCTGCAAACCAGTATCCTCCAGTCTCAGCCTCCCCAATGCTGGGAGTACAAGCGTGCGCCACCATGCCCAGCTTTTTTTTTTTTTTTTGGTGGTGATACTGGGTCTCCTGGAAGCTCTTCTACCTCCAGGCTACACTCCCAGACTTATTATTTTTATATTTTTATTTGGAAACAGGGTCTCTTAAGCCAGTGCGGCTGACTTCAAACCTGCGGGATCCTCCTGTCTCCGCCTCCTAAGCGTGGGGATTACAAGCGTGCGCCACCACGCCCGGTACAAATGGAAACCTTTTAATAGATTAGGATTGCTGACAAAGATTGAAGGGAGAGTAGAGTATGAATGTACATGATGTACATTCACAAATATTTCAAAGTCAATCACTAGGCCAAACATGAGAAGGAGGGAGGGGGAGGCAATGGAGTGGGAACTGGGGAAAGTCTGAATGAGTGATGTGTGCATGGATGCCTCTACCATCTGTACTCCATGAATGTGTGACAACAATGCACCAATAGAAAATTAAAAAATAATTCCCTATTTGCTTAAGCTAGTGGGAATGATGTTCTATTACCTGCAATTTAAACCATTATTGTCTTTTAAAAAAAGGTATAAGATGTGCCTGGGAAACCAAAACTGGAGAAAAGGAAGAAAATGAGTTAATGAGCACTTTATATTCAGGAGATATTAAACTACAATTTTTGAACATGCATTGGCACATTTAATCCTCACAAAAAATAGTTGCGGGATTGATAGTATAAGAATGGTCTTTTAACAAACAAGGATACTGAAAAACAAAGAGGTTAGTCACTTGAGAAGGTTACTAGCTAGTAAATAATTGAGGCTCTGCAATTATCAGCTAAATTAAACAAGTTGCTTAATCTGTTTGGTTACTTTTTATTTCAGCTGCAAAATAGAAATCAAAACACTAACCTCACTGAAATGTAAAATAAGAAAATTTCTATACAGAATGTTAAATGACAGGAATGACTTTACATTTTAAATGATTAAAAAAGGACTGGGGCCAATCTTTCTCTGAAAGTCACATTCTTAGACTAATAGCATTTAAGATCTATACCTTTATAAATTTTCACATGATTCTGTATTAGAGAGAAGCATAGAAATTGAACTACATATATAAAAAAAAAGACCACTGAATCACAATGTGATTAGGTGGAGGAAATCTCAAATGATTATTCATACAATTTTTCATCCAGTGAAGTTTTATTGTATATAGGATTTTCAACAGCATCTGGCTCCTGCATTTTCCTAGTGAGGACCTCTCAGATAATTATGGGAACCCTGACAATGCCTTATTTGCCCTTCCTCAGCTTCCCACTAAACTGCCCATGAAAATATAGCACGTGGTGACAAGTTCCAATATTATTAGAAACCAAGAAACTTGTTAGAATTCATTAGGAATTCCTAGTGTTCAAGCTATGGATAACGGCACTTTTGGGCCATGATTCCCAATAGAGGCATTCAGGATAAACCAACCCAAAACATGCCACTTTGGCATGAGGATTATTTGGTTCTACCGGCAATTGAGAAGCAACCGACATAGGAAGAGCTCTGTGCTATCTCCCTTCCTGCCTAAAATCGGGACATAAATTGCCTTTGTAAGGTGTCATAAAGTTCCACTTGTAAAGGTGTTTCCCTCTCCCATACCGGGAAGACCTGTAAAGGCTCATAGATAGGTCTATGTAAGACAGTTTACTAAACAACTACATCTACCACACATTTGCTAGTCAACGTCCCACAGTTTAGTATCTCTATGAGCCTAAATCCCACTTTCCTGTGTCCAGCCATTTCTAATCTACTTCCTTGATTGAAATGGTATTAAAGTCAGTTAATGGTATTAAAGTGGTCTAAACACTGCTTTAGGCTTTGACTTCTTTTCTGTGATAGCCCCATACATATAAAAATATAAAATTTGTATGACTTTTCTCCTGTTATTCCATCTTCAGTTGATTTAATTCATAGGCCCTTGCCATTGAACATAACAGGGCAGAAGAGAAAAATTTCCTCCCCTTTACCAGGAATAAAATGTGCCTTAAAATAGACAAGGGATAAGGATTCACCCCTACAAGTGTGAATCTGTCAACACAAAGGAGACTAGCCAAGGGAGTGGTGGCTTTCACCCCTCTCAAGCCCCATGCCATCCCCACATTTTTATGGCAAAGAAGAGAAGATTGTTTCTTAAAGAAGATAAGCAGATACTCAAATGCACCCAGGAGATGTTTCCTCAGATTATAAGACTAAATACCCAAACCTGGGGAGCTGTAATGAGTAATGAGTATTCTATGAGCATTAAGGTAGATTACTGCTTTTAAGACTGTTTTGTCCATAACAGTCACCTGAGTGTCTTGTGAAACATACATATTCAACTCTTTTAAGTGGCCGAGATCTCTTATTTCTAACAAGTTCCTGGATGATGCAGTTATAATGAAATATAGATTACTGGAATACACAAGAAAGAAAATAATATAGAAAAGAAATAGAAAAAAATAAGCAAGTACACAGATTAGAAAGATTCAAAATAAGCAATTTTGATGAAAAGGGGTTTTTCAACCCCTTGCCACCCTCGTTTTTTATGTAAATGGAGAACAGAAGGTCACTTCCTTATAGGTTTAAGATGAGCCTCAGCAAGAGTGAGACTCAGCAACCTACTGAAACCCTCTTTCCAAACAAAAAATAAAAAGACTGGAGGTAAAGTTCAGAGGTAAAATGACCCTGGGATCAACCCCCAGGACCCACACACACAAAACGTGTGTGTTTGTGTGTGTGTGTGTATTCTCTACAATGTTTGATCAATAATATGTTTATCCAGTTGTCCCTTTTGAACTCAATAAAAGAAGATTAGGGATTACCTCTATGCAAAAGTAACTGGTACGTGTGAATTGTAAAATTATACAATCAACCAATGCAACTCAGACTGCAGAATACATTGAAATTATAAAATATAGACTGTGTTTTCCATGAAGGATCTATAAGACATTTCAGGAAATAGATACATAAAAGTTTCACTCCTTAAAATAGTGAATTTTTTTCTTTTTATTGGTGCATTGTAGTCATACATCTTAATGGAGTGCAAGATGAAATTTAATTTACCATTTAACTATTTTAAGTGTACACTTCAGTGCCATTAACTACAACCACAGAGTTCTACAACCATCAGTATTATCTAGTCCCAGAATTTGAAATTCATTAGCCCCAAAGGAAATGCAATACCCTTTAGGCAGTCTCTCCTCATTCCTCTGTCTCTGATAACCACTAATCTATTTTTTGGCTATTCTGAGTACTTCATATAAATGGAGCCATAGAATATCTGGCCTTTTGTGTCTCACTTCTTTCACTTAGAATGTTTCCAATGACCATCCACATGTACCATGTATCAGCACTCCACTCCTTTATGGACCAAATACTATTCCATTGTAGGGATGTACCACATTTTGCTTATCCATTCATCGGTTGATGGGAAATTGGGTTGTTTCTACTTGGAGACTATGATTCAGAGTACTGCTGTAAACATTCATGTGCAAGTCATTGTTTGAATGCTTAGTATCAGTCATTTGGGTTATATATCCAGGAATGAAATTGCTAGGTCACATAGTATCTACTCGACTTTTTGAGGAAATGCCAAACTGTTCTTCACAGTGGCAGCACAATTTTATATTCCCACCAGGGAATCTAAACCAGGGGTCTCTTATATCCTTGCCAACACTTACTTTCCATTTTATTGATTATAGCCATCATACTGGGTGTGAATTGATATCTCATTGTGGTTTCAATTTCCATTTCATTGATTAGACAATTGATGGTGAATATTTTATCATGTGTTTACTGGCCATTTGAATACCTTTGAAGAACTATCTAATCAAATCCTTTGACCATTTTAAAATTGAACTATTTGTCTTTTTATTACTGAGTTGTAAAGATTCTTTAAATAGTCTAGAGAGTGATGAACTACATATTATATGATTTACAAATATTATCTACTTGTCCTTTGATTTATTGATAGCATCCTTTGAAAGAGAAAAAAATTTTTTTATGGAATCCAGTTTATTTACTAATTCTGTCTTTGCTTACTTTTTTGATGTCATATTGAAGTATGGTACTTTCTTGGCTACTATGTCAGTTAGCTTTGTACTGCTATGACAAAGTACCTAAGAAAATAAGCTTATAGAGGAAACATTTATTTGGGCTTAGAGTTTCAGTTCACGGATGACTAGACCTATTGTTACTGGACCTGTAATAAGGCAGTACATCATGGCAGAAGGACACAGCAGGGAGAAACTGTTCACCTCCTGGCATCTGGGAAGCAGAGTGGGGTGGGGGCAGGGGAAGGGACCAGGGGCAATTTATAATCCCTAAGAGCATACCCCAAGGACCATCTCCATTCAATGAGGTTCCTTATCCTACAGTTTCCAGCATGTCCCTATAGTCAGTTCAGCTAGGAGTCCCTCAGTGGCTTCATCCATTGATGAGGTTGGAGGCCTCATGATTCCATCTCTTCCCAAGCCCAGTCCCTGAACACTGGGGCACTGGGACCAGCTCTTCAACACGTGGGGCTCAGGGGGACATTTCAGATCCGAACCATACAGACATCTAAAAGATACCAATGTTGGCTTTAAGTTTTATTATATTAATCAATAACATTTGCTGAAACTCCATGACAGGTATTTTACACATGTTATTTCATTCATTGATTTAAGTTAATTAAATTAATTAATTTTTTTGTGGTACTGGGGATGGATCCCAGAGCCATTCGACCTCTGAGATACACTCCCAGCCCTATTTCATTCTTTTTTATTTTGAAACAGGGTCTTACTAAGTTGCAAAGAGCCTCACTAAGTTGCTGATGCTGGCTGTAAACCTGCGATCCTCCTGTCTCAGCCTTCCAAGTACTGGGATCACAAGCCTGTGCCACCATGCCCAGCAATTTATTTCATTTAAAACACATGCACGTGCACGTGTGTGCGCACACACACACACACACACACACACACACACACACACAGAGTTCATTAGTGTCATAGCCATTTTCTAGGGGAACAAAAAGCAAGCTGAAAGGGTTATCTTCTCAAAGTCATTCAGCTTGGATGTCTGTCTAACTGCATGGGCCACGCTCCTTCTCTTTCTCCTGCACTGCATTTCATTACTGAGTAGCATAACACAGTTTTTGACATTAATGAGAAAGAGGGAATAAATGTTGTATTAGCTTTCTATTGTTTCCATAACAGGTTACCATGTATTTAGTGGCTTAAACACCACAAATGTATGCCTTTGCAGTCCCACAGGTCAGAAGTTCAACGTGGATGTCACGGGCTAGACTCCAGGTGCTGGCAGGAGGATGCGTCCTTTCTGGGGCTCTAGGGAGAACTCTGTTTCCTTGCTCATTTGGGTTCTTGGAAGAATTTGGCTCCTTGTGGCTGTATGACTGAGATCTGCATCTCTTTGAGGCTCTCAGTTGCAGCCAGTTCCCACCCTCTTGACACCAGTACTCAAGCTCACGACCTCCTTCCTCCTCCATCAAAACCAGGAACAGTAGGTGCAGTACCACTCACACTTCGTCCATCCGGGCCTCCCTCCCTCCCTCTCTCCCTCTCTCCTCCTCCTCCTCCTCCTCCTCCTCCTCCTCCTCCTCCTCCTCCTCCTTCTTCTTTTTCTTCTCTTTCTGCTATTTTTAAGGCTCACAGGATTAGATTTGGCCCACCTTTATCCAGAACAATCTTCCTAACCCAAGGTCAGTCCCTTTATCCTACAAAGTAACATAGTTATAAATCCTAGGGTCATGTAGAAATCGTGGTGGGGGGGTGGGAGCAGGGCATTATTTGGCCATACAGACATAAACACACATAATTTCAGTTGGGTAAGTAAAGAACACAAGACTCAAGATAGAAGTTTGAAGTTCAATATTAGGAGGTGAACAGACTTCCCCTCCCCTGGAGAGCCTGAAAAAAGCAGAGAGGTTTGGAAGGTAGAGTTAAAGGTATACTAATCTTGAATATTCATGTTTCTTACTTATACATGACTTACTTCTAATTTAGAAGTAACTTCTCAAAGCTCTTTTACCCATTTTTCCCCAGTCCAGTCACTTTTCTTTTTCCTTTTTGGTGGCATTGGAGATTGAACCCCTGGATGTTTTATCTCTGAGCTACACCCCCGCCTGCCCGCCCGCCTGCACTGGGGATTGAATCCAGAGCCATTTTGTGCTATAGCCCCAGCCTTTTTTTTTTTTTTTTTTTTATTCTTTGTTTTGAAACAGGACCTAAATTGTGGAGAGTCTCACTAAGGGTTGCAAATCTGCAATCCTTCTGTCTCAGCCTCCCAAGTACTGGGATTACAAGCATGTGCCACCATGCCCGGCTCCTTATTTTACTTTTTGAAGTAGGGTCTCACTAAGTGGCTGATGGCCTTGTTAAATTTCTGAGCCTGGCCTTAAACCTGTGATCCACCTGTCTCAGCCTCCCAAGCACTGGGATTATAGGTGTGTGCCACCACGCCAACTTGGTTCAGTCATTTTTAATGGTGCTGGCTCTTGGGCAGTGACCACAAATTTCAATTTTGCATATAATATCCTGAAATATCACAGAACAGTTAGTCAGCAAATTGCTAAGTCAGCTGGACCTCCAGAGACCTCTTTTCAAGGAACAAAGAACAAGTGATCACTGCAGAGCTCCCTAAAGCAAGGTAACTGGGGAAGTGCACAACACCTAGATGGCAGGGTCCACTGCTAGACAGCAGCGTTCTCACCTCAGGGTTTCAAGAGGTGAAGCAACCAAGCCATTTCCTGTTGCCAATACTCTTTATTTCCGACCGAGTCAAGAGAGTTCTACGAGTTATAGGCATTTGAATTGAAAAGTACTAATTTATTTAAAATAGTTGGGTGAACCCTGGGTTATAACAGGAAAGCTAGCAAGCCTTCTAGTAAACACATGCCAGATTGTAAACTTAAAAGTATAGAAATTCTTAGCAGGCACAAATTAAAAGTTAAGGGAACAACCATCTTTAAAGCAGCAAGTCTAAAGCTGGCAAGTGTGATCAAATGTCAAAGAGCATAAGAAATAAAAGAGGGTGCAGCATGAAGACTCGCTAAGCTAACTTTACACGTGGAAATACAAGAATCAGACAACGGGGCAATACCTAGTTGCTGGCAGTATCACTGGCACCCTGACTCCCCTGCATGCCCTCCATCAGGACTCAGAGGCGGTGCTCTCTTGCCATTGCTAAATGGGCTTTAATCTCACAGCCCTTTAATGCCAGAGCCTTAACAAGGGGGACAACAACGTGGTGAGACCTTGCCAACCATGACCGCTGTAAGCAATCCTAGCCTCGGCTCTACTGGAATCAGTAGGTATCTTTTCAAAAGTAAAAGGAGATGACTTGTAAAAAGCAATGAGCTCAGATTTGTTCTCATAGATCCGTGTGAACAGAAGACTACAGACAGTACACAGCTCAAGACTGTCTCCGCATACAAGTTTTTAGAGGTGTGTATATAATTACCACTGCATTCTGCGGAAAAAAAATAGGAAATGAGGCAGGCAAAAGGTTGGTGACTTCACTCCTGCCACATCAGACTTTTTGCCAAGACTTTTTAAAAACACTATTACCTCATAAAAAGGAGCAGCCAAAATAAAGAAATCTCTGAAACCTATGCTCCCCAGCACATTGTATGGGGCACAACTAACTAAAACCCTGGCTATTTTATTCTGTTTCAGACAGAACATTTTTTAAAAAGTCAGTATTTCAAGGAATCAACTGGCCGATCGGGACCTCCAACTCTAGCATCTATATAATTAGCCAGTCACAGTTTTACCAATTAAATTCAATGATCCCTGTCCCGGCAATTTGCTACTTGAAAACAGTGGGCTGCTGCCAGCTGCCCTCTACAAAAAGCAGTGGGAGACTCCGGCAGGCTAGGCCCTCCACAGACCCGTCTCCGTTCTCTGGGTTTCTGCCGCCCTCCAGCCCTCCAGGACACTGACAACCGTATTGAGAACGGAGATGAAGAAAAGGGGCATGAGGAAAGCGACAGACGGTGGCTAGTTAGGGCTGAATGGCTTTATTCAGACCTCTCTGCCACTTCTCAGGACAGGCTGCTGAATTCGTAGCCTCCAATTTAAGGCTATGCGGTTTAAATATTTTTATTATTACTATCCAAGTTAGTGCACTGACATGATCACAGTTGCAGGGAGAATTCTGGCTTTTTCCTCCTCTGAGGCTCATGATCATCTTAGGCTGCCACAATCACCTGGCATCTTTTGATTTCCCCAACTCCCCCGACTCATCGTGCTCCATGACGCTCTGCAGGGAAAAGAGGCTGCCTTGTCCCCACCAATGTCAAAATCCATAACATGCTTTCCCAACAAGAGGTTAATTTTCCATGTACCAAAACACTGCTTCCAAACATGTTCTGCCAAATTTGACCACTTTCCAGTGACGTCTACATTTTGCGATAAGCTGGGTTTCCTTAAATCCCACTGGCAATTTGTGATAAGAGAATTGGGCATACGTCTATTCTAAATATCCATACTAAATATCATCATTATGGATGGCATGCTACTAGAGAGGGACATTTATTAGCAGTTTTGTGTTGATCTATATTGTGAAACAAAGAAATCCACAACCAAAAATTTCTTTTTTTTTCTTTTTTTTTTTGTGGGCCTGGGGATGGCACGCAGAGGCATTTGACCTCCGAGCTACAACCCCTGCCCAATTTTTTATTCTTTATTTTGTTTTTAGTTTTTTTTTTTTTTTTTTCTGGTGGTACTGGGGTTCCTGGAAGCCCTTCTACCTCCGGGCTACACTCCCAGACCTATTTTTACATTTTTATTTGGAAACAGGGTCTCCCAAGCCTGCGCACAGCTGGCTTCGAACCTGCGCGATCCTCCTGTCTCTGCCTCCCAAGTGCGGGGATTACAAGCGTGCGCCACTACGCCTGATCAAAAATAATTTTTAAAAATATCCTTTCTATACCTCACTGAAAGTATATAGTTTGTATCCAAAATGCATAAGAGAATTTTAAACCATTGATCAAAATCTTTTCCTGGAATTCCTAAATTTAAAGGTGTATCAGCTTATTCTATAGAAAATTCATCTTAAAAGTTATTAACTGCTAGGTTCTTAAAATTAAAACAAATATGTAAAAATTGTACTTTTTTCTTCAAAAATACTAACAGTCTACAATGCTAGGAGTGGTTCTAGGTACTAAGAGTAACTTTGTATGTTCAAAAAATGGGCAAAATCCTTATCTAATGAGAAACTTTTTCATGGTGGGAAGAAAAATTCAAATAAGATAGGCAAGAAGTATAATATACTGCGAGATGACGTCTTCAGAGAAAAATAAAACAGAGGAGAATGGAGAGTTTTGTTTTGGGTTTGGTGATGAGGTGGTGAAAGGGAATTTGCAATTTTCAAGAGTAAAGGCCTCAATGAGGCAAACTTTAAATGATTTGAATAAAGACAGGACAACGCTGAAGGATCAAGGAGTGATCAAGGAAGATTCTCTCATGTGCAAAGGCCCTGAGAGGGAGTGCACTGGCAGGCTGAGAAACAGTAAGGAGGCTACAGGGTAAGAGCCTACAGAGAGAAGCAGCAGGAGATGAGGTCAGAGAGTAAAGGGCGTGTGTGTGTGTGTGTGTGTGTGTGTGTGTGTGTGTGTGTGTGTACACACAAGCATGGAGACACTATAGGATCTTGGAATCATTAAAAGGACTCTGACTTTCGCCTAGATTAAAACAGGAAACCCAGGTGGGATTTTGGGTGGGGAAATGACATGATCTGACTTTTAACTTGTTTGTGCTTGTTGCCATATTAAGAATGACTTACAGAGTGGCAAAGGCAGAATAATGGAGAGCAATTAAGAAAATACTGTGCTGGGCGTGGTGGCGCATGCTTGCAATCTCAGCATTCGGGAGGCTGAGACAGGAGGATCATGGTTTGAAGACAGCCTCAGCTACTTAGTGAGGCCCCTTACATCTCAGTGAGACCCTGTTTCAAAAGATAAAGAATAAAAAAGAGGGCTGGGGGTGTAGCTTGGAGGGAGGATACCACTGGGTTCCATCCTCAGTAACACACACACACACACACACACACACACACACACACACACACACAGAGAAAATATTTTGAGAATATAGAGAAAAATGATTGCTTGAACCAGAAGAGAGATGATAGTTCAAAGTGATTGGTTTCTGGACATATTTTGAAGAAGGAAAATATAATTTTCTGATGACTGGATGTAGAATGGTAGAGAAAACAAGAGTCAAAGACGACTCATAGGTTTTCTAATCCTGGAAGAAAAAGAAGTGCTATTGATGAAGGTGAGAGCTATGGAAGGAACGTATTTTTATGGGGGAAGGAGCAGGAACTTAGTTTTAAACTATTTTAAATTATAATAGAATATATTACAGTACATGTCTTATTATCCTATGTGAAGATGGTGAGTATACTTGTAGCAGAGAGAATATGGATGTTACATTTTTTTGACATATTAACCACTCTTGTCAAAGCTCTTCACTGCTCTAGCAGGAATTATTTGTAAATGACTGTACAAGTCATTCCTAGGAAGGTTTCGACATCTCAAAGTGGGTGCAGAGTTTGAATTGACATTCTGGCCTAATTTTGGAGTTCACTTAGGTGGGCTCCATACATTTCAGAGAAATATAACAAGGACAAGATTCTGGATAAACTCCAAGGGTACGCTTACAGTGAGAAAAATGTCCCCACTGGAGAGTAGGAGTAAAAGGATAGTGCCAGACACTCAAGTGGAAAGAATAGGACCAAGAGTTTCAACTGAAAAGATATTTCCTACTGATTCAGTAGTGACTTGTTAGGTGAAGTGTTATTTGCCTTTATAGCATGGACCACGGAACTGCACCGTGTACTTCTCTGGTAGCCCTCCTGTGTGGTCTCACTAAGGAAAGTCTTCATGAGTTCCCACTTCCCATATTTGGTCCTGTCTTCCCTGTGGCCTCTGCACTTCATTTAACATGATTAAAGTGAGAATTAAGAGCATAGAGTAAGAGAAAAATGATGACTCTATTAACTTATGAATGTTTGAGTACAAATATTATTCAGAAATCCAATCTAGTGCCAATTTACTTCTGAAATGTCACCAAACAGTATTAAGTCAATGCATTCCAGCAAGCAATTATGAAAACATAGTATATAATAGGAACTATGTTACCCACTGAGGGAGAAGGAATTCAAGGACAAATAAGACAGGGTTCCTGCCCTTGGTGAACTCAGAATCTAATGGTGAAGGGAGATGATTAAACAAATAATTATATAAAAGCATTTGTAATGAAGGGACATACAAAATGTCAGGGACCCAAAGGGGGAACAATTAAATCTGCCTGAGGAGGTTGAAAAGGATTTATACAGGAGATGACATTTGAGCCATGCTATGAAGGAAGGGAAGGAGACTGTCACCCTATCAGGAGACAGCACTCTGTGATAGACAGAGGGGACCTTAAACTTACCCAGTGTGGGGATTAGGGGGATGTTAGGAGTAGTCTAGGTAGAGTTGACATGAAGGAGGAGGACAGGAAGCGAAGACTAGAAAGACAAACTGGGGCCAGACCTGCTTTGCTAGGGGTTTGTGTTGTGTTGTTTGGGCAATAGAGAGCCTCAGGATAATTTTTTTTTATTGGTACATTCTAACACATCACCCAGTCAGCCCCCACTCAATCCCCATCCCCTCCCCTCCCTAACCCTGCCTCCCATGCCTGGCTTAATGATTGATATCGATACTTTTATCTAAATACATCATGTTCCTCTGAGAGCTTTTTTCCCACCTCCCCTCCCCTCTGTCAGATTGCCTTATTTGCTCCTCTATAGGTTCTCCTTTTCGCCTGGGGCTCCTCCTATGACCCATTTCACTTTAGCTTTCACATATTAGTGAAAGCATCTGATTTCTTATTTTTTGTGACTGACTAATCTCGCTTAGCATAATGTCCTCCAGTTCCATCCATTTCCCTAAAAATGCCATAACTGTATTTTTTTTTTATGGCTGAGTAAAACTCCATTGTGTACATATCCCACAGTTTTGTAATCCATTCATCTGTTGATGGACATCTTGGTTGGTTCCAGTTTGGCTATGGTGAATTGTGCAGCTATGAACATAGATACACATGCATTAGTTTGGTAGTTCGGTTTCCTTTCTTTTGGGTAGATACCGAGAAGTGGTATTGCTGGACCAAATGGTAGGTTTGTTCCCATTCTTCTGAGGATCCTCCATACTGTTTTCCAAAGTGGTCGCACCAGTTTGCAATCCCACCAACAATGTTTTAAAGTTCCCACTTCTCCACATCCTCGCCAGCATCTGTTGTTGTTTATGTTTGAAGGCAAATGACACAATTTTACTTGTGTTTTGACAAACTGGTAGCAGAATGGAAGAAATAAAAGCTTCTCAGTGGTGGAGGCATAAAATAAACCAAGAAAAGTCAGCAAAAATCAGAGTTCAATATTCCACAGGAAAAAAAAAGAAGGAACATATCTACTTCTATGTCTTTTTCCTATCTCTGCCACCTACCATTACTTCCCATCAATTAAATTAACTAAATCCTTTCGTCCAAGGAGGCAATGAAATAAGAGATGTTCACACATAAAGACAGATGGAGGAAGCCGGCACCTCAGAAAAAAACACAGAGAAAGCCACTTTCTCCCTTTAGTACTTCTCTCAGAGGTTACAAGGGAAGGGAGATTAAGAGCATCCTATGGAACTCTAACCATGCTGGGGTCTAGGGAAGCATCTATGAACATATGTGTGCACACACACACACACACAACCTCTACTGATTAATGATAAGCAGAATACCACAAAGAATGATAAGACCTGTTTTATTGTCAGCGTTCTACTACACTATAAATACCTGAGATAATCCACTTAAATCACTTCATAGTGTACAGTCTGTCGTGTTGCCAATTTACTGTTGTCTGAGATAGTTCTTTTTTTATATAGCTTTGTGTACCCGTAACTCCTGAGAACCTCTTCATCTCTTCACTGTGGGCCCAAGGGACTAAGGACTGTGGACAGTACCTGGAGTAGTTTATGAGAGGGCCATGGCTTCTCTATAGGGAAACTGATGTTCTCCCTGATCAGGTGTAAAGCATCAGTGATCTAGAAAAGTTAGGAAGACTTCTCTCTCCTTGGCTCACATGACTTCTTTAATCGTGTGTGTGTGTGTGTGTGTGTGTGTGTGTGTGTGTGTGTGTGTTGCTTATGGTATGGGATTAAACTCAGGGGCACTCTACTACTGAACTATACTCCCAACCCTATTTTATTTTTCATTCTGAAACAGTCTTGTTAAGTTACTGCATACTGTCCTTGAACCTGTAGTCTTTGTCCTTGAAGTCTCAGGCTTCCAAATACTGAGATTATAGGTGTGTACCACACACCCAGCAAATACCTCAAACTTTAGATTAGGTCTCTAGAGCATTCGCTGAAAAACATTTTTAATACCGTGAAAAATTGCAGGTGTTATGTCTTAAGTTCGCTTGTTAATAGTAGACAGATTTGTTCTTTTTTGTGGTGATAATTCTTTCACAAAAAAGAGGTAGGCAATGGTGTAAACATATCTTTATTATCAGCATGTGATGAATCTCCCCAGCTGACAAGTTTTCAGAGGCACCATGAACAGTGAGTCTTAAATGTTTTGGTTATACAACATGTTTATAAGAAATAAATGATCAAAATAAAACTAGGAAATAAAACCAGCTCTTACTAACTCATTGTGAAAACAGTAACCAAAAAAGCAAGAGGAGATATGGCTTGCCATTTCTAAACTCTCACAATCCTCGCATCCCAGTTATTTCTCGCCTGATCATATGCTGTCTTTCGCCAGTTAACTTTTTAGAAGTGTTAATTCTGCCTTTATCATTCGATTACCATAAGCGAAGATTAAATTAGAGAGATATTAAATGGCATTTCATCACAGAACGGAACATTAAGAATTGAAAATATGAACATTAGAGGTAATATGCCCCTGGGTTCAACCTTCAGTACCAACCCCCCCCCAAAAAAAACAAAACAAAACAAAAAAAAACCCTGCAGTCATAAAGCCCTGTGTTGGTGGGGTTTCTGTAAAACTAGTTATGAATATATTTTTAGAAATATTTTATGATAGTCTAACCATTTGTCAGCACCAGCAATACATTTAAAAGCCATAGATGTGTTTATTTATTTTTTATTTTTATTTATTTATTTATTTATTTATTGTGGGTCTGGGAATAAAACCCAAAGGCACTTGGCCTCCGAGCTACACCCCCTGCCCAGTTTTTTATGCTTTATTTTGAAACAGGGTCTCACTGAGTTGCAGAGGGCCTCACTAAGTAGCTGAGGCTGTCCGCGAACCACAATCCTCAGGTCTCAGCCTCCCAAATGCTGGGATTACAAGCGTGCGCCACCACGCCCAGCATCATAAATGTGTTTATAATTCTTTCACAAAAAAGTTCATCTTAAGGAGAAAACCAGATAAAAAAACTTTAGGTATAAATACAGATATTACAATTTAGATATAAAAATATTAGAAACAATTTATAAGTTTAAATGGTATATAAAACTTATGGACCATTTGTAATTAAAAACTCTAAGCAAATTAAGAATGAAAAGAAACTTCCTTAGCTAACAAATAGCGTAAAAACTTACGCCTACCATCATATTTAATGGGGAAAGACTGAATACTTCCCCACTAAGATCGGACACAAGGCAAGAGCATCTTCTCCTGGCACTCCCACTTAAACTGTACTGGAGGTGCTGGTGCTTTAAGAAGCCAAGCATCTGGACAGGAGGAAGTGGGACTGTGTCCAGTCACAGTTGCCATCACAGTCCACTGGGAAAATCAGGAAGAATGTACAGAAAATTACTAGACCTAATACGTAAGTTTAGCAAGTTTGAGATTCAAGATCAATATACAAAACCAATGATCTGCCTATCTATCAGCAATGAACAATTAACCATTGATATTAAAGGGGTAACACCCTTTACAATGAACATGGAGTACTTAGGAGTAAATGTGACAAAATGTAGGCAAGATTGCTGAGTACCACAGAGCACTGATGACAGAACTCGAATATATAAATAGACAGGAAGCTGGGCATGGTGCCACATGCTTATAATCCAAGTACTTGGGAGACTGAGATAGGAAGATTGCAGGCTTGAGGCCAGCCTCCACAATTTAGTGAGGCTTTTCTCAACTTAGTGAGATCCTGTTTTAAAATAAAAGAAAAACACCAGGTGTGGTGGCACATGCTTGTAATCCCCGTGCTTGGGAGGTGGAGACGGGAGGATCACACAGGTTGGAAGCCAGCCTTGCTGGCTTAAGAAACCCTGTTTCCAAATAAGATATATATAAAAAAAATAGGTCTGGGAGAGCCTGGAGGTAGAAGGGTTCCATCCCCAGTACCACCAAACAAAACAAAACAAAATAAACAAACAAACAAAAAAAAAACAGAATGAAAGAAAGAAAGAAAAGAAAAGAAAAGGAAAAGAAAAGAAAAAAATAGGGCTGGGGGTGTACCTCAGAGGTAGAATGTTCCTGGGTTCTGTCGAAGGAAGGAAGGAAGGAAGTAAGTAAGTAAGTAAGTTGTGCTTATATATTAGAATGTTAATTATCAGAATGTCAATTTTCCCCAAATGATTTATGAATTCAACATGATCCCAATAAAAACCTGTACATTAATGTTCATTGTGGACCTACTCGTAACAATCACAAAGTAGAAATATGCCAAGTACATCAGCTGGCCCAGGAGTAAACAATCTATCCTATGGAATGCTATTGGCAATAAAAACTTGACTGTGCACAACCATGACAGCGTGAAGCCAGGTGTAGTGGCGCACGCTTGTCAATCCCAGCGCTTGGGAGGCTGAGACAGGAGGGTCAGGGTTTAATGTGGCCTCTGCAACTTAGTGAGACCCTGTTTCAAAGTAAAAAGAATAAACAATAGGCCTGGGGGTATAGCTCAGAGGAAGAATGCCCCTACATTCAATCCCCAGCACCACACACAAAAATATTTTTTTAAATGACAACATGAATAAATCTCAAAGGTACTATACTAAGTGAAAGAAGACAAATTAAAAATTAAAAGCATGATTCTACTTTGCATGAATTACTCCGTTTGCATGGCTTCTGGAAAAGACAAAGCGGTGATGTCAAGGATCACGGCAGAGGCTGGGAGCAGGAGAAAGGGACCTGTTGCACAATGACATAATGGAACTTCCTGAGTAAGGGCTATGCTCTCTACCCTGATTTTAGTATTGGCTACACAAGTGTGTAAGTCTGTAAACATTTACAAAGCTGTATATCTCTAAATGAATTTCACTGAACATAATTATGCCTTAATAAACCAACCAACCAATAAAATACGGTCAACACCAAGAGTAGAAGAGGACTTGAAGCAACTTATAGTCCTCTGCACTGCTGGTGGGAATTGAAAACCGGTTTCAATTTTAAAAACAAAGTTAAACCAGCCGTGGTGGCACACACTTGTAATCCTAGGACTTGGGAAGGTGAGACAGGAGGATCACAGGTTCACAGCCAGGCTCTGCTACTTTGCAAGACTCTCCTGAAACTCTGAACAAAACTCCTGAAACTTCAGAACAAAAAGGGCTGGCAGTATAGCTCCACATCGATGCCAGCACTGACTATTGTTTCTGTTCTTGATGAATGCATTCTAACTGAATTAGATGGCACTTCAGTGTAGTTCTGATTTGCATTTTCCTGATTGTTAGTGCCGTTTAACATTTTTTCATATATTTGTTGGCCATTTATATTTCTTCTTTTGAGAAATATCAATTCAGTTTAGTTGCCTATTTTTGATGGGTTGTTTTTGTTTTTGTTTTGTTTTGTTTTTAGTTCTTTATATGGTCTACATATTAGTCCTCTATCAGAGCAGTAGCTAATGAGGAATTGCTCCCATTCTGTAGGCTCTCTCTTCAGACTCTTACTTCTTTGGCTGTACAAAAGCTTTTTTAATTTGATGCTGTACTGTTTATTATTTCTCAGTTTTATATTCTGAACTTTAGGAATATTATTTATTATTATTATTATTATTATTATTATTATTATTATTATTATTTGGGTGGTACTGGGTTCCTAGAAACCCTTCTACCTCTGGGCTACACTCCCAGATCCATTTTATACTTTTTTATTTAGAAACAGGGTCTCTTAAGCCAGCGCGGCTGGCTTCAAACCAGCGCGATCCTCCTGCCTCTGCCTCCCAAGTGTGGGGATTACAAGCGTGCGCCACCACGCCCGGCTAGGAATATTATTAAGGAAGCTTCTAGCAATGCCTATATGTTGGAGAGTTGGTCCTATTTTTTTCTAGATATTTTTTCTAATGATTACAAAGTTTCTGGTGTAATTTCTTGGTCTTTGATTCATCTTGAGTTGACTTTTGTTTTGGGTTAAATAGGGGCCTAATTTCATTCTTCTACATATAGATATTCAGCTTTCCCAACACCATTTGTTGAAAAGGCTATTTTTTCCTCCAGCATATGTTTTTGGCCCCTTTGTAAAAAATCAACTGGCTAAAATAATGGTATGTCCACATATGAAGGTATCACTACCAATGTCACTAACATCTATGGGGAAGGAGGGATGAGTGTGTAGAGATGTAGAGGAAATATACCAAGTGATGTGTATATATACAAATGTATCACTTTGAATCTCACTATAACATATAATTACAGTGCACCATTAAATGTATAAAAACAAGCCAGGTATGAATGGAATGCTTGCAATCCTAGTACTTGGGAGGCTGAGACCAGATCACAGGTTCTCAATCAGCCTCAGCTACTTGTGAGGCCCTCTGCAACTTGGGCTGGGAATATAGCTCAGAATCAGAATGCCCAGGTTCAATCCCCAGTGTGTGCCCCCCCTCTCTTCCTCTCTCTCTCTCTCTCTCTCTTTCTCTCTCTTTCTCTCTCTCTCTCACACACACACACACACACACACGCATAAAAACAAAGTTAAACATGCATTTACCATAGACCCAACAATTCCACTCCTAGTATTACTCAAACATGCACTTATTATAGGCCCAATATTTTCACTCCTGCTATTATTCAATAAAAGATTCCTAAATATGAACAGGTGAATAGGGTACATAGATAAAATGATGTACCCTATATTACCTATCAATAAAAGGAGTGAATTGTTTACACATTAAACACTAGGTAAATCTTTTTTTAACTTTTTATTGGTGCATTGTAGTCATACTTCTTAATGGAGTACAAGATGGTGGAGACGTACATGCACACATCACGCAATTAGCCCTTACCCAGTTCCCGCCCCATTCCCTCCCCTTCCCTTCTTCTTCGTTTGGCTTAGTGATTGACTTTGCTATGTTTGTTAATGTACCTTGTGAACATTAGAGAATTTCCCTCTTCCCCCTCCCATCCCCTCAGGTCGCCTTATTTGCACATCTATAGTTATCTCCTAGAATGGGTCTAGAATGGGTCTAGAGTTCCTCTTATGACCCATTTTCTCCCTAGCTTTCACATATTAGGGAGAGCACCTGATTTCTTATCTTTTGTCACTTACCATAATGCTCAAAATGTTACACTGAATAAAAGAGGCCAGACACAAAGGATTCAGAAAAGAATATGAACTCCAGAATTCATGTAAAATTCTAGAAAATGCAAACTAATCTCTACTGGAGAGCAGATCAGTGGTTGCTTGGGGGTAACGGGACAGAATCACAAAGGAGCTTCTGGGAATGAGAGAAATGTTCTAAATGGTGATGATTACACATGTGTATGCATTTATCAAAATTCATCAAACTATACACTTAAAATACATTTACTGAAAAAGATACATACATTGTACATAAATTATATCTGAGTAAAACTAATTTAAAATCAGTCTAAAATCTCTTTAACATATATTAAATTTAAAAGCTGAATATAAGATGATAAATGAACAAATATGCATTAAAAGACCACAAAGAAGCCCACAAAAGTAAGATCATTGTGTTATGATAAGGTATTTACTTAGCCTTTATCTTACATCTTTAAAAATATTTTATATATTACAGTAATATTTTCCTAAATAACTCCTTTAATATAAAAATAAAGCAAACAAATTCTAATTTGGCTAAACATGAAAAATTAACATGTTTTATTTTCTTTTTAGTTACCTCTATGCTTAGAAGAACACAGAACATTTAATAATTATTATTCTCAATTCCTTACCCCTTGGACCAGGCATAGCAGAAATCCTATCATGAGCCAGCAGTCAAAGGCCCAAGTATCCTACACCATGTAATAAATCAGCAAAAGTCAAGAGTTCACTCTAGATCCCCTGACTTGTATACTGTCCCCATGCAGTCCTTCACAGTAGAATAGTGCCAATAGTTCAAGAAATAATAATAGCTATCATCATTGCTTATATGCTTACTAAGTATTAAGCAACAGATTATTTTATCTTATTTAGTGCTTTCCCTATCCAGTTAGAAGCTTTAATAGGTTGTTTAAAATTTTATAGCCTAGGAAAACTATATCTGAGATCAAATAGTCTGTCAAATTTCACAGCTAGTAACTCAAGTTTGCCTAATTGCAAATTTCTTAACCACTCTGCTGCCTTGCCAAACAGTATAGGGCTCCTGGAATTTGTAGCTACAGGAGCTCCATGCAGAAGTTCAGAAAAAGAGGGGGACACTAGAAGGCCAACTTTTCTTTCTCTGCACCTAACGGGTCTGGGAAATTGCTGAGTATTCAGCATTTAAAAGAAACCCCACATACTGCTTTCTGCTAATCTACTGGGAACAGATCCTAAGATTCTAGATTGAATGAGAGCTTGATTATATAACTAGTCGCCAGAGCCAGTTTTCCTCTTCTGTTGGATATTCCTTGCAAGTAGTACAATATAAAACACGAGAAGGGATCATCAGGAGCTATCTGAGGGATGTGAGCTGTCCTTTCACACTAATGCTATCCAGAAGGGCTTCATGTTCAAGTTCAATTTCATTTTATGAAAAAGAATCCCTTGATCACATCTTGGAACAGTGTATCATAGCTCCCTCTCTCCACATCCTCAATGAATTATTTTACCCTGAAATTAACAGACCAAGAAAGCCATGATCCTGACTAGTCAAGAAGGAGCTCCTCTAAGAGATGCAGATACCATGGATACGGCCTCTTGGTTGTGTGGAACCGCCCCCTTTGTAAGTCCCTTTCTGCTCATACACATCCTGCAAGGGGCTTCTTTCTGGGCATCACTGCCCCACACAACCAAGCTCTCTCGACTGCTTCTGGGCCTGCCTCCTACTGTGGCTCTTTCTTCCTTTGTGGCTCCTGTTCCATCTTTGCTTGTGCTGGTAGCACTTGACACTTTAGACTATCACTTTCACTAACACTGTTTGGTTCTCCTTTCCCAGACAGTCCTACTTCATGCCTTTACCCATTCCTGGTTCACATGCCTATCAGGAATTTTTAACCTTTCAGATTAGGGTCCCAGAATGGCTTTTTGGTCCTTGTTCCCCAGGGGTCTATGCTTACAACTGTGGCTCCCGGGCAGCTAATTCTCTTAGAGCTAAGGGGGCTTCTTTCTTGGTAAACTGAAATATGCCCCAGTTCCCTAAATCTAGACCTTGGTTGTCACTCTCTGCTGCCCTCAAGCGGCTATCAGTAGGATACAGTAGTGAGAAAGCAGCTTCGAGGCCTGGCTGGCTCTGCCAACCTTTCTTTGGTCTACGAGGTCCTCTAGTATGACACTAGGTAGAGTAGCCAAGGGAGATGAGATGAGTGTTCAGAACCTCACAGCTTTCACTCAACCAGCACTAACACAAAAACCTCTGATACCGCTGCCACTCCCGGGGAAATCCACTGGGGCCAACTTCCCTGTCCTTGCTCCTAAAGATTCGATTGCCTCCAAAACCCACAAGTTCAGGTGTGTGGAAATTCATATTCCCACTGGGTGCTGGGGATAAGGTGGAGACCTCCAGAGTTTCTTAGGCTTCAGGCTAGCCTGGGAGGCAAGCTGTTCTCATAGGCTACCCAGGTCTCTTAGGATGAGAGGACTGGGATAGAAACTTCCAGGTGGCCTACTATGCTACAACTGTTGGCTCTTGGCTCAAGAACTGAGAGGAATAGAATCCTGGCCTCTGAAGTGACAGGTTTTGCTCTGAAGCTATCTAGAGTGAGGCTGGCACCATGTCCTCACTAAAAGTCACAGCCATCTTTCCACTGGAGCAAAGGGAGAGGAAGGATGTTGCAGACCATACTCATGCTTCTGGAAAAGGCCCTTTGGCCGCCTTCTGAAACTGTTGTTCTGTACTCTGATGGAAGTCTCTGGGTGGTAAGACCCTGTCTCTAGTAGAAAGTGCTGGACAATCAAACATTGGCTGGGCTCTCCATCTAACCCAAGGCTGTGGTAATATGGATTGACAGTATAATGGTGATCTGGGATTGACAGGATAATGGTGATCTGGGAAACCCATAAATCAGAAGATCAAACCCAATTTGTTTATTTATTTATTCACTTACTTACTTATTTTGTAATAGTAGAAATTGAATCCAGGGGCATTCTACCTCTGAGCTACATCTCCAGCCATATTTTATTTTTTTATTTTGAAACAGGGTCTCACTAAGTTATAGAGGACCTTGCTATGTTGCACAGGCTGGAGACAAACCTGCAATCCTCCTGTCTCATCTTCCCAAGTACTGAAACTATAGGATTGAGCCACCATGCCCAGCTCCAAATATATTTTTCAAGAAATAACATTTCGAAAGCCTCCTACTACCCAGAAGGCTGTTGGCAACCACTCCTAACTGAAGGGCCTTCATCCACTGCCCATCTTCACATATCTACCATTTACATGGGGTTAAGGACCCCAACAGGACCCATAGTACCTGGTATTAGTGAGCCAGCATTTCCAAACACACATACTGTGTAGAGGGTAGAATCTGTAAAGAAGCTCAGAAGCTACCTTTCTATCAAGCACAACTGTGCAAAGAACCAAGTGTTTGAGGCCTACATTGTTCCTTATCAGGAAAACCAAAGATCCTGGGGAAATGTATAGTTTGATAGGTCAGGTCCCTCCCTTCCCCCATGGGACCCCACAGCAGGGACAGAAGGCAGAACCCCGGAAGCCAGAGCGGAGATGTGGAGAGACTCCTGACATCTCGGAGCAGACTCCAGAGGTTGCAAGACCAGCAATCCCGCCACTAGCTCCACCCCAAGATAAATACCCTCACTTCCTCTCTGCCACGTGACTCTGCTGACTGTGACTCTGCTGACCCTGACTCTGCTGCCCAGTCTTCAGTCCTTTCCCCCCATGGTTGGCAGACCTCGCCCAAAGGTGCCAACTAAAGAGGCTTGGTTTCACACAATAACTTTTCTGGTTTTTGCCTCCTTTGTAACCCCCAACTCAATTTCAACATTACGGAGTTAATCTGATCTTCTAACATCCCTTCAAGGATTCTATCTCTATTAAAAAGTAAATAAAAGAAAGTCTACCTCTTGTAAGGTTACTGTGGTCTCCATGTGGTTGTTATCTGCTATTAATGCTCACTACTTCTCCTCTGGTTCCCAATCTCCTGAAACAATTCCATGAGGACCTTAGGAAATTAGACATTGGAGGTGCTAAAATGATTTCTTCCACAGTGAGAGGATGATAAACAGAAAATAACCTTCCAAATATGCTGTGATGCCATTTGGTTCACTAAATGTCTGGGTCTTTTTCTAGAACTTAAGTCACATCTTATATGATTTTTCTATACCAAAGAATTATCCTGTTTGGGTTCTATTTCATGAGATCCTAGTGTTAAAAAATGAAATGTGTCAGATTAAAAAGGCCCTAAAGTAGAATTTCTGAGCTCACCTCATCTCCAATTAAGAAGCTACTATGAGACCATCTAAGCGGTCTAGCATAAAATCTCCTCCTATCATCCAAGTCATTCAACAAATCCCAACATATTACTGGCAATTCCTTCCACTAATTTTCCCTGGTGGCTGTAGTTGTTAATGTCCCAAGCAAGGTTAGAAGATACATCTGGTGTGCAGAGGCTGCTGCCATATCTCATAGCTGAAGACTTATTCATGTGTGACCTATCTCTGAATATACTGGTCCAGCCTTAGCTTATATGAGGTCAAAGGGCTAGCTCAATGAGGTCTACTCTCAAATGCCCCTATCTATATTTTTCATAGAACCAGGCACAGAAGATGTTAGCTCTCCCTTGTTTACTGATAGGAGTTATTTCCTGCCAGAGCTTCCTTTGATGTTGGAGGTATTACCCTGAAGGTTACAAATGTCTGTCAAAACAACTCAGGCAAAATAATCTTATCAAAACAACCAGAAAGCTCTGTTTCTAAAGACCAAAGGGCCACCTTTTGAAGTTAACCATCTTATTTATGCCAGGCTGTTAAACCATAGCTAAAAATCCTTTTCTGAAATCCTGAGTATTAGTGTATTGACTTGGCCTTGCCCTAGAGATCTTGCGAGAAGACTCTCAAGCTGTCCCTAAAACTGAACAAGATAGCATTAATATAAAAAAGAAAAAAAAAACCCAAATCTGAAAAGTGACATCCTCATAAAGCACCAGGACCTCCTAAAGAGTGACAAGGGATGAAGAGAATGTTGAAAAGGCCACCAGCTTTACATGCACAGGCAATTATATCATAAGGTAAGTTCTGCAAAGATAGGGACCATGTTTTATTCACTTTACTATGCCCACTTCCTATAACAGTGTTAGGCATAGGGATGGATGAATGAATAAATATTTCCTGATTTGGGAGGGTCTGTATCTATATCCGAGTGCTTGCTATACCTTTGTCAACACAAAGTAAGACCTACAAAAGTTTCTGGTGGATCTGTATCAGCACAGAGATATGTCTCCTTCTAACCACCAAGTGCCTTGTGGATAAAACAATCTGGATTTCACTTCTGCCCTTCCCTTCCCACATAGATATGCTTACTGGTGGCATACACGATCCTTATCAAGATAATGTGCCCTGTGGTTTAAGCCATTACTTCTGACACTACCCTCCACATCGGTCATATTGGTCATTGTAATGACATCAACCAGTTCCATGAGTTGCTAAGCTATTTGTTTCTGACTGTGGTGCAGATGACTCCCAGTTTTACCAGTCATTACTGAGGCTCACACACAATCTGAAGGTCAACTGAACACTTGAGAAAGTTTTCTGGTAGAGGGGTCCCAAACAACTCTTTCCATCTTCCTCCAACAAGAATATCTCTCTCATAACAAAAATTCCCCTTCTATATACCCCCACACATTTCTTCTTTGAGATTTCTTAGAAACTGCTCAGTATGTACTTGGGAAGACAGGAGACCACCCTCCAAAAAATGCAAGTTACATTCTAGCAGGTTTAGGAACAATACTAAGGAGTATATGGGAGATGGCTCCCTGTTGACAGCTTAATGGGAGTGATGACAACAGAAGACCGATATCTCAGACCTTCCAAGATGTGGGTGGCCCCACTCCCATCCTTACCTCCTGTGATGTCTCCTGGTTAGGGATGGTTTAGAATGGTTAAAGTGAAATGTTAAAAAAGAAACTCTAGCCGGGCATGGTGGCACAAGCTTGTAATCCCCGCGCTTGGGAGGCAGAGATAGGAGGATCGTGCTGGTTCGAAACCAGGCATGCTGGCTTAAGAGACCTTGTTTCCAAATAAAAATATAAAAAATAGGTGTCTGGGAGTGTAGCCTGGAGGTAGAAGGGTTTCCAGGAACCCCAGTACCACCAACAAAAAAAAAAAAAAAAAAAAAAAAAAGAAAAGAAACTCTATGGACTATGTAGCATTTTGATAATGCCATTATCAGACAAAGTCAGTTTTTGATACAATGGGTTTTCCACTGAGGCTAACATATAAAAGATTATTAAGCAAAGTTAAGAATTTTCCATATAAGTCATAACATTAAAACAAAGCGGGACCATTCCTCATAGGAAACACATAATGTTCATTATATATGGGCAATTTGATTTGAAAACAAAATTTTCTTGAAGAGGATCACAACAGTATATGCAAGAAGAAGGAAGGTTTGATATAGTTAGGTTTTTGAGTTATTTTCATCTGGTCTGTCTAAAGTTACTGGTTGACTTCCAGGAAGATGGCGACCAAGAAAAGCAGTGTTTACGAGTCTTGCTAAACTCGATCTCTGTTGCCACAAAATCAGTGCTTTTCATAGCCAGAAAACAGCATCAGCAGAGAAATAAAAAATTTAAACACATGGGACATAGAAAAAAAAAGACTAGAACAACCAGAGACCAGAAATCAAGCCCACAATGCAGGCACGGAGCCGCGCCAGCGCCATCTTTCCTCACAGCACCAGACCCCAGAGAGGAAAGGTAAACAAGGAGCTGAAGTGAGCTGCTGAGGATCATTTGAGTGTAATCCATCAGTTCTTTCAGCGAAATGAATGTCTAAAACAACCAGTGGCCAAGCTCATCACGCCTTCCAGGGACTCAGAACAGAGCTCAAAACCAGAAAAGAAATACGCCAGCCTCATGGCCGAGGGTGTGTCAGCAGCACCATATTGCCAACAGTGAGAATGAGTTCACCATGCCCCGCCACAGCTCCAGATCTGCGCACACAATAACCATGAGTAAAATTGTGGCCCGTAAAGGAGAAATCTCTGTACTGCACTCCCAGGGAATTGTGCAGCTTTGATAATCTCCTTGGGTCGGATATTTTGCAGTCCAACCCAGTGAAGGAGTAGAAGTGGCAGAGATACCACACCATAGTCACAGCTCCCCATGGGAAAACGCCCAGCCTGGCACCCCCACGGTCTCGTGCAGCCTTGATTAACTTCCTGGGTATGAGACATTGCGATACAACCCAGTAAAGGAGTAAAGGCGGCTGAGATTACAACAGACTCGAGATACAGAGCACCCTAAGTGAAGTTGTAGTGTCCCAGGGAAGGCACAAAATTCTGAAATCATGGGAAAGAGTAACAACAATAGAGCAATGAATGCCCACAACCCGATATTATCAGAACCTGATAACACAGAAATTCAGAGATCTCCAGAAGATCAAATCAGGAATATATCTGTAGAAATAATACAGGACTTTCGAAAGGAATTTAGAGAGAGTCTGAAATAAATAAAGGATGCAATCATTGAGGTAAAGGTCTCAATTCAAAGTATAAACAATCGATTAGACCACATAGAGAATAGAATCTTGCTCCTAGAAGATGATCACTCCAAAAATAAAAGCATAATTTCTAACTTAGAAAAAAAAATCAGACAGCAGGAATCTGACAGTGAAGAAATATGGCCCCATTTTAAGAGAGATAACCTAAGAATAATTGGAATAAAGGAGAGAAAAGAAGGTGAAACCAAAGGGATCAATAATCTCTTCAAAGATATAATAGCAGAAAAATTTCCAAACATAGAGCAAGAGGTCGATACAGAGGTCCAGGAAACTTATAGAACTCCCTTTAGACAGGATCAGAGAAGAGGATCCCCATGCCAAATAATTGTCAAAATGGCCAATGTGGAAGCCAAGCAGAGAATCTTAAAGGCAACAAAAACAAAAGGCCAAGTGACATTCAGAAGCAAACGAATTAGAATCACTCCAGACTTCCCAAACCAAGTCATGAAAGCCAGAAGGGCTTGGAGTAACATATTCCAAACTCTGAAGGAAAACAACTTCCAGCCAAAAATTTCCTACCCAGCAAAACTATCTATCAAATTATATGGGGAAATACGAAGCATCCATGACAAACAGAAACTGAAGGAATTTTTTGTCTTCAAAACCAGCGCTAGAGAAAATACTCAGAGATTAACTACAAGGAAGAAATAGGTAATATACACCAGAACCAGAGAAATAAGATTTTCCATCTGGCAGACAGCTAAGCAAAGAAGAATATATTCATGTGTTTATAGGTCAAAATCTTTGGAGATTCATTATTTATTTCAGTCTTTTACCTATTTCTAAATTATATTTCTAAATTGTATTGTTTCCTTTTATTGTTGCTAATTTTTAGGATCTCTATTTGGAATATTAATATACCTTTAGATATAGCATTTGGGAATATTTTATCCCATTCTACCAGTAACTTTTAACTCTGTTTACATTGTCTTTGGATGTACAATATTTTTTTATTTTTTAGGAAGTTTGTTTATTCTTTTGTTGCCTGTGCCTTTGAAATCATATCCAAGAAATCACTGCCAATTTCAAAGTTGTGAAGTGTTATGACCCAGGTTTTCTTCTAAAAGTTTATAGTCCTAAGATTGACATGTAGGTCATTTATCTATTTTGAGTTAATATTTGTATATGGTGTTAGGTAAGGGTCCAATTTTATTCTTTTTCATGTAATTATTATTTTTCAACAATATTTAGTGAAAAGATTATTATTTCCTTCACCAAATGTTCTTGGAAACTTTGTCAAAAATAACTTGACCATATATAGAAAAATTTATTTCTAGGCTTTTTATTTTACTCCACTGGTTTATATATCTGCCTTTATAACAATACTACACTGTTTCAATTATTGTAGCTCTATAAGGTTTGAAATCAGAAAATGTACATCTTCTAGCTTTGTTCTTTTTTGAGATTGTTTTGGGTATTTAGAGTTCATATTTCAGGTTCGGATAGATTTTTTCTGAAAAAAATAAATGTATGATAGTTTTAACTTAAAAAAAAAAGAAAAAATATCCTCTGATAAGAAAGAAAGCAAAAAGAAATGCTGAAATGTTATCTCTAAGTGATCAAAAATTTGATATCAGACAAATGAATCTGTTATGTGAGATTATCATTGTTAATTTTGGATAAATTGCTACACTATTAGATGTCAACCACTAAGCCAAGCATGGGAAGGAGAGATTGGGAGGAAATGGGGTGGGGATTGGGTAGGGGCTAACTGGGCAATGTCTTCACAAGTTTTTATCCATTATGATGTATGATTACAATGCACCAATAAAAAAAATTTAAAAAATAAAGTTACTGTTTTTTTTTTTTAATCTCTTACCCCTCAGACAGGAACACCATCAGAATTTGTTCAATATCTATCCCCAACAAAACATAAAATTTTTTGTCTTATGTCTTAATAGTTGTTTTTAAAGCAGGTTAAGCATCCACAATGGAAATGCACTGTGTTTACTTTAGACAGTAGGTTAGAAATTGGGGAATAACTGGCCTAGAGGGAATATCAACAGCTCAATCTAAAAAAAGCCCTAGATATCTTGGGATGTCTTACTGTGTAAGAGTCGTTGCCAACAAGCTCCATTCAGGAGGCCTGATGCAATGTCACAACCAAGTTCATTCAGCTTTACAAAACTTATGTATATCGGAAGTAAATAACTGTTTGGGCCAAGAAATAGAATATAATGTGATGTTACTAAGAAGAAGAATACCCTCAAACTTTTCCATACTGGTAAAATATGTACGGTGAACTGTCATAAATTAAACAAATAATTCAAATGACTACTTGGAGGAGTCAAATGTGCTCATAATGAATGTGAATTAAAGAAATGTGAAATGTTTTAGAGCAGCCCAAAATAAGCAACAATTGATATGAAGGATAAATTGGACATAAAAACAGAGGTGCACAAGAAAACTGAATAGCAGAAAATAAGGACTAAATAGCAGTTAGAAAATGGGGATTTAAAGAGATTCTAATACTTAAAGAAAAAGAAAACTCATCTAGATCCTAGTTAAATTAATACTCACCCATTTTTTACACAAATATAAATCTTCTATTTTCTATACTTGAAATGTTTTTTCCTCATTAATTCTTAACTTTCTTTCAGTTTAGTTATCTACCTTTTCTGTGAAATATTTACAACTATTCATGCTCACAGAGGTCTCTTCTCTCCATGGTCTCTTTTTGGACTGATAGATAAAATCTTGCTCCTGATTTCCACTGTCTATATGCAAGTCTTAGATCCCAGTTAGAGTACAAGCTGGAGTCTATTTCTTGAATTTGGGCTGACCTTGTGACTAGCTATAGGCAACAGAATGTGATGGAAGTGATGGTTTGCTACATCCCAGTTTAGACTCAAACTCAAGGCGTTTGCACATTTTTCTTGCTCTCTTGGAACCCTGCCGGGAAGTGTATGTAAAACCCTAGATTAGGCTGCAAGTGGGTGAGAGGCAAGGGGCAGAGGAGAGTCCCTCTAGCTAACGCATGCTAGACCAGCCAGTCCTTTACCTATTCAGAAGCTGACCTCAAAGAATAAGTTGAGTTGCAGCTGAACCTATTGTAAATTTCCAATCCGTTGAAACTTGAACTTAATATTTTTTTATTGTAAGCCAATTTAGTAAAAGCTTCTGAAATGATTGAAGTATATACAATGGCTTCGTATTTCTAATGTAATGCTTTTCACAATGTGTCTTATATTAGAATCAAGTATTTGTTGTTCACCCATTTGCTCCTGGATGGCAGAAATTATATTTATCTGTGTATCTCTGTAGCACGTATGCTATGCTTTGTACATAGCAGGACTCAGAGTTTGATGAAATAGACTGAAATGGAAATCAAATTCTGGTGTTCATTACTATTTTCTACTTAATGCTTAGCCACAAGAGTGTTAAAGATTAAATGATCTACCAAGAATCTACTTTTTGTCCTGTACAGTTTCCAATTATAAACCATTAAAAGGCCATCACTTACTTGTACTTCGAGTATACTCATTACTTTAAGTTAATTAAATGAGGCCTTAGTTTGTTCTTCTCAAGGTTTAGCATTAAGCAAAATTTTAATTTTGACAGAAATAATACACTATATTTACCTGTGATATTCCATATAAAGTTGTACTATAATCCTACTTTTATGAATTTATATCTACAGAAAATACGAAATGTTAGTGAGGAGCAGTGGTTCATGCTTTCAACCCAGTACTAAAAAAGCAGAGACAGGATCATAGATTTCAGGTATGGTAACATAGGAGACCCTGTTTCAAAATAAAAGAATAAAATAAGGCTGGGGGTGTAGATCAGTGTTAGAATGCTCCTAGACTGAGTGTCTGTCTGTCTGTCTCTCTCTCCCCTCCCTCTCTCTTTCTCTTTCTCTCTCTTTCTCTCTCTCTCTCTCTCTCTCTCTCTCTCTCTCTCTCTCTCTTTCTCTCTCACATACACACACACACACACACACACACACTCACACTCACACTCACATACAATGTTAAAGGAGTGTTGGGGGCTGGGGATGTAGCTCACTGGCAGAGTGCTTGCCTGGCATGTGCAATGCCCTGGGTTGAATCCCTAGTACAAAAAAAGAAAAAAAAGGAGCTTTTGATTTGTACTGTCTAATTCATCTTAATAGCAGGTTTTCTAAACCCAGAAATTTGACAAATGAAATATGTATGTTAATATACTTTAACTATGAAGTGCTATACAAATGTAAAATATCATGAAAGCTTGTATACTCAAAATGTCATTTCACACTTTTCCTTAAGAAGTAGAAAACTGAAACTACAGCAGGTGAAAAAGGATGAATAGTTTTGCCATTCCTGTCTAATTTGCTCTCTAATGGAATTTTGAAGTGACATTCTAACAGTCTATACAGAGATAATTTCATCAAATGGTCCATGTTTTGAGTACTTCTAAAATTGTCATTCAATTAATAGTGTCTAAAATGCTAATGCCGGAGGGTATGAAAGCGCGAGGAGAATCCACACACCGGTGAGCCCGGGGGCAAGCACTCAATGACGGTAGAAGTATCTGCTGCCTGCGCTGCCCTGGGGCTGATCCCCTTCCTCATGGGTACCACCCTCCATCCCACCTTAACTTTAACTTCTTCGTTAACACCTGCCATTCTCGTTTAGTATTTTTAACTTTGACTTATGAGGGTCAAAGATAAATATGAGTTAGTAAGATATATGTTGATATCAGGACCTAAAAAGGGTTAGACAGGTCATTCCAAAATGATAAGTTTTGTGTTGTTAACAATACGTTTGAATTTTTTTTTTCTAATTTTGGCCTATAAAAGCAACCATAGAGGGATTAGATGAAGATAGGTAACAATTGCACACATAAAAAGGGCTGAATTGTTAGCAAATAGGAAGATTGATAAATCAGAAATAGAAAGTTCCCCAAAATTGAGATGCATTAATAAAATATAAAGAATCAAGGGTCACTGTTAAGTGAGGCAGATTTTAGCTAATTTAGGAATTAGCTTTTTTTTTTTTTTTTTTTTTTGGTGGTACTGGGGTTCCTGGAAGCCCTTCTACCTCCGGGCTACACTCCCAGACCTATTTTTCCATTTTTATTTGGAAACAGGGTCTCCTAAGCCAGCGTGCGCGGCTGGCTTCGAACCTGCGCGATCCTCCTGTCTCTGCCTCCCAAGCGCGGGGATTACAAGCGTGCGCCACCACGCCCGGCTAGCTTTTTAAAATCATCTTTCCCAAAGGTGAACTTGCTGCTTTGGGGGCAGTAAATTCTCAAGGATGACACTAACTCCTAATCTAGGGTGCTATGCGGAGGTTTAAGCCAAAGGCTATATGCTGCTTGATCAAGCCAAAGGTTATATGTTACATGATTTTTAACATTAGCCTCTATCTCAAAATAATAAAATTCTATTTTAGAATTCTGAAGAATACATGCAAAAGAACACTTCATTATGTCTCATTTGATGACAAGTTATCCCCTCTGGAAACATACTCCCAGGCTTCCTATTTGTAGTTTAAACATTGCCATGGCTCAAAAGTCTCCTTTAAAAGAATATCTACTTTAAATAAGTTTTGAGAATAACTAAGATGAATAACAAAGAGATAAATATTTTCCACAGAGGACGTGAAAAGATCGTTTTTTCCCTCCCAGTGATGCAACCTATCTGAAGCCTGCTTACAGCCCCAAAGCTAAGGCAGTCTTTTAAATCATCTGCATTGGAAAATTATCCCTTTAATCTGCTTTAATAGAGGCAGATATAAGAATTTAGGGGACAGACTCAAAAGAAAGAGGCATAGTCTTTCATTGTCAATAAAATATTGGGAGTTTTTGGTTTCTACCACCAAGACATCATAAAAGAAACAAACTCTGGCAACAGAAAAATAGAAAATAGAAACTTAAGCGTGAACAACAGTGCCACTCGCCGAGAGTTCACAAGGACTTGAGCATTCATCCCCAGCTCAGATTCACCTTATTTTGGCTGTGATTATTACTAACATAAACCCTTAGTTAACATTTTCTGTGAACACTGGTTGCTTTCCATAGGGACCAAAACCATAAACTAGAGAGAATAACCACACTTTCTTCTTATGAATAGAAAAGGAAAAACTGATTTCTTGGATATGTTTCTCTAGTGAAATTCAACTTCTGCTTTCCAAGAAAAGTCAACAGCTTAGAAGTTTCTGAGAAGAAACTGGGGGAGGAGGGAAACACAAAGTACAATATATAACATACCACAAAACCCTGAAGCAAAATCCCAATCTTTCAATCTTAATCTCAAAGGGTTAAAACCTGAGCTGCTGGATCTACATGTGGAAGGTCCTAAGCATGGGATGAGACAAGATAGTTCTAATTGCAACCACGTTAGGAAAGCCTTTATGTGTAAGAGAACCTCCACTCCAGCCCCCAAATATTAAGTTGACACACGTTTCTGGGACATGGCCTGAATCCTCAAACTTTGGCGGGTCTACAGACACACAATTTTGTTTTCTGCTTAACAGGGCTTTCCAGAATTGTCATCCGATGACAGATTACACTGCCCATCCACAAGGATTCAGGAGTAGCTCAGGCCATCCATTATGGGTTAAAAGCGGTTCCAGTATGAATCGAGTCCCAGTGGTAAGAAGACTACCCATACAAGGGGTCCTACAGCTTTAAGAAATACCCTGGGCATCTAAAAGTTTTCAGAATGCAAACTATGTCAGCTCTGAAAACAAGAGGCACTGCATCATTATGGCAGGAGAAACAAAGCCGGCCCCCTTTTAAAACAGACAAAAAAAAAAAGATTGTTTTAATAGGAGAGAAGCATCAGTCATTGATTCTTACTTCATTCACACTTTCTATCCAACCCCATCCATCTTCAGCGCGAAGAGATGACAGAGCCCAGTTAACTCTCTCTCTCTCTGTGGGCCGCCGCCCACCCTGCTCCACTCTATCCACATCACCGAGGCCTACCAACCCACCAATTCCCTCTGGAAAAATCAGTTCTATCGAATGACTCTTTCTATCTAATGGGCTGGCCAAGCTCAGGTATGCCTAAGTACCAGCTCTCATCATGTTACGCTAATAAGTTGGCTTGTCAGGTTAGCATGACTGGTCAGGGCCTTTGCTAATCACCTTCGAAACAACCACTTAGTCACTCATGGCCGACCACATTCTACAAAGGAGGCCATGAGAAGACTAAAAGCAGCAGGAAAGAGTCAACAAGTCAAACCAATAATCCATAATGGAAAATGTTTCATTTTTCGTAAATGCTGCTGGCCACATTCTCCACGATCAAAGGTTCTCCAGGCAGGCAGTCTCTGCACCAGTGCACCTGCTTAGCATTGGTTTGACGAGTTATCTTTCTGCTGTGTCTGCAGAAGCCAACTCCAACACAATGAGTCGCATCACTTGAGGGTCACTTGAGTCCCTCAACTCTCTGGATCCCTCCTCCCGCCCCCTGCCTTCCCTTCTACCCACAAAACCTTTAACTCCACCATGGCTGAGGATCCCAGATAGCTAAATAAAAGAGGTGGCCTCAAACACAGGGAAAAACCCTTAGGTCTCCAGTGTGAATCGCCAACGCCAAGCCCCCTCCCCTCCCCTTTTCCTTAAGACCTGATGGTCTTCAGTCACACATCTTAAAAGGAAAACAAAAAACAAAAACACAAAGACTTACTTGTCTCAAGTCGATGAAGGCCAACTGCAGCGTGTCCTCCTGGAACCCAGGCACCGGGCCGGATCTGGCAAACTCTGTGGGAAAGAAAAGAGGATAAAAAGCGCCTTTAACTAACCATGGACAGGGAGATTGGCAGACGGATGACAGGGAAGACAAGAGAGGCTGGGGGAGAGGAGGACCGAGCTTCTAAGGAGTCATGTCTCTCTCCCTTCAGCTTCTTTGTTTGCCCTTCAAAATTCGTGTCATCAAAACACCATTAATTCCAGCATCCTGACAGCAAGGAAACTGTACTAATTCGACCTGAAATTTATTCCCATGAGCCGCGCTGGGCTTCAGAGTATTTGTTTTGTGAATGGACAAACAACTTGCAAAGGAGGAGGGAGTGGGGGAGAGAAAAAAGTTTTTCCTCTCAACACAATAAAATCTTCAGCTGTGAAACTCTTTTCAGTTCTGAGAGCTATTTATATTTTAGATCGCTGAAGGAATTTTCTAATTTCACGCTTGTCACCTCATTCCCCGAGCATTTATCAAAAAATATTCCCTGCCACATCATTAATTATTCCCTCACTGATTATTTGTATTATCTCATGAGTGCCAACCCACACACAACACGCACACCCCAGCAGCAGAGGCTGCCCCAATCCAGAGTGTGGCTTTTGAGCACAAGAGTATTTGCAGATATGAAAACGCCCATCTGAAAAAATCTCACGGCGAGGTGTAGGGTAATGTCTGTCTTTCTGGTGTATCCTGACTTCAATTTTCATTGGAGTCTCAAAATTCTTCTCTTCACTCTGCTGCAATTTCATCTCAGGTCGAAGAGACCACATGAACGCAATTTGCAATTTACAGTGGCGCCTTGGGTACATGCTTGGTTTATGACTCTGGCTTCCATGTCATTAACAAGAAGATAACTGCACAGGGCTGCAGGGACAAATACTAGTAGCAGTTACGAATGTCAAGTTTTATTGTCCCCAAGCCTGGCTTATTATGAAATCAAAAGGTCTTAAGTTCCCTATACACGCACATATAGCAAATTCCAAGTTGGACAGTTACTATGTCTTCAATTCTCCCTAAAGCCAAAGTGTGATGGACACTTAAATACCAATCTGCTATTTACCTAAAAAACAACTCAGGTGTCTGTTCAAAGAAAATATTGAAAAGTAGTACTTTTCTTTCAAATGTATTTTCACCAGGACTGAATTTAATATAGAATTGGTATCATATTCTTCTTTTGAAATTAAATAAAACCCACCAAGATAGTTGCATGTGTGTGTGAAAAATTACTTCCAATAGCTAGAAAAATTCAAATATTGATTTATAAATAATGACTGGGATTTCTTTTTTAAAAATATCTTATATATGGAAGATACTTATAACAGATTTTCAAAAATTCTTGCCCTGCTTTTTAAAAAATCCTAACAAATTATAGGGATCATTGGAATACTATGCAAAAGAAAATGTAATTTATTAAGCTATTTTAATACATCATAAATTCATTGTACAACTCTACATAAAATATTTGAAATTCAGACATTTCAAATAAAAATGACTTATAAATGAAAAGAGATAAAATATTAGCATAATTAGTAATTACTTAATATTCTATTTGCTTTGGAAATTCACATACCATTTATAAATTAATTCCATCATGTATATAGTACAAGTGATAAAAGTTTTAAAAAACTAAAATTGAAAATTAAGTACTTGACAAAGGCCTTGTTAGTAAAAAGCCTGATATAATCCACCCTTCAAATCAACACTAACCATCATGTGTGATAACCTCATATACGGGAGCTGTTCAACTCGCATGTACAACTGTCTCATTATTATGCTCCGTTTGAAAGAAGTTCTTTGAATTATAGCTACAGCCAGTCTTTTTGACAGCCTCGACTGTTAGGTGCTCATCTTAAATAAGCTTTCCATGCTTGATGGTTTCTTCCAAGGTTGACAGTTTTTCACTATTGATACTATATCGCAAGTATATATTGCATCATCTAAAGTCCTCTCTTTCCGAAGGAACCTTATTTAAGTCAAAATGCAGCAACCATCAAGATGTTCTTCTGTCCTACATAATTACCTGTGATAAATACTTTGAATGCTTCAGAGCTGGCCATGCATCCTTCAACCTCCTACTTAGGCATGCTCCCTAGGGCTAATAGATGAAGCTGATGAAACCATTCAGGAATCTGGATGTGATACATATTTAGTTCTATAAGTCACTTTATAGACCTCATTTTTATGACACACTGCACCCTGCTAGCTCCCAAAGGAAATGGTGGCCTTTGATTTGCCTTTTTACTATAAACCAGAGAATCAAATAATGACAACCACCAGTATGACAAAGTAAAGAATTTAATTTCCACTTCTAGCTTATGGGAATATATTATTACTGTATATTAAACAAATTTGTATTCCTTTGCTTCATGTATATAATTATTCTTTTGTGTGTGGTACTGGATGGAACCCAGGAGCATTCTACATCTGAGCTACAGCCCCAGCCCTATGTTTTATTCTTTATTTTGAAACAGGGTCCCACTGAGTTGCAAAGGGCCTAAGTAGCTGAGGCTGTCTGCAAATTGCTATCCTCCTGTCTCAGCCTTCTGAATGCTGGGATTACAAGTGTGTGCCACCACACTCGGCTATTTAATTCTTATCTTTGATATTAAACTCTTAAGAAATTAGGACCACATTACAAAATCTAACAAGTATTCAAAATAGCAGGTGCTCAACAATTATTATGCTTTGATTAAATAAATTACACAAATAGTAAGGTGCATTAATCACATATTATCATCACCACCAATGAAAATCTATCCATTACCATAGATAAGGAAAACCTGAGTATCGATAAGCAGGCTTTAGGAATTGATGGGCTCCCTAAAATCACATGCACAATGACCCTCAGGGGCTAGGTGTTAGGGTCAGAAAAATAAAATTTGAGCCCTAGTTCCCCACTTACTTTCTAGGCTTGCAAAAATTACTTACCTACTTTATGCTTAATATCTTTATCAGAATTTAGGATAAGAGATAAATAATCTTTATCTCAGAAATTAGGATAGTGGAGTGGTGAAAATTAAACAAAATAACAGGTTTAAAGCATTTGGCAGAGTGCCTGGCATATCATAATTGATTATCATTATAATTAGTTTTTTGTGTGAATATGCATTTCTCTGCAAAGAAGGTTCATAGTTTTCACTGAATTCTCAGAGGATTAGTATTTCTTAACCCAGAAAAGGTTAAAGAAAGAAATAATTCAAAAGGAAATACACAAAGTTACAGGAAAGAAGGTATATTGTCAGTGAAGGTACAAGAGGAGAAAAAAACCTTATTTTACTTTGTAAATATCTAACAAACTTTCCTATTCTCTCTCTCACACACAAATCTATGAGATGTGGGTCATCTTTTTTTAAAAGCAATATTTTTAAAAAATATCCCATAGGTTTACATTTCTAATAATTTTTATGAAACAATAAAACGAAGCTACCAAAGAGCAAAAGAAAGAGATTCTATCCATTTCAATTGTTTTTTTAATTTCTTATAGGCTGATCTTAAAATTAATAAACTCTGTCACTTAAGAGCAGAGAGGAAAACAATTTTTATTAACTATAACTGGCATGTAGCTGAAGAAAACATAATACATAAAAATCAGAGATTATTAATTTAGAAATAATGGTAGAGAACAAGTTAGAAGGGGCTTTGAGAACTCAAAACAACTGTATTAGTTTATAAACTATATTTCATGATGGGACATTTGGGAATTGATCAAAAGTAGGTTGTGAGAACCAGAATATAAAATAAACCCTTTTTGAATCTGTGCAAATAGTCTTGAAGCACAATAACATTTTTTCAAAGGAAGATGAGTGACATATGAAATATGTTTCAGAAATGCAAAATTAGTATAATGTCTGACAAATAGGTAAAATAGTCATTGGGTGAGGAAAATATATTTTTTAAAATAAGAGGAAAGTGAAGAGACAATAAAAAAAATTGGTAACAAGAAGAACCTAGATAACATCAGTATACTCTTGATCCCAGTGAACTTCCAGTTCAGACAATGGACAAGATAGTTCTTGCATAATGGAATGGGGATTTGGTTTTGGTCCAAATGCCAGGTAAGTAAGAAAACCCCTACCCTAAAGCCTAAAGTATATTGAATTCTTGTTTATATCTTAAGATCATGTCAGGTCACATGTGTTTTTTTATGGGATTAAGAAAATAAGCGCTGTTGTTGCTGTATTAACATGATGGTTTCCTGGTATCTGGCTCCCTGGAGCAACAGATAAGGGGTGTGCTAGACTACAAAAGGTGGCTCTGGGGAAGTCAAAGCCTTCTTGCATCACTTCACAGTGACTCCACTAAGCTAATTACCGAGAGGAGTTGATGGACTCCTTAGGGAATCCAGTCCAGGCCCTGCTGGTCAGAGAAAGGTCGGCCAGAGCATGAGGAAGTAAGAACCAAGGGGAACAATATTAAGGAGATTAAAAAAGGAGGAGGAGAGGTTGGAAGTGGAAGGCTCCTTGAAGACCACACTCACTAGATCTTCTACTTCAAGAATGGGAGGGGGTTGAAGATCATTCTGCCTATAGTTAACAATACTGTGTTGCACACTTGAAAATTTGTTAAGAGGGTAGCTCTCATGTATGTGTTCTTACTGCAATAAGAATGAGTAAGTAGAAAAATAATATGTAAATTACTGACTTATACAGAATATCCAAAAATCATGTCTGATAGAAAATATCAGATATAAGTTTATGGATTATTAAAGTATATGCAAAAATAATACTAAAGATAAAATCAATGAAAACAGTCATAGTAGACAAGGTTGACAGTCGTAGTAGACAACTTACCAAGGAAAATATGTCAGTAACATAAGAGCTGGGCCCCCCCTTTACAATCCCACCGTGAAACAATAATTTCAGTCATCCATTAATATAGGTATTTTGTGGAATGCAGGGATCCAGGTAGGAGGCTGTGAAATCCTGGGAGAGTCCGAGAATGAGGAGCGTTTTTAGAGAGGGCAAAACTGTGCCCAAGTAGCAGATGTGCTAACCACGTTTCTGGCTCCAGACCTGGAAATGGCCTCAATCCTCTACGGATTTGGTGAGAGTCCTATTTGGCCTTGGATCCTATTCTCAAAACTATCCACCACAGGAACCTAGAAAATCATTCTTACATGTTCCTTGGGCAGTGTGACTGCTGATCTTAGTCTTGTCTATGGACCTAGAAATGGCCCTGAGATTTCAACACTAGCCCCTCTCAGCTACTGTGTGAAACATTCTAGCCCATAGAAAGACCCAGAGGGAGACATACCAATTTGGGAAAATTGATCAGAGTATCACAGCAGATCTGGAAAAGGCCCTGACATTAACTCAGTTCTTTCTCAGGTATTTTCTGAGAGTATCTTTCACTACAAAAAGAACCAGCGGGAGACATGCCCAGTGGTGCCTCCAGTAGCTGACCTGCACAGTCGTGGCAGTGGATCCTACTAAAGTAGCCCTGTTTCAAGTCTTCTCAGTCACAGTCAGGGACTAGTACCGCCGGCCCTAGAACTTAAGTAGTAAACCATGGGGGTGCCATCCCAGTGGCAGCAAGAAAGATCTGTCATACACATGGTATCAGACCTACCATCTTCACACTCTGAAATCGACCCATTTTGCATCTGCAAAGTCTAGGGAAAACTCAGGGAAGTATAGGCCACGTGGTAACCACAAAGGATGCAGGCCTGTCCCCTGTGGACCTTACTGTGAGCCCAGCAGCAACCATGTAACTAGCTCCAACCCCACTTAGGCATAATCCTGGAAGCAATCCCATCATTAAGGGTATCTGCTAGGGTTTTAATGCTTTTTACTCCTTTGAAATTCAAATTAAAACTTCATTCCCAATGAAAAAGTATTGGGAAGTATGATCTTTAAAAGGTGACTGAAGCTGGAGCTTCAGTTGGAGCTCAGTGGAAGAATGGATGCTTAGCATGTGTGAGGCCCTCATTCAATCCCCAAAAATAAATACCAAAAAATGGTGATTGAGACACAGGACTCTCTTTTCACTAATCGTGTAATTATGGTTTGGATCTAGATTGTACCCCAAAAGCTCATGTGTTGAAGATTTGTCTCCCAATGTAGCAATTTACAGAGGTGGCACTTTGTGAAAGTGATTAGGTCACAAGGGCTCTAACTTCATCAGTAGGCTAACTCATTTGATAAATTAGTGATTTGATTGGATTACTGGGAGGAGGTGGAAACTGCAGGCAGGAGGGGCACAGGTGGAGGAAGAAAGTCACTGGGGGGGGTGCCCTTGAGGGCTATATCTCCCTTGTCCCTTTTTCACTCTGCTTTAGTTAGTCATAGAGTGGCCCCTTGAAGAGCTCAAAAATTGGTGTTTGGAGCTGATATAATTGCATCATGAGGGTTGTAATCCCAGCAGTGAATCAATCTATTGTAATAGATTTATCTGGGTGGTGGCCTAGGCTGGTAGAATGCACTCAGGGGAAGGTGTGCCCCTTCTTCCCTCAGTTTCTGGTTTCTTTCTTGCTTTGGCCTCTATGATGTGATGAACACAGCCCATGTGTGTCTCCTTTTTCCACTTCTTGCCACCATGTCCTGAGATTGGTGGTGTCTGGCCTCACAGGACTAAACCATGAACAAATAAATCTTCCTCTAAGTTACGTGGTTAGTCTTTTAGACTATGGCTATGAGAATGCTGACAAAAACAGAAAATGGAACTGCAGCAGGGGGTTCATGGCTATTTCTAAGTCTAACCATGGGGACAGCGAGCCTTTGGGAGAGTTTTGTGAGAAGAGTTGGAAAGACTAGAATGTAACTAGAAAGGAAAATAGTAAAGACTGTTCTCAAGAGATTTTGAAGGGCAAGAGGACTCCATAGGAAAATGGAAGCCACATGTGTTACACTTTGACAAAGAACTTACCTGAATTTTACCCATGTCCTGAAACTGTGTGAGGCTGAATTTAAAGATAATGGGCTGATTAAGGTGGTGGAGAAAATCTCAAAACAGTGAAATATTGAAACTGCATTATGGATATTGATGTCTATGTTCAGTGAGTTACACACCAAATTAGGGGAACAGAAAGTAAAGCAGAGAGACTTTATAGATTTGCAGTTTGCCCAGAAAGACATGCATAAATATCAAGCCCAAAAGATGATATTGTGGAAGAAAGTAAGATGGCCAAAAGGAAGGATGAAACACTGGCCATGATGGAGTTGGTGCTAGGGGGCCAGAAGGAGTTGGGGCGTGGGATGGCCTGATGGATGTGGACTGGCTGTGATCGAAAAGACTCTAGCAGCAATGATTAAGGACTTAACTACCTTTTCTGTTGGTGGTCCATCTTGGCACTCATGTAATGCTGGTTTTGCTGAAAATAGGGGGATATGGAGATTTCCCTCTGGATTTCAAAGGAAGGCCTGGGAATCCAGGCAATATGTGTGAGGGTCAGAATCCCTGCCAGCAGGCCCAAATGGGGCGATTTGTGAAGCTGTGAGTGTGAAGCCAGGGTTGCAAGAAATATCCCTGGAAAGACTGTAAGGAAAGGTTGCTAGCTTTGAGCCACAGAGTCAGGCTGGAAGACCCAGTAAACCACTCATCACAACCAAGCAGGCCACAGGGGTGGGATGTCCAATGCCCATTGGGGATTATTTATCATCACCATGTGCCCCAAGTGCCAGAAATGGAGACTGAAGATTAAATGTTTGCTCTACCGGATATCGTTATTGTGTTAGTCCCATTCACTCTTTCGTTCTATGGCTTTATTCCTCCCCTTTGGAATTCAAATGTTTACTCTTTGCCATTATATACTGGATGTATGTGACTTGGTTTTAATTTTGATCTTCATTGTCTCTTACAGGGATTCATAAGAGTTCATTTTGAGTCTCAGAGGACACTGGATTTTGGGAATTTTAAGTGATGCTGGAACTGCAAAGACTTAGGGAACTCTTAGAAATGGACTAAATGCATTTTCCATTCTGAAATGGACATGAGCTACTCAGGTACCAGGGGCAGAATTTTATAGTTAGATATAGAATGGCTCCAAGAAGAGCTCATAAACCAATGTTTATTTAGAGCTGATATAACTAGTCATGAGGTGGTAACGCCAGTAGCAGATAAACCCACGGTAGTGATTTCATCTTGGTGGTGGCCTAGCCTGGCAAGGTATGCTTGGAGAAGGTGGGTCCCTGGGGGTGCGACTTTGGGGATTATATATGGTTCCTCCTCCCCAGCTCACCTTCCTGCTCTGGCCTCCTCTGCTCCTCTGACATGCGGAGCACAGCCTATGTGCTCTCCCTCTCTCTGCTTCCTGCCATCGTGTCCTGAAATCCATGATCCCAGCCTCACTTGAACTAAACAGCAAGCAAATACATCTTCCTTCCTCTAAGTTACGCTGTCAGTCTGCTAGGTTATAGCTGTGAGAATGCTGATGAATGCACACTCTCCTTCTGTTTCCCAGCTGCCACGAGCTAAGCAGGTTTCCTCAAACAGGCCCTCCCACCTTTATGTGCTGTCTCACATCAAGTCTACAGCAATGGGGCTGACCATTCACAGAACAAAAACTCTTAAACCATGAGCCAAAATAAATATTTTCCTCTTTAAAGCTGCTATTGTCTGGTATTTTCGTCATGGTATGAGAGGCTAACACAAATGAGACTAGGTGTAGCTACAAAAGGTCTTGAAATTTTGTCCCATTTTGTCCTACTATCTGCAGTGTGAGAAAAGAGTTACTCCCTTCCAGAGGAGACGCATCGAGGTGTCATCTTGGAAGTAGAGAGTGGCTATCATGTACTACAATGTACTGGTATATTGATATTGGACATCTCAGCCTTCATAACCATGAGGAATATATTTATGTTGCTTATAATTTACCCACTGTTGGGTATTTTGCTATAATAGCACAAACTGAATAAGACAAGACCCAAAAGAAGGTAACATTTATCTACCTAAACAAGACTATAAAGACTGATAGAAGTATTAGGTCCTTTCAATGTGCAAATACCAAGACAAGGCTACTAAAATAACAAATAAAAAAAAAAGAAAAAAATCCACCAAAACAAAAAACAAGTAAACATGTCATCATTGAAGAAAAATAATAAAGCTTCAGCAACTGACAAATACCTGAAAAATAATCTAAAATAATCATCTTAAAGAAGTTCAATGAAATGTAGGAAAACACAGGTGAGCAACTAAACAGAGTTAGGAAATAAATGTACAAAGAAAATGAGAACTTGATGAGAAAATTAAAACTGCAACAAGAGCCAAACAGAAATCAGACAGCTAAAGAATATAATAACATGAATGAAAAAATCAATAGAGAGCTTCAACTTCGAATTTAAGCATGAAGAAGAAAAAAACTGATAAATTTGAAGATATATCATATGGTATTAGCCAATTAGGAATAAAAAGGAAAAAAAACAATAAAAATGAGCAATAAAAATTTGAGTCTTGCCAGGCATGGTGATGCACGCTTATAATCCCTGTGCTTGGGAGGCAGAGACAGGAGGATCACACAGGTTGGAAGCCAGCCTCGCTGGCTTAAGAGACCCTGTTTCCAAATAAAAAATATTTTTAAAAAATTGGTCTGGGAGTGTAGCCCGGAGGTAGAAGGGTTTCCAGGAACCCCAGTACCACCAAAAAATAAAAAATAAAATTGAGTCTTAAGGGATAAATAAGTAAATTATAGAAGTCCCAAAGAATAAGACTGAAGAAAATGGACAGAAAGCTTACTTAAAGAAATACTGATCCAAAACTTCCCAAATCTTGAGAAGGACATGAACATCCAGAAATCATGAAGCACAACAGATCTACGGTAAGGTCAAACCAAGGAAGAATATCTGAGAAACATTAAAATCAAAGGTGTCGAAAGAAAGAGAAAACTTGAAAGCAGAAAAGAAAAAGGGACTGGTCACATCAAAGGATATTCCTAAAAGGCCATAATGGATACTTCAACAAAAATCTTGCAGACCAGAAGGAAGTAGGATGATATATTCAAAGCAGTCAAATAAAACAAAAACTTGCCAACCATGAATTCCATACCTAGAAAAGTTGTCCTTCAGAAATTAAAAGAGAGACAGCCACGGGCGGTGGCATACAACTATAATTCCAGTACTTGGGAGGCAGACAGAGGAGAATCACAGGTTCAAGGCCAATCTCTGCAATTTATCAAGAGCTTCAGCAACTTTGTGAGACCTTGTTTCAAAATTAAAAATAAAACCGGTCTGGGGTTTATCTCAAAGGTAGAATGCCCCTGAGTTCAACTCCCAGTATCAAAAAATTAAAGACAAAAAAAAAAGACCTTCCAAAAAAATAAATAAATAAAGGCAGAGGGAGTAGAAGGAGTGTACACCATCACTCTCTCTTTTTTTTTTTTTACAAGAAATGCTGAAGGGACTTCTTCAGGTTGAAAAAGGTGACACCAACAAACAACATGAAAACACAAAAGTATAAAAATCAATGATAAAAGTAAATATAGGAGCAGATTCAAATATTATAATTGTGTGTGCAAATCACCTTAAATTTATTCGACCATAAAAAACTTTAAAGCATTAAGAATAATAATAACTAATAATTTGTGAATGGATACATGACATATAAAAGAAGAAGTATAATATTTTAAGCAAGGGGGATAAAACTGAGAGATTTTCTATAAGTTAAATTGCTATCAGTTTAAAATACAATAACTGCAAAATGCTTTATGTAAGCCCTGTGATAACCTAAAAGAAAAAATCACACAAAATATAAAAGTGAAATCACACAAAATATCAAAGTATATCACCACAAAGATTCAACAAATCACCAAGGGTAACAAAAAAAGATGAAAAAGAAAGAGAACTATAAAATAACACTGAACAAAATAGCCAAAGTACTTATATTTCAAGAATTATTTCAAATGTAAATAGATTGGCTACGCTAATCAATAGATACAAAGCAGCGAAATAGATTTTTAAAAGATCTAACAATATATTGCCTTTAAGAGACTCATATTAGCCTTAAAGATACAGAGAGAATGAAAGGTGGAAAAAGATATGACATACAACTAACTAAATCCTGACCAAAAAAGAACAGGGCTAACCATACATCAGAACAAAAAAAGGGAAAAGAAATACTTTATATAAACAAGCTAAAATTAAAAATAAGAGAACTAGAAAAAGAAAACAGAACAGAGTAGAAAAAAGAAAATAATGAAAAGCAGAAATAAGTTAGAAACTGGAAAATATAAAAATTAAGAGTATTTTTGAAAGATGAAGAAAATAAGCCCTTACCTAGGCTAGAAAATGAAATAATTCAAATAAATAAAATTATTAATGAAAGATGCACTACAAATGATACCACAGAAATGCAAAGAATTATAAGCGACTACTTGAACTTTGTTGACTTTTCCTTAGTTATTTTTATCTCTGTCTTCAGACTCAATAACCTACATTGTTCTGTACCCATATCCACTGATTTCTTTTATATTTATGCTCAACATTCTCTCTGAATCCTCTCTGGTGCCTTTTTTTTTTCTTTTTTCTTTTTTTCTTTTTTTTTTTTTTTTTTTTTTTTTTGCGGGTCGAGGGATGGAACCCATAGGCATTTGAGCTATACTCCCTGCCCTATTTTTTATTCTTTATTTTGAAACTGGGTCTCACTGAGTTGCAAAGGGCCTCACTAAGCAGTTGAGGCTGTCTGTGAACCGCAATCCTCCAGTCTCAGCCTCCCAAATGCTGGGATCAAAAGCGTGCGCCACGACGTCTGGGTTCTGGTGACTTTTTAATTTCAGTTATCGTACTGTTCCGTTCCAGAAAGTCCTTTTTATTCTTAGGCAATATTAATTATTCCATTTGTTCATATATTGTTTTCTTTACTTTTTCTACCTCTTTTTTCTGAAAATCTTTAAGACAATTGCTTTAAAGTTTCATCAAGCATATGCCATTCGTCTTTTTCAGGGGAAGTTTCTACTGGCTTTTTTCCTTTGAATATGTCATACTTTTCCTCTTCTTCTCCTTTGTATGCTTTATGACTTTTAAACAACTAGACATCTGAACTAAATAATGGGTTAACCCTGGGAATCAGAGTTACCTCTTCCCTAGGATTGTTGGGCTTTGCTGTTGTTTCTTTGGTTGCTGTTTTGAAGGTCAGCCTACTGTGTAAACTTAAGACCTTCTCAAGTCTTTTCTGAGTCTGTACATTTCTCTAGACAGCCAGGTCACTTTCTAATTTTTCTCAGTTTTGCAGTTGCACATGAGGAGTTTAGATCCCAATGAATGTTTGGATTCCAAAGGGGGGAAAAGAGAAAAATGAATGGAAGAAGAAAATAAAAAGCACCATTTTAAAAAAAATCCTGAAAGTCACTACAGGAGGGCAGGGACTTATTATCAATGCCACCAGCCTCTTTGAACCTCTGCAATAAGAAGCAGAAATGAGGGACCAGGACCCAGAACCTGATATTTGGAACAAGGTCCTTTTTGCCCATCCTGGGTCTGAGAAGCTGTGTGCAAACTGCTCTGGAAACACTTTGACATCTGCCTGAACTAGAGCTGGGGACCTGCTACTGTGCTAAGAAATGAAATTGACCAAAATTAACCATGTTTTCAGCTGGAATTTGAGATCTTTCAATACACTCCAGTGCTCAAAAGTAGCTATTGCTCTAATAGTACTATAGCTTACTAGGTTGGGAGATAGATTCCTGGGACTTTCTACTCCACCTAACCATATTCTAATCATATGATCCAGCAGTTGCAATGCTTATCATTTACCCAAAGGAGGTAAAACTTTATATCCACAGAAAACCCTAGAGATGGATGTTTACAACCCTGTTTATAATTGCCAAAACTTGAAAATAACCAAGATGTCTTTCAGTACATGAATGGACAAATAAACCCTAGTACATCTAGACAATGTAATATTATTTAGTTACTAAAAGGAAATGGGCAAACCAGGCATGGTGACACATGCTTGTAATCCCTGCACTTGGGAGGCTGAGACAGAAGGATCGCACAGGTATGAAGCCAGCCTCAGCTACTTACTGAGGCTCTCAGCAACTTAGTAAGACCCTGTTTCCCAATAAAGTATAAAATAGGTCTGGGAGTATATTCTGGAGGTAGAAAGCCCCTGGGTTCCACCCCTCAGTACCACAAAAAGAAAAGATATATATAATGGAAAAACCTTAAATGCATACCATTAAATGAAAGTATCCAACATGAAAATGATATATATTTCCTGATTCCTACAACATGACATTCTGGATAAAGGAAAACTGTGAAAAGAGAAAAGAGTAAGGAAGGGATCACTGATTGCCAGAGGAGAGGGAGAGATAAAATGTACAGTGCAGAGAATGTTCAGGAAAGCAAAACTATTCTCTATGAAATTACAGTGGTAAATACATGCTATTATACATTTGTCCAAACACATAGAAGGTATAACATCAAGAATTAAATTAAATTGAACATAAAATATGGACTTAGCACAGTAAGGACAGGTTATTGTAGGTTTATTGGTTGTAACAAATATACCACTATATAATTATAATGCACCAATAAAAGTATAACAGTGAAGGCTATGTGTGTGGCTGACCAGGGAATATATATAGGAATTCTCTGTATTGTCACATTTTGCTCTGAACTTAAAACTGCTCTAAAAATAAAGTGTACTGAAAAAACATAAATGGGATATTTATACATATACGTATATATGAAAAAACATTCAACATCATGGGCAATCAAATGCAAATCAAAACTACACTGTGATTCCATCTAACTCCACTTAGAATGGCAAACATCAAGAACACAAATAACAATAAAGTCACTAAGGAATACAAATACATTCCTATCACTCTATACCTCAGTATGATGCATCATTAAAATGCGCTGCTGGGCGTGGTGGCCCATACTTTTAATCTCAGTACTTGGGAGACTGAGACAGGTGGGTGGAAGGTTTGAGGCCACCCTCAGCTACTTAGTAAGGCCCTCACAACTTAGTGAGACCCAGTTTCAAAATAAAGCATAAACAATAGGGCTGGGGGTGAAACTTGGAGGTAGACTGCCCCTGGGTTCAATCCCAGTACAACACACACACACACACACACACACACACACACACACACACACACACACACAATGCACCAATGAAAGTACTAATTAAAAAATCTAATTTTTAAATAGTGAGAAGAGAAAAATGAAAGCCAACTATAACTTAAAGTACTTTTGCAGAAAATATGACTAAAATTGGTAATAATAAAGTCCCATAGCAGATGCCAAACCAGAACTCCAAACAGATTTATCACTTGTTTCTAAAGCTTAATTCTCTCAGGTAATTTTGCTTTGAAAGACAACTGAGAACAAGGATGGATAGACACGGCTTTTTAATTAATAAGGAACGAATCGCCTGTAATCTATGAAGTAGCCACAAGTATATCACAGACCTTTATGCTGCTCCTAAGTAAATAGGCCAATTAACTGCCATTTGACCAATCCATGTACAATATGTCAAAAGAAAATGAGTCCAGGCCCCTGCAGTGACTGTATTAATGACATCACAGATTCACTGTTGAGAAAAGCTGCCTTAAGAAGAATAGATCTAGAAAACTGGAGAAACTGACTCCAATGTCTTGCTTAATATGTAAAAATTAGCAATAAAAACGAAAGGAAATTAAGTGGTTGTATCTCCTAGTGCAAAGTAGAAAAACAACTTCATTTCGTGATTTAAAGGAAGGAGATGATCCCGGGTCCTACATCTTCATGGAATCCAGGGGCACTGATGCCTTGACAGAAATGCAGAGCTGTTCATTCTCTAAGGCGATACTATGCTAAACACAGATAAGAATATTTTAGCTACAATGGCTAAATCAATAAAATGAATTTTTGCATGTGTGATTCCTTGTAGAGGAAGAAGGATTAGAGAAAGTTAAGACAATAAAAGTGGTAGAATAATGTCATGCCACGTGACACCGGATTTTCCTTAATATTCCACAGACAAATAATAGCCAAGGATACCAAGGATGCTCTAGGACTTAAACCTACAACCCTAGAATCCTAAGGATGAAAGTGGAACATCTGTGATTAGGAGGACTTCAACAGATGAAAAATAAGGCCCAAAAGGTTGTCAGTGAACCAGTTAAAATTTAAGTCTATTATTTCAATACGTATCTCCCACCCTAGAACATCTAAAAACAAATATCTGCCTTACATGTTTGTGTGTATGTGTTACTCTTTTCTACTTAGTGAAAGAACAATAAAATCATAAAAATACACAGAGCTGTGTAAAGTCATAATTTTCCTTTGAAGTCCCTCAGTGCTTCACAATTTAGCATAATAAGGACTAAATAGATCTTTGTTTCACAATAGATCTTTTTTAAACTATGGCGGAAAGAGGCCTCTGTCAATTAGTAATCAGTAGTGCTTCTGCGTATAATCTCTGGGAAAGCTGAAGGTCTACCATGAAAAGGGTGGGTTTCCTGAGAGATGAGAAAGCCTGGTGTTCCGAAGAAGTAACTTTATATCCTTGATATTTTTACTATGCTTTTAAGGACTTAATTTTATACATGTGTTTGTTCAGCGCTGATTATTCTGCTGTATGAATACATTTCCAAACCAAGGGCTATCTAAAATTTTACATTCGGAAAGGACATTTAACATTAACAGTGAAAAGTAATTCTTTAGAAAAGCACTAAGTAGAAATGCAAGCCTCTAGAAATTTTAGAATTTCTAGTAGACATGTTAAAAGAAACAAATGAAAATTCATTTTAAAATCAATAATGTATCTGTCTAACTCAAGATATTTATTTTTAATACATTTTTTCTGGTGTACCATAATCACATCATAATGAAGTTCAGGGTGATATGAACATACATGTATAAATATAATTTCAACATGAAATCAATATCCCCAAAATTGAGATATTTTACATATTTAAAATCTGCCATGTATTTTTTACCCTAATATTGTGCATCACTGCTATCTACATTTTAAGTGCTCAACAGCAATCTGTGGCTGATAGCTTAAGCACTGGACAACTCATCTCAAGATGGGTGGCTGTAGTGAATGTAAGCAAAAATTAAGTGTGTCAAAAATGGCAAGAGAGGAAGAAAGGAACGCTATCAAAATTCACAGCAATATGAATTCTATTTTTTACAGTGGCTATGAAATTAGAATTGAAATGCCTATAATAGTACTGTCTTACTTTACTATTCAGTTGCTATCACTGTTAACATAACGACATCTCTCAGTTGATCAGACAGCCAACAAAAGCTATGATCACAGGAGATTCAGAAGTCTTAGGATGGAGCTCAAGGGACTCCCTACATAAATATCCCCAGTAAAAACCATATTAAGAGTGAAAGATTGAAACCCATGTAAAAAGCTGCAGGTTCACAGAAGGCCTCTGCAAAGCCAGTGGGGAAAGGGAAATGATGGGTTATTCGCACCACCACTAGGCTGGGGAAGGGCCCACACATGAAGGGCTGACCTGGGCTTGCTCCAGAGGAGGCTGACTCAGAAGCATCCAGAGGTGTATACATGGGGAGAGGAGGAGCACCAGCATGACTGAATACAAAATGGTGTTTCAGGAGGAATGCATCTGGAAGGGTCAGACATTTCATTTTATTTTATTTATTTTATTTTATTTATTTTATTTATTTTGTGGTACTGGGGATAGAACCCAGGGGCATTGTACCTCCAAGCACTCCTGGAGGCTAAGAAAGGAAGATTGCAGGTTTAAGGTTTAAGGCCAGACTTAGAAAGACCCCATGTTTCAAAATAAAAACTGAATTTAGGTGTGTAACCCACACCTATAATACCAATACTTGGGAGGATCGCAGGTTTGAGGACAGCCTTCGGAAGAAGATGGAAAGACCTGGAGAACATTATGTTAAGTGAGATTAGCCAAGCACAGAAAGAAAAGGGACATATGTTTTCTCTAATATGCTCAAGCTCGGGAGTTATTTGGCATACCAGAGGGACTCTAGATACGGAAGAGAAACCTCAGTGAAGCCAGGGAGGATGTGTAGGGGAGGAAGAAGGTCCATTAATAGAAAAGTTACCTGCGACTATGTGTATACATGTAAATATAACATTGTTAACCTGGACACTCAGTATCTGGAGGAGGGAAATGGGGAAATGGGGGGGGGGGCACCAAGTACTGTGTGAATATATGCCATTGTCAACATGATCTACACTATGACGTGAGGCTATAATGCACCAATAAAAATACATAAAATTAAACAATAAATAAATAAAAAATAAAGCACTCCCATGTTTTAATAAAGTGATCTTTTTCAATAAGGTGATCTTTATTGAAAAAGCTGTTAAAAAGGCTTTTGTAGAGAAGAACCTCACCCCAGTCCCTGGTTAATTGCCTGGGCAGGAGATTATGCCACACCCTGTTTCCATCCATGGACAGGCAGACAGCTGACAAAGAGATTCCAGTGAGTCAGGAAGGGCAGGTCTCAAACATCCTGACTGCTAGGATTTGGTGAAAAAAAAAAAAAAAAAAGGATATCTAAATTTCTCCAGAAATCTACACTATTCAGAAAGAAATGTCATAGAAAGAGAGAAAGAAGAGAAAGATTATTAAACAATTTTTAAAGATGCTACAAATGAAGAATTGTTTCTTTCATGTTGAGTCACCTTATATAAGATAGTTGGTGTTGTTTACATTAGAGTCATTAGGCTCAACAATGGGGACAGAAGAGAAACAACAATGAATTTCTGAGATGATGAAATAAATCCCTTCTTTTTTCTCTTTCAAAGTCAATTTTTGAGTTAGTCACAAACACCGCTTCAAGTTATCTTCCATTCATTCAATTCTCCTCAATCTGGTTTCCACCAGACTTCCAATGAAGTATTCTTTCTCCAATCCTCTTTGTCTCTCTTTTTACTAAGGCAACATTTTTTTCAGTCTTAGGACATTTATATGTTCCCTGAAATATTGGGGGCATTTTCGTACAGGTGGAGCATCCTTAAGTAGAAAATCTGAAATGCTCCAAAATCTGCATGTTTTTGAGTGCTAATCTAATACCACAGTAGAAAAACCCCATACCTGACTTTATGTAACAGGTTGCAGTAAAAATAAGGTACAATAAAAATATCGTGTAAAATCACCATCAGGCTCTATGTCTTATAAGGTATATTTATGAGACATAAGTGAATTTTGTGCCTAGACATGGATTTCATCACCAAGATATCTTATTATGTATATGTATGTGCAAATATTCCCAAAAGCAAAAATCTGAAAAATCTGAAAAAGTTCTGGTCCCAAGCACTTCAGATAAGGGATAATCAACATATACTAAAATATATTTGTTGCCGAGCATGGTGGTGCACACCTGTAATCCCAGTACTTGTGGGGCTAAGATAGGAAGATCATAGGTTTGAGGCCAGCCTCAGCAACTTAGTGAGGCTCTGTTTCAATATTTAAAAAAAATTAAAAATAGGGCTGGGGGGGGTAAAACTTGAAGGTAGAATGCCCTTGGGTTCAATCCCTGGCACAATAATAAATAAATAAATAAATAAATAAATAAATAAATAAATAAAAACTGACTGGGAGTATATCTCAGTAGTAAAGCACCCCTCAGTTCAATACTCAGAACACAAAAAAAGTTTAAAAATTATTTTTTTTCTGAAATTCCCGTTTCCTCCCCAGGTTCGGCTTTAACTGGGCATCCTGGTTTTTTTTTTTTTTTTTTTTTTTTAATCTGGAAACCCTACTCCTAAATGGCCCCTCTATCTCGTCTCATCCCTCTCTTTGGCATTTTTCTCACTTTGTCCATAGTGATTATTTTAGGCAGAAGATGATCATGTTACTCTCACACTTAAAACATATAAACAGCTCCCAGTGTGCTCAGAATGAAGTCTACACTTCTTCTACAGCTGAACAATGACTTATCTTTACTTCCTTCCTTCTGGCTACCCCACGCCATCTCATCCCATTCTCCAGTTACAGTGGACTCGTTTTAGTTACATAATATGCTGTGCTCTTTCTTTCCTCCCAGAATTTGTACATACTGCTGCCTTTGTCAGAACACACTTCCCAACCTGCCTCATTCCACGTAAATGGCTATCTCTTAGTCACCTAGTACAGTGGATATTATATTCCAACCCATTCACAAATACCAAATGAATGAAAAGATTTGGGGAGAGATTAAATGAGTTGCACAAATTCCCAGGTACTTAGTAACTAAACAAAGACAAAACACAGGCCTCAATTCACCCATCCAACCAGTGATCCCACAATATCACCTTCTCCATCCAGGAAAGTAGTAGAAAATAGAAGTAAAATGGACATCAGCCCTCACTACGCAACATGATTTACAAGACTTTAACTAGGGATATACATTGGCTTAGTAAGCACCTGGGAATTTCAGCTATTTATTTATTTATTTATTTATTTATTTATTTACAGTACTAGAGATTGAACCCAGGGTCTCTCTACCTCTGAGCTACACCCCAAGAGCTATATTTTATTCTTTAATTTTGAAACAGGGTCTCACTGAGTTGTAAAAGGCTTCACTTAGTAGCTGAGTCTGGCCATGAACCTGCCATCCTTCTGTCTCAGCTTCCCAAGTACTGGGATTACAACTGTCACCACCATGCCTGGTTTGAATTTCAGCTTTTTAAAATGGAATTGCAGGCAACTATATTTTCCTCATTTTCTAAAATCTCATCTTAGAAATATAAAATTAGAAATGTTAAGGTGATATGTAGGCCTGCTCTCTTTCATGCACATGCATAAATAAACACAAGTGGATTAAAGACAGAAAAAGTGCATTTAAAATCTTTTAATGCTATTTGGGTGTGGTGGTGCACATCTGTCATCCCAGTATTTGGGAAGCTGAGACAGAAGGATCTTGGTTTGAAGCCAGCCTCAGTAACTTAGCCAGGCCCTTAGCAAGTTTAGCAAGATCCTATCTCCCTATAAAATATAAAACAGGGCTGGTGAAACTAGGAGGTAAAATGTCCCTGGATTCAATCCCCAGCAGCAACAACAACAATAATAATACTGAAGGTAGAATAAAAGTGATTTAATTTAAGCGACATAACTACAATCAGAATCAGTTAAATGCTGAAAGGTGATGATGGAAAAACAAAACTTTAAAAAAATATCTTATAAAAGTAAGGACTTTAAAAGTCCTTCTAAGATTTATGATAAAGGATAAGTAAGAACTTTCAAGAATTTTTATTTTTGATATGTATGTAGTGTTCTTCCATCTAAAGGTAGTCAATAGATTAGAATGTCATGGGCTCTTTTTATAGACCCAAATCAAAGTCTATAGACTCTGAACATGTAAAATAATTTATTCTTTATTTTTTGTTGTAATGGGATTGAATCCAGAGACATTCTACCTTCGAGCTACACCCCAGCCTGACTTTACTTCTTAATTAGAAACAGGGTCTTGCTAGGTTGATGAGAATCTCACTACTTGATGAGGCTGTCCTTGAACCTGCAACCTCCCTGTCTCAGTCTCCCAAGCGTGTACCGCCATGCCCGGCTGTGAAATAATTTTTAAATAGACATGGCATTTAATATTATTGCCTAGTTTATACCATATAAAAGATCCAATTAAAATGAACAGTTTACTGGTATTAGCTCTAATATGATATTAGGGCCAAAGAAAATATGAGCTGTATAAAATGTACCAGTGTAAACAGTGACGATATTAAGAGTTCCTGGGAGACTCTGGCTTACTACAAACATAAGCCTTTGGCCTTTCTGAGTATAAAGAGGGTAAAAATAGCTGACAAAGAGGCCAGCAGTGGTGAAGAAATAAGGTAATTTTGAACTCAGGTGATTTTTTTTTTTATAACTTGATACAAAGAAAGAGATGGGAATGGTGATACTGCTCCAGGACTAACGGTGAGGTCTCTAGTTTGAACACTTTATATGAGCTGATGTTTTACTGGATTATTACTGAAAATGCATATAAGTTCTTTCAAGCAAATTATGAAAATTCATGAAATTTTCTTTCTTTTTCTTTTTTGGTAGTAGGAACAGAATCCAGGGACATTCTACCTCTGAGCTACATCCCCAGCCCTATTTTATTTTTTCTTTTGAAACAAGGTCCCACTAAGTTGTTGAGCCTGGCCTTGAAACTGCAATCCTCCATCTTGACCTCCCAAGTATTGGGATTACGGTGGTGCATCACCATGCCCTGCCAAGAGATCTGTAAAATTTCTAAATAAGTACTCTTCACATTTTCTAATAAAAGACATTTTTACTAAGTTTACAGCCCAAGTCAAGTGGCAGGAAAGTAGTAACAATCAAAATATTTTTTCCAGTTTTTGTCCTTTGAAATGGCATTTCTTAATCTTTCTGGTACCTGAAACTTCCACGATATATAAGGTCTCAAAGATGAGGGGATTAAAAAAAAGAAATGAAACCTGAAAGAGCTAAAATAGTAAATATAGAGAAAGAAGAAATGACGATCAAGTTTTGATAACAACTTAAAACAAATCTGGTGTTTTAAAAACCATACAACAGGCTGGTGGCATATGCTTATAATCCTAATATTTGGGAGGTGGAAATAGGAAGATTGTAGGTTTGAGGTCAATGCATGATAATTCAGACAAACCCTGTTTCAAAACTTAAAAAATTTAATAAAATGACCAGGGAGGGGGTATAGCTCCAAGGTAGAGTGGCCTGGGTTCAATCCCCAGTATCACACAACACCACACTGAAGTAAATGGCCTTTAGAAACTTTTGATTGAATACGATTTCCACAGCCATTCCTCATCCCTCTCAAAATTCCTTCAAATAACCCAGGAAGAAAAAATTTAAACTATTTTAAGAAAGGAACTAGCTATTCTCCTTAGAGAGGGTATAAACACCACATTTAACAATTAGCCAGGCAGCATTTCAGGCTACTTGGGGAGTTTTCCACATGGAGTGGAAATAGCTTCCTTGGGAATTATCATCCTTCATGTAGTGAATCCTTTGTCCTCTCTCATCACTACTATCCTCCAGGAACAATTCAAGGTGACATCTTCTACCAGAAAAGGTACTTTGTCTGTGCTGGCCCATCTCTGAAAGCCAACAGCAGGGCTTGACAGTGATGTATAACAAGGTTAGAGCAGCACGATCCATCTCCATTTTCGTGACAGGATGGCATCTTAGGCCGAGCTGACAGGAGCGGGTTGCCTGCCCCCACCGTTCAGGTTGGCAGCATCAACTATCAAATGACTGGGCGTCTGGCAATGGGCTCAGAGAAACAATGACTGCCTTATCTTCTGGAATTCAAGGAACTTCAACCCATAAACCAAAATAGCTGCTGAGTGGGCACTACTCACTGACCCATGTCTGAGACGGGCCCTGCCAAAGGGTTAGGGCCCATCACCCATCGTCGAAGAGAAGTGCCGTTGCCATTTCAGTGGCAAGACCTTCCATTTGGCTTCGCCACGGCTGAGACAAGCACATCATAAAAGCATGGTACCTGGCCTGAATATCCTTGTAACATGGAAAGAAAATAGCAAACGAGCAGGGCTTTTATACAGCTTTCTTGATAGAGAAAAACTATTTTTACTTTATACTCTTCCCATATTACTGAAGATATGAAAATCCAAGCCCAAATTGGAATTCAAAAAGAACTAGTAAGGTAATGGTAGGTGGGGGAGAGACAAGTTTCCAAAGAGGCTTTCACATAGGTTGATATAATTCCCACTGCACTGGAGCTCAAAGTCTGGTTTCCTGCATTAAATTTCTAGTGTGCCGGGTCCTATACAGTAAACAGAAACAATTCATGAATTGTTGACTATAATTCACAATTAACAACTTTAATTCACAATGAACAACTTTAGTCTCTGTAGCAAATGGATAAGTTGCAAATGTATAAGTTTCACTACAAATATTAAAATGAAGTTAAAATTAGCCGGGCGTGGTGGCGCACCTTGTAATCTCCGTGCTTGGGAGGCAGAGACAGGAGGATCGCGCAGGTTCGAAGCCAGACGCGCTGACTGAGACCCTGTTTCCAAATTTAAAAAAATATAAAATATAAAATATAGGTCTCAGGGTGTAGCCCGGAGGTAGAAGGGTAGGAATCCCTGTACCACCAAAAACAAAAAAAATGGAATAAAAATTAGAAATAAGAATACAAAATAGAACTGAGAATATGGGAAAACAAAAGATACAATGAATAAAGAAAATTAACAAAGACCGCCTACCCCAGTCGTTATATATTCCAGTAGGAATGAAAGCATTATTGCAAAGAACAGACATGAAACATTTTTCTGATTCTATTAACCAGTCAACCAACCAAAAGACAAAACTTATCAGTTGTGGAGCTTTTCTCATGGAGCAAGTTATTGTCTTCATCGTACTAAAGCAATAATAAATAACTATTCTTAGATTTTCACATGGTAAGGGAACAGCAAATTACGGGAAACAAGTTTGTTTTCCAGCATACACACTTAAAGTCTATCATCAGTCTGGTGGCCTTAATGCTTCTCAGATGGAAAAGAGGAATAAGATTACAATTCAGAAGGATGAAGCGGAGGATAGCAACGAAGATACCTAAAATTAATGATACTGAAACACACAGAGAATGTCCCTCAGTAGTCTACCTACAGGAAAATTTGCATCTTCAAGCACAGTATATTCTTTAACAAAATGGACAACTGTTTTCATTTAACCTAGTAGATAAGGTTTAAATTTTTACTGAACTTAACTTCCTCTGTTTGCCTCTCTTCAAAATTTATATTCTTCTCTCCTCTCCTCGAGAAGTTGAGTATATACTACTAAATCGAAGCCCCAAATCTCAAAGGGGGCTCTTTTCATCATCGAAGATTTTAATTATTATGTATTGTATGACTGACTTATTGAATACTATTAGTAGCAAAGCTGGTTTTATTACTCATAGAAATTGGTGGCAGTATTCATGTGCTAAAACTGCCATTCCCCGGTTGTACACTCTTCTAACAGAATATTACGTAGGATTTCAACCACATTCAAGTTTATACTGCTATTCAGATCAAATAACACCCATCCTGAGCTACTTCTCACCTCTACTTACTCCCAATCTGAGAGCAGAAGGAAGAGAACAAGAAATAAGGTAGCTGCTAATTGTGCCATTTTAATTATTTCAATGAATACTACTTCGCACGTATCATATGTCAGGCACTATGCTAGGTTCTGGGGATAGGAGTAAGCACGCAGACATGACCCTCCCCTCATAATGTAGTTTACCTTTTGTGTCAGTATGGGGAATGGCCTAGGAAGACTTGGGAAAGCTCTGATTATGAATATATTTCAAAAGAAAATAAGTGGTATATTTCAAAAGTTGTGTTAAAATGGAGGCAGACATGGGTAAAGAAAGGACTTGGTTTCTGCCAAAAACAGGCAGCTATTCCAGTGTAAATCAACCTAGCTCAAAGTACTTAACAAGTCAATAGAGGAGAGCTAGGGCTTCCTCTTTCTAAAGACAGATCTACAAGATGAGCTAGGGGGGATGGGGCAGGGTTTGGCCTTGCCCTCCATGAAAGGAGACACCTCACCACATCTTGCAAGGGGAGGTACCTTACAGGGGTGTTCACTAAGTCCGAGTCACCCAAACAAGATGGAAGTCATGGATATAAAAAGTCCGGTCCACGTGTAAGCCCTTTGGTGTACTCATTCGAGTCATCCCCTCATGGCATCTTGGTATGGGGCTGTATTTCTATTTTCTGTATTTCTATCTTTCTAATAAACTTCTTTAAATCTTCAGCAGCTGTCCAAGCGATGAATACTTATTCTTAGCTTAGGACAAGAATCCACGGTTTTTCTGTTTGTCTGTCTGTGTGGTGGTGGTGGGGGAATTACTTCTCCCCACACACACACCACACACCACATCACCGTCCCCCCACAACACCTTTCTCCTGGAGTCTGTGAAATCCAGTATTGAAGATAAGCCCTCCTTAATTCTTGACCTTGTTTGAATAGATGTTTGTTCCTTGCTATTATGGTTTGGACATTTGTGTCCCTCCAAATTGGTGTCAAAACTTAATCCTCAATACAACAGTGTTAAAAATTGCAGACTTAAGGAGGTGATTAGGCCAGGAGGGCTTGGCACTCAGAAATGAGACTAGTAACCTTATTTTTTAAAAAAGTGGGGGGAGTAGGTCAGGACTTTTGGGCCTTCCACCTCTTCTGCCACCTGAGGACACATGTTCAAGAGGCCATCTTGGAACCAGAAGCAGGACCCTCAGCAGACACTAAACCTCCTGGTGCCTATCTTGAACCTCCAACCTCCAGAACTATAAGAAATAAATTCCCATTGTTTATAAAATACTCGGGTCTTTTGTTATAGCAGCACAAATGGACTAGAACACTTGTATATGAAACATACCAAATCAAGGCAAATTATTATTAGGCAAAGAGATGCCAAACAGTAGAATTTTTGGAATTGGTCAGCAGGTGAAAGTAGAAAAAAAGGACATCGATATTTCCTTTCATTTTCCAAGGTGGACCTCTAACAGTGTATGGAATTTGGTAGCCCAGCTCATAAATAAAGTGTGATCTTAAGTCACCTGGGAACAGGTTCCCATTGAGGGTGAAGCTTTAGAGAACTAGGTTCTGCTGCCATTTATCGATTCCAAGAGATTGGAGACTCTGAGTCATGTGGTCACTTGGGGCAAATTCTGGTTCTACCTAGAATGTCTAACACAAGAATCCACGACAAGACAGAACCACTGTGAAGCTGCACTCCAGTAATCCCCTTCTGCCTGAATCTGGCTGGCCGAGCTGATGAAAGCCAAGTGTTTAACTGATCTTTCAGGTTGCAGCTGCCTTCATCACCGCTCCATATTTCCTTGATAAATGCAAGAGAACTGAGAAAAGTCCTGGAATTGTGATCTTCCTGTCTTCCCCCCCAATGCTTTCCGCTGTGTCCCCCTTGACAGAAAAGAGAAGCACTCTACCCTTTTTGCTCTAACCCTGGCAGAATGTTGTCGTGCGACTAGCATCCAACTCCAATCTGAGCTTAAGGGAGATAAGCAAATAAGAGTCAGGAAGAAAGGAATTATATCCAGAAGAAAGTGTAAGAGTTTTCTAGGGAACCTTAGCAAAAACGGGAAACTGTGTGGATATACATTTTTGCACTATTTCTTCAAGGATGGTTAAACATAATTTTGATTGACAACTTAATTACTATAGAGCATCTCACTGGAGAGGTTTGACTTAATGTACTAGCTAGTAGCTCCTTGCATTTTGCTTGGTTGGCTGAGACGGGTTTGGGGTTCGCCCTGGCTTAGCTGTTATGTAAGGGCTGGACCTCTCTTTGCATGGCATGAGGTTCAAAGGCTGCAAAAGAACAGCAGAGTGGATCCGCGCACATTTATTTTTCGCTGTGGTTCTCACCAGGGTCCTGAGGATGCTCCTTTCTTTCCTCCTGCTCACATTAGGACTAAATTGGCAAAGGAATGCCTAAAGCCCAAAAAGAGGCTCTCACAGCATGTGAACGGTGGTGGGACATTAACTCTGTGGAACTGGAGAGGCAAGGATAGCCAGGCTCATAGGGGAGAAAAGAGAAAGAAGCAGGCACACTTATTACAATCGGCAATTATTTGGGCCTGGTACCTCGGGTTCAGGGAGATCATTTTTATAAGGATCCCTTAGTTCATAGGCACCAAAGGCAAAATCACAAGCAAGCCATTAAGGTTCGCCTGATAATAGTCACTGAAATAACTCATACCTGGGCCAGAAGAGAGGCAGCTATACTACAAAGGGATTTTCAGCCTTTTATTTTAGCAAACATATACAAAGAGATGAAAATGTTCAAACTTTACCAGAACTTCTGGGTGTTGACACTGAAGTAAAACTAATTCTTAGCTGGGCGTGATGGCATACCTTGTAATCCCAGTACTTGGAAGGCTGAGACAGGAGGATTGCAGGTTTGTGTTCGGCCTCAGCAACCTCGTGAGGCCCTCTGCAACTTAGTGAGACCCTGTTTCCAAATAAACCATAAACACCAGGTGTGGTGGCATACACTTGTAATCCCCGCGCTTGGGAGGCTGAGACAGGAGGATCGTGCAGGTTCGAAGCCAGCCTCAGCCAGATTAAGAGCCCCTGTTTCCAAATAAAAAATATAAAATAGGTCTGGGAGTGTAGCCCGGAAGTAGAAGGCCCCTGCGTTTCATCCCCAGTACCACCAAATAAATAAATAAATAAATAAACCATAAAAATAGGGCTGGGGGTGTAGCTCAGAGGTAGAATGATGCTGAGTTCAATCCTCAGTAAAACACACGCATGCGCGCGCGCGCGCGCACACACACACACACACACACACACACACACACACACACACCAAACTAGCATGCCATTAAGGTTTGCCTGATCATATTCATGGAAGTAAGTCACAGCTGGTTCAGAAGAGAGGCAGCTCTACTACAAAAGGGCTTGCAGCCATTCGTTTTAGTAAATATATGCAGAGAGATGAAAATGTCCAAACTTTATTAGAACTCCTGGATATTGACATTGAAGTAAAACTAATTCTTTGGGGAAGTAGAAAGAAATCGCACGTTTCGGTCAGAATGTGGTGGTGAAGTGCTAAGTCTCTTTAAGTCACAGCTGGCGCGCGCTCACTATTTGTATCACGGTAGGCTCACTGAGATTATGAATTTACCCTGGAGTTGTCTTCTTACATCTCGAGATTAGGAAGAATTTCTACATTTGTTTCCTGACTTGGAGAGGGAGGGTGGTTATGGTAAGAATGGTCATGTGGAAGGCTTGGCGACCCCTGTCCCTTTCCCAGTAGTAAACCCAAATCCAATTTATCCAACCATCAAAGAACTAAAAAAATCTGGCAAGATGTATCTTACTAACTTCCTGATTAAGCCCCCAGTTTTTTTTTTCTGTGCAAAAGATTCAGGGGTCCTGACCAATGATGGATTATGCTAAATTTCAAAAGTTATGCGGCTGTGGCTGCATCTCTTCACAACCAGATGTACTCTTCATTTGGCTTAATTGTATTTCTAATGTACCAGTCTTTTGAGTAGCAAGGAAGCTGAGCAGCTAAGTAAAAATTAAAAATGTTTAATATTATAGACCATAAAGCAGAGGAAATGAAAAAGTAAGAAAACATATAAAGACACATGAATAAAGAAATGATCACTGTAACACAAGTCAATTTCAATGATTTTACATATACTATCTCATTTGATTTCATAACAATACGAAGACGAATGCAGCAGGGCTCGTGTTTATAACTTACTGCACAGGGAAGTTAACTGAGTTGTTGCTTCATTCACTACCATGACTTGAACTACCATGCCAATACACACTCAAGTTCCCCAACTTGGCGTAATCAAGGATTACGCCAGCAGCCTTCTAACTGGTCTCCAAGGCTCCCAATCGTGACAGAATTCCTTCCAAAACCACAAATCTAATCACGTCATCATCTTACACTGCAGCATATCCAATTTTATCTTAAGTATTTTGCACAGAGCAGGGGCTTCACATATATTAGTTGAATAAATGAAGAGTTTATTGAATTAATGCTAAAAATAAGGGAATGGAATTCATATTCCATCTAGTTCTTCTTCTCTCAAATATACAAAGAGGAAGCTTAGAAAATTGCAGACACAGGCACATGAACATTGCAGTGCATCAAAGATACACTAGCCCAAGTTAGACCAAGGGGGTAAATGTTACGCAATGAAAGCCTGCTGGCATTTAAACCCAGTTTCTCTATCAGAATCCCGTGCTCTACCAACCAAAACTAAATATCAGATATAAATATATGGAAATGCAAGATGAAATTCACTGGACATGGTAGCACGCACCTGTAATCTGAGCATTTGGGAGGCTGAGACAGGAGGATTGAAGCTTCAAGGATAGCCTCAGGAAGTACTGATACTCTCATCAATCTAATGAGACTTGTTTCAAAATAAATAAGTAAAAAAGGGCTGAGGATATAGCTTGGATGTAAAATTCCCTAGATTCAATCACCAGTAACACACACACACACACACACACACACACACACACACACTTCATACAAAGCAAAAAAAAAGTTCACTTGCAATTTTTAAAGGAAAAGAGATAATTTCTTCATAACTTCTAAATAACTTCTATCTTAAATGTACTTGGATTGGTAGCCTGTCAGTAAAAATTACCTAACAACAACACTTCTGTTAGATAATGATATCCTAGGCAGTAGTTGCCATAGTTAGAGAACAGTTGAGCTAACTGACTGATTTTTTATAAAAGCATCAAGCTAAGAATTAGAAAATCATAAGTTTTGGATTATACCTTTCAGGACAACCATAGAAATTTCACAGATAATTACCAATAAGCAAAAGTTAATGTCTTATACCAAATTAAAGAGCATCCTCAAACTTAGCTGATTCATAAACTATACACAAAGGTTCAAGAGGTCTGCAAAAGACTTTTCTACTAACTGCTACAGCTAGTAATGATAATGATAACAGGACTAGCTATGGACCATCAGGTGAAGTAAAGGCTGGGTGCATTATCTAACGTCATCCTGACCCCATGTCTATATTACTAGGCATGAATGGGGTTACAAGGGGTTAAGTAGTTTGCCAGTAGTCTCTCTAAAAGTAAGTAGTGACTGGATTTCATTCTACCACAGCTGTCTGTAAAATCCATATTCTTATTGACTATGCTATACTAGTTGAGTACCTCAGGCTTGTGTTACTGTATATAATTTATATGCACTTGGGGTCTAAAAATGGCAGCCGGGGTCTCAGAGTCAAACAGTCAAGGTACATTCACATTATGTCTTGTCCAGAAGCTGATTTCTTTCAGGACCTATATAGTTCTTCCAAGGACTCACAGACAAAAAAAGAAAAAAAAAATCTTACATACACACACCACTGGATAGAAAGATATAAGTGTTAATTATCTTGTCATTTGGGGCTGCTTTTGTACGCCTCTGTATAGTTACTTGAATTTTATGTATCATTTCTTTAAGATTTTTTATAGACCACTGAGCATCTAAAGAAAAAAAAATGAAGGGGTGTTATAGGGAAAGACACAGAATAGAGTTCTTTATTTTAAAGTAAAATAAATGTCCGTGGAAAGTTTCTTGACAGACAAATTACTGCCAATCAGACATGAAACATTAAATTCTAAATCCATGAATCTTGGTGGCTCGACAATATATACAAGGAAAATTTCAATGATGATATCGTGACTATTAGCGGCATTGCCTTGCCCTTCAAATATTAGCCTCGAGTTGATCCTAAGTCTGAAGGGTATTACAAATACTGAGTAGCTTTTCGGAGAAAACACTGGCTCTTTGGAACTTCTTTTATGTGGCTAACAAACTGTTGTGTTTCCACCTTTTCATTAAATCATCTCTCTATCTCATGGTCCTAACTGAAAGCTGCTTCTCCACCAAAGGAACTGACATGCCTGTAGCCCTCTCAAGAAGCTGCTTATTCTCTAAATTAAAATGCATTTCAGAATCAAGCAATAAGATGGGCATTTTTCTTACTCTTCATTGTTCTTGCCCACCCCCCATCCTTCCTTAAGGGGCATGTTTCAGTTTATCACCTTTCATCCCTCTTTATTTCTTAACTTTATCAAAAAGTCCATCCTCAAACTGCAATCCCCTCTGTCAGCTTCCCAAATGCTGGGATTACAAGTTTGTACCACCATGCTCAGCTCTGATGTCATTTTTATTGGCATTTACTTACTGGAATGATACTATACTTTTATTTCTTTTATTTGCTTTAAAAATGCAGAGTTTTGCATGTTAAAAATCAGCATTAATTAATTTTAATCTATACTTTTTTCAGAAAAAAGGATAAATATGTAATGTGAAATTTTAAGGACAATTTGGTATTGAGGGTTCAAATGGTTGATAACCAAAACAACAACAAAAAGGTAGATTCGGGAGCCACCAAGTGCTATGTCCATGTATGTTGCTGTCAACATGGTTTACATTATAATGTGAGACTCAAATGCACCAATGAAACCATATTTTAAAAAATCAGAATAAAAAGATTCCATGTGCATTAAAAAGGAGGAATTTTCTTTGGACATGCATTTGATTCGGTATGATAAAATCTTATCCTTTGGACCTATGCTTTTAAAGGTAGAAATCAAGAAAACATGACAGGCAAATCACACCACAAACCAGAGCTGTCTAGAAGGTTAGAGCTTACACGACATTTTTCAGTATATCCAGTGGTATAATTGAAGAAGTGGGTATAATGCTATTTGTGAACTGATATTCTTGCTTCTTTACCATACTTTTTGCTTACGGACAGGCTGTTAGTGTTCTAAAGTAACCATGTTTAAACAGGCATGTTTTTCTGAAATTTGAAATTAGTGAATACTTTTTTTCACACACACACAAAAATACAAACGTGTAGTCAGCCATTTCTGGTCATTCCTCAGAGTTTATAAATCAACAGCACTGACTGGGCTAGCTACCGCAAAGCCCTTTTCTTTAAAACAGAATGAGGTTCTCCTCCTTCCTCATCTCAGGTAAGGATGCCTGGCTAAATTGCTGAGGCTAGCCTGGAACCTGTAATCCTCCTGTTTCAGCCTCCCACCGAAGCCACAACGCCCGGCCTCTGCTCAAGGCTTTTAAGCTTCTTGAATGTGTAGGTTAATACTTTTCATCAGTCCTGGCAAAATTTTCCAATTACCCATGCTTTATGTTCATCTTATATTTTAAGCTATTAGAATACATTAAGTTTTCTAAGGCTCCTCTCTTCAAATTTCTAACCTCTATTTTCAATACATTAGGTGTTCTGAAGCTCCTATCTTCAAATTTCCTTTCATCAATAAGATGAATTGATGAAATTAATCAATGAATAGATATGTAATATATATGAGGATGAGCAGTCCACACCCGAAATACAGTAGAGAAAAAACAAGTAAGCCAGGCTTCATCATGATGTCGCAGAGCATCTAACCAACACAGCAACTGATTGCCTCTGAGAAAAATGAAACCTACACCATGATCGGGAGTTCTCTGTCTTTCACAATAGACGGCATTTCTGAAAGATAAACGAACATGCCATCTATTTTTTAGACTCAGAAGAGTTTACACATGAAACCTAGCTACTTTTAAAACCAAATTTAAAAGAGAAGTGACTGGGAACCACATTCTCTTGGTATCTTTGGGTTAAATAGGCTTTATATGGTATCCATTAAATGCATATCTACCTTATAACCCCCTCTAGACTGCAAATTTCCTTGTGGCCAGGGAATATGTCAGTTCCACATTTGGGTTCTGCACTCAAATTAGCTTGCTGATAGGCCCTATTTTTAAATGTCTTGTAAGGTATCTCTGTCATCGAGATAGTCTTTGAAAGACTATCTAGGACGCAAGTAGGACGTTCATATCTTACGTTCACATTCTCTGACATCCAGGTTGAACTGCTGTAATGCTCCCAAGGTGAGCTGCCTCACTTCGGCTTCCAGCAAAAGTTGCATCAAGGATGTGGCTAAATGCTTGCAAGCTGACATACACGCCGTTTGAGCCACCTTTCCCTGAAATACAAGAGTATAAACCATAAAGTTAATGGATTAAAATGAAATCCCAACAATCATTAAATCACTAGTTTTTCAGCCTGGAATTTCTCTATGGTTCTCTCCAGCCTGATACCCTTATATGTCAACAGTCATGGAATTAAAGCATTTAGCCTCAATCGTCTTAAATAGCAGATCCATCGCCATCCGTCAGGGTAGCTATAACACTGAGCTGTAATTCACAAAGCCCAGCTGTGTAGTCAAGAAACACTTCTTTTTAATTGACAGTAGATAAACCATTTAAAATCTTAAGTAAACTGAAAAATAATATTCCACAGAGAATAAATTTGAAAAGCCCATTTAAAAATTCTTTTTTTTTTTTTTTTGCGGGTCTGGGAATGGAACCCAAAGGCATTTGACCTCCGAGCTACACCCCCTGCCCTATTTTTTATTCTTTATTTTGAAACAGGGTCTCACTAAGTTGCAGAGGGCCTCACTAAGTACCTGAAGCTATCTGCGAACCGCGAGCCTCTGGTCTCAGCCTCCCAAATGCTCCCAAATATATATATATATATATATATATATATATATATATATATAAAATATATAAATATAAATATAAATATATATATTTATAAATATATATATATTTATATATATTTATATTTATATTTATTTTTATTTATATTTTATTTATATTTATTTATATTTATTATATATTTATTTATATATATATTTATATTTATATATTATATATAAATATATATATAAATATATATATATAAATATATATATATAAATATATATATATATTTTTGGAAACAGGGCTCTTAAGCCAGCAAGGCTGGTTTCGAACAAAAGTAGCAGGTTTTACATGAAAAAATATAAATAAATAATACCATGATAAATTTTTAAATGAGCATCTTTTTATTATATGTATTCAAGAATCCCTTTAGGTTTACTTCTTCAACTTACTGGGCTGAGGATGAGAGCTATCAACACTGGTGATTTATTATACATATGCATATATATATATATGAAAAAGAACATGAGTAGAAACCAGGCTCCCAAATATCTAACTATAAATAGCTCTAGCCGGGCGTGGTGGCGCACGCTTGTAATCCCCGCACTTGGGAGGCAGAGACAGGAGGATCGCACAGGTTCGAAAGCCAGCCCCACTGGCTTAAGAGACCCTGTTTCCAAATAAAAAAATTTTTAAAAATTGGTCTGGGAGGGTAGTCCGGAGGTAGAAGGGTTTCCAGGAACCCCAGTACCACCAATAAATAAATAAATAAATAAATAAATAAATAAATAAATCTATGTAAAGTATGTTCTGATATACACTCTCTCCAGATATTTCTGAGAGTATCACTTCATTGCATGATCAATAGCACTAAATACTATTATGAATTTTTCTAGTAACTAAACAAAGATATTTTATAGTTTTGTGTCTTTGATTAGTTTTTCACTGAGCATGTCTAAATTTGTACTTATATTTGACTAAAATCTTATTTTGTACCATAAAAATAACACCAACAAGCAAAGATTTATATTAGCATAATACTATAATGTCTCTCATCTACATGATTTTATTAATATTGTCTGATAATCTACACTCTGGATGATTTAAGACAACAAACATACTTAAGTTGGGAAGTAAGTTAGAGGCCAAGTGGGAAATAGAAAATGGCCGTATAAAAAATCCTAAAGAGAAATGTCTATTATAATAGACATTTACGTTAAATATCTTGCTTTCAATTAAGCCCACTGAAGACTTGAAAGAGGCCCCTCCAAGGAGAACTAAGGTTCAACATGGTTGTGAGGCTAAGCCCAGTGCGAACTCTCAGAATGGTATTACTGGTGGATTCAACCAAACATTCAAAGAACTAATATTGATCTTTCTCAAACTCTTCCAAAAAATTGAAAGAGGGGACACTTCCGAACTCATTTACAACGTCAGCATTATCCTAGTACCAAAGCTAGGTGAGGATAATACAAAAGAGGAAAACCACAGGCCACATCCCTATTCTAGAAAACCAAATTCATAACTGAATGATATTTTGGATATGACCACAAAGTCACAGGCAACAAAAGCAAAAATAGACAAATGGGTTAATAACAAGCTAAAGAGCTTCTGCACAGCAAAGGAAGCAATCAACAGAGGAAAGAGAAAACCAGGAGTAGGGGAAGAGATTTGCAATCCATACCCCTGAAAAGGGGTTAGTATATTAGAAACAAAATGAACTCATATCAAGAAGAAACAACCCACTTTAAAATGGGCAAAGGAATCTGAACAGACATTTCTTAAAGACATACAAGTGGCTGACAGGTACATGAAAAATGCTCAAAAGCATTAATCATCAGAGAAAAGTGAAATAAAACCACCATGGACATTACCTCACACCGGTTAGAATGGCTGCCATCACAATGATGGGAGATAACAAGGGCTGCCAAGAATCTAGAAACAAGGGAACACGCGCGCTGTGGTTGGGGATGCCAATCAGCATAGCGATTACAGAAAACAGCATGGAGGTACCTCAAAACATTAACAACAGAACGACCAAATGACCCAGTAATTCCACTCTGAGCATAGACCCAAAGGAAGTGAAATCGGCACATCAAGGAAGTATCTGTATTCTCAAGTTCAGCAGCATTATTCATAACAGCTAGAATATAGAATTAGCTTACATTCCCATCAATGAGAAAATATGTATACTCCATGGAATACTATTAAGCCTTGTATTATACTCAAATTTCTGACACAGTAGCTTTTAGTGTTCTTGCCCTTAAAATGATAGGTATGAGCTGGGTGCAGTGGCACACTCCTGCAATCCCAGGGCTTGGGAGGCTGAGATGGTTTGAGGATAGCATCAGCAATGTAGTAAGACTCTCAGCAAGCCAAGACAATGTTTCAAAACAAAACAAAAAGCCGGACGTGGTGGCGCATGCTCGTAATCCCGTGCTTGGGAGGCTGAGACAGGAGGATCGCACAGGTTCGAAGCCAGCCTCAGCTACTTAGTGAGGCTCTCAGCAACTTAGTGAGACCCTGTTTCCAAATAAAATATAAAATAGGTCTGGGAGTATAGCCCGGAGGTAGAAAGCCTCTGGGTTCCACCCCCAGTACCACCAAAAAAAAAAAAAAGTTTACTTACTAAAACAAAAATAGGTGATTTGCAAGAAAAAAAATGTTTTTTTCCTCTCAATATGCCTAAATGAAGTATGGTTCAAGACTATGCAAAGTAGGTATATAACTAATACCTAACTTCACGTCCTGAGAATATGATTCTCTTCTGAAAAAGGAAAAGAATCATCCACTGTTACTCAGACAATGACACAAACACAATTAAGATAAAGATGTAGAGATCGTACAGCCTTCTTTGAAGAAATGCAGAAAGCTCGGTATCCATTACTGCCAATTGCTATGTTCTTCACTTTCAATTACGCGGTACTAAGTTCTCTGTCACAGTACTGAACCCAGGTGAGCAGAGGTGAGAAGCCTGGGGAAGGCTGCCCTCATCAGCAGCACCACAACCAGCCCCTCAGGGCCCACTCCCAGGCACTGAGCATGCCCTAGGAGTTAGATACTTTGAAAATATCATTTCATATAATTCTTCCAATTCTTTTCATATAATTCTACCCATGAGGTATTTACTCCCTAATATACAGATAAAGACAGAGAAAGAGAGGTCAAGTCATTTGAAAACAGTCTGTAAGTGGTGAGGCTAGAATTTGAATGCAGCCCTGTAAGACTCTGAAGAATCTTAATCGTTTGATCCTGCCTCCCAGATAGCTGCTCTGTCTTTCCGTTGCTGCATGATTTGGGGCTAAGGGAATGAAGAGGGCAGGAGGATAAAAATCAGTCAAATCTTAAAGGCCAGGATATTGAGTAAGAACCCCCACCTTCCCCATCAAAGGAGGCATCGAAAGAATGCGAGTCCAGAGCCGCTGTTTAGATTGGACTCCAACCACGGCTCTTCGTCGACCTAGGAACAGATCCCAGGTTCCAGATCATCAGGGATCTTGCTAAATGACTTCAAGTGGTCAGAGCAAAAATTTCTCTTCCTGTGGATAACCTCAGCAGGTTTCAAAGTAAGAACTATGAAAATAAAGGCAAGAGGTATTCCATGGAAGAAAGCTGACCTTGCATACCACCTCTCAGTGCTGCTTTCTGAACAGAAATCACTTGCTTACATTTTGGCGTGTCACACTTTATCTTTCTCTAGTTACTCCCTGACTTATTTCACAGTGAAAGAAAAGTTCAGACAGAAACGGATCCAGCGAGACGCTGAGAGGTACTCAGGGAGGAGTGGAGTCAGCCTTCCCTCCTGGACCAGCTGCTCTGAAATCACCTTGCTGGCTGTGGCTCTGTTTCCTAACACTAGATCTAGCCTTACATTTTCTATAGACACTTCCCTTAATAGGGATCCTGCCTTACTTGCCTGGCCGCGGAAGCTGAATTTTAGTATTGCCTCTGTAAGCCATTTTACCCCCCCACCCCCTTAATATCTCCTGGCTATGAGTGAGGCTTTTAGAGAAACAGGCCTCCTGCTTCCATGGGATGCGTGCTCCATGAATGGCCCTGTGAGGATCAAGTTCTGAAACTTCTTTATGCTCTCGTTATATGAGATTCGTTCCTAGAATGTGCTGAAAACCCCCATGGCCTGGCCTACTGCACCTTATACTCAAATCACCTTAAAACGCACACATCCTTCCTAGGTGGATTCTCCTGCAAGTGAACCCATGTCTTAGGAAGCATTATAGTCCTGCTCAAGAAACACCATGAGATTCAACTAGAGAATCCATAGAAATATCCTCCCATTCTAGACAAGCGAATATTTCCTAACAGCTAAAGAAAAGGAAGCCCAGGATGCTGGTTGAAATACCCTGGTAAAACATGTGGGGAACTACAGGAGTAGTCTACAATAAGATGGTGAACCTTTAGTAAATAAAAAATAGAATAAGAAAAAAAAATCCCCACTTAATTTGTCCTGAAAAATTAAGAGATTCAGAGGAGAAACCATAATGGAAAGAGATCTGGAAGTATTAACCCCAGACATGGACAGGAGTCAGGGCGCTCGAAGCCTGGTTTTGAGATTTCCCCACCTTCTCACCTTCTTTTTCTCAGTTATTTTTCAAAAGGCACAGAACTGCTTTTGAAATCACCTATTGCCATGTGTGATTTTTACGAATTTATGTAATTACATACAGTACATGCATAAATCTCAGGTATAGTTTGATGCCATGTATGCATGTAAAAATCTATGAAATTATAAAAATATAGAGAACGTTTCGATAAATATGAAAATTCCTCGTGCCCCTTTCAAATCGATAGCCACCCATAACCTGAGATAACTACTTTCCTGACCTGAAGACCAGAAGATTAAGTTTTGTCTCTTTTTGAACTTCCTATTATAGAAAAGGACTCCTACAGGCCCAGCAACCCCCCTTGTGGACTTATACTCAAAGAGATGAAATGATCAACTCATAAAAATTTCTGCATCCCATGTCCATTGTAGCATTTCCCCATTATTCATGATTTACAAGCAACCTAAGTGACTATACATGGATGAACATATAAGGAAAATGTGGCCCATAATACTATTTGGTAGTGAAAAAGAACAAGATCTTTCCATTTGTCACAGCATAGACGAGACTAGAGGTCAATATGCATTGTGAAATCAAACAACAACAACAAAAATACCACATTGTGAAATAATGCATTGTGAAACCTAAAAATTAATTCAAATATACAGAGATAGAAAACAAACTCACAGTTACCAATGGTGGAGAGGTGAGGGGATAAGAAGGAAGATGGTAGATGTGGGTCAGAGCATCCCCAGTAGCAGCTGTGTGTGGTGAACAAATCTAGAAATCTAATGGACAGCATCAGGATACAGGGTAATAAACTTGTACTGCCTAGGGAGTTCATTTTATTTTATTTATTTATGTATTTATTTTGGTGGTACTGGGGTTCCTAGTAGCCCTTCTACCTCTGGGCTACACTCCCAGACCTATTTTATATATATATTTTTATTTGGAAACAGGGTCTCTTAAGCCAGCAAGACTGGCTCCGAAATAGCACGATCCTCCTGTCTCTGCCTCCCAAGCACGGGGATTACAAGCGTGCGTCACCATGCCCGGCTAGGGAGTTCATTTTAAATAAGATTTTGTCTGATGCGTCTCATAACATAAAGTATCAAGTTGCACACTTAAACACACACAATAAAGCCCTAAGGCACTGCCATCTTTCATGCGCGATTCTTGTGCTCAACCTAACATTCTTGAGATTCATTCATGTTGTTACAAGTATCCATAGTTTGTTCTTTTTCGTTTCTGAGCCGGTACAAAGACATTGAAATTTGTTTATTGTTTTCTTTTCCAATGCATTTGAATTCTTTCCATTTATGGATAAAGTCATTAGGTGGAAATATTCGTTTTTCCCTGGACAAATACCTGAACCATGGAGTGGTGGTGTACTTCCTTCTATTAGAAACTGCCAAGGATGATCGGAGTGGTTTACTATTTCTCCCTTCCACCAGCAATGCAGAGAGATACTGCATAGCTTTTTCAACACTTGGCATTATAAATCTTTTTAGTTCTCGCCATTTTGCCAAAACACAGTGGTATTCTATAACAGCTTCAATTTGTATTTCTTTCTGAGTATGCTGTTAAAACATATTTTGATGTGCTTGCTGGCAAGATGAATATATTCTTTTGTAAAATAATCATTTAAGTTTATTGTCCATGTTAGAGATGAGGAAGTGGGAATTGCCTACCACTTTTAGGGCTTTGTACAAAGTCTTACAATTTTCTGATATAGATTATATACCTTATGATTTATATATTATATATCCATATGACTCCATAGTCAGAGAGATGTTTTCACACATTCCTGTGTAACCTTTTGCTTTCCTTCTTCTTTTTTTTTTTTTTTTTTTTTTTTGGTGTGTGTGTGGTACTGGGGATAGAACCCAGGGGCATTTTTACCTTTGAGCTACACCCTTAGCCCTATTTTTTAATTCATTATTTTAAAACAGGGTTTCACTGAGTAGCAAAGGGCCTCACTAAGTAGCAGCTGAAACTGTCTTCAAACCGCGATCCTCCTGTCTTGGCCTCCCAAATGCTGGGATTAAAGCGTGCGTCATCATGCCCAGCTACTTTTTGCTTTCTTAATGGAGTTTTCTGATGACCAGAAATTTGTTTCCCCATATATATGGGTGTGTTTTAAGACATTATATTCTGTTCCATTGATCTCTTTCTCTAACCTAATATCAATACTTCACTATCTTATTTACTAATGTTTTATGATAAGAATAAAAATTAGGCAGCATAAAGTCTTCCAACTTTATTTTTTATCATAGTTTTAGATACTTGAGTCCCTTTGGTCTTTTACAAAAATCTTAAAATCGGTTTGAAATGTCTACAAAGAAGCCAGCTGGCATTTTCATAGTGATATCAGCACATCTCAGCTGAGGTTTCATGAAAGAATTGAGTTGCAGAAATAAGTATAGTAAATATTTTTTCATTTCCCCCAGGGTTAGTATATAGCTAGTACTATTCTACATTTAGAGAAGAAATGTCAAGTCATCAATAATAAATGTTGTGAAAGATTAGGGCTTGTCACCCACAAGCCTGGTTGAGAAGAACTACTATAGATTAATTTTATGGGATTTGACATCTTAATAATATCAAGTCGCCGGGCATGGTGGCGCACACTTGTAATCCCCGCGCTTGGGAGGCGGAGACAGGAGCAGGTTCGAAGCCAGCCACGCTGGCTTAAGAGACCCTGTTTCAAAAAAAAATTATATATATATATGGTAGTTTTGAGAGTGTAGCCCAGATGTAGAAGGGCTTCTGATATAGATTATATATTATTTATCAGAAACCCCAATACCACCAAAATAATAATAATAATAATAATAATAATAATAATATCATTAAGTCATCGTGTGTGGTGGCACATACTTGTAATCCCAGTACTTTGGACTTTGGAAGCTGAGACAGGAGGATCACAGCTTTGTGGCCAAACTCAGCTACTTAGTAATGCCCTTCACAACTTAGTGAGACTGTTTCACAATAAAGAATAAAAAATAGGCTGGAGGTGTAGCTCAGAGGTAGAATGCTCTTGGGTTCCATTTCCAGTACTAAATAATGATAATAAATAATAATAATAATAATAATAATAATAATAGTAGTAGTAGTAGTATTGAGTCTGCTGAACCATGAAGATAATAGCTCTCCATTTATTTGAGTGTTCCTTAATTTTCCTTGGCAATGTATTATTTTCAGAATTTTACACATATTTGGTTTACTTAATGGAATTCCCAATTTTATATTATATGTTAATTTTTTATTTCCATTTCTCAGTTTTCATTATTAGTAGAGAGAAATGAAATGAAATTGCTTTTCATACTGATCTTGTTCCTGTGATTTTGCAAATGATCAATACTTCCTTTTCAATCAGCATGCTTTTTATTTATTTTATTTATTCATTTTACTTGCCTTTTTATTTATTTTACTTGCTTTATTGCTCTGGCTAGCGCTAGTAGGATGTTGAACTAGAATAGGAAGAGCAGATATATTTGTCTTGTTCTGTGTGTGTGTGTGTGTGTGTGTGTGTGTGTGTGTGTGTGTGTTTATGTGGTACTGGATATTGAACCTAGGGATGTTCTACCTCTGAGCTACATCCCAAGACCTATTTTTTTTTTAATTTTTATATTTTGGTACTGGAGATTGAACCCAGTAGCATTCTAGCCCAAGCTAAACTCCCAGCCCAATTTTATGTCTTGTTTTGAAACAGGGTCTCACTAAGTTGCTGAGGCTGGCCTTGAACCTGAGATCCTCCTGTCTCAGTTTCCCACGTATGAGAATTACAGTGCATAACCAAACCTAGCAATTTTTTTAAAATTTTGAAACAGGGTCTCTCTAAGTTGCTGAAGGCCATACAAAATTACTGAAGCTGGCCTTGAACCAGTAATCAAAACATTTAGCCTTTCACCATTAAGTAAAATGTTAGTTACAAGCTTTTCATAGATAATCTTTATTAACTTGGAAAGCTTTTTTTAATTTTTGTTTTATAGGTTATTTTCAAGAAACAGTGTCCAATGTCGTTAAATGGTTTCTCTGTATCTATTATGATGATTAAATGGATTCACATATACACAGACAGAAGCTGTCTCTAGTTCATGATGGTTTTAGTTACACTTTTTCACCTTTATTATGATACAAAAACAGCCCACATTCAGTAGAAACAGTACTTTGAATCTGGATCTTTTATAAGGCGAGTGATAGTGGCAGGATACTCTCTGCTGCTGGGCAGCAGGGCTGAGCCACAGCTCCAGCCAGCCACGTGAGCAGGACGCTAAACAACCAGTGCTCTGCGTGTTGCTAAGGGATGATGCTTGGTGGACCAAGTATATTGAATATATTTTTCCTTATAGTATTTCAAATTTACAATGGGTTTATTGGAGCAAAAGCCCCTATTTATGATGTGCCTTGGTGTGTGTGTGTGTGTGTGTGCATGTGTGTAAATGTGTGTGTGTACGTGTGTGTGTCTTTGTGTTTGCTGTTAAATAATCTATATAGTGAATTTTTGGCTAGTATAGAGTACACATTTGATTTTTAATCTCTGTTCAAATACTCTATCTCTGTACATTTTCTCCATTTTTTCCTCTCCTTTCTTCAACATGTTAATCACAGCCATTTTGGATTCTTTGCCACCACCAATATCTGGATCATCTAATGATTTACTTCTGTTGACTCTTTCAACTTTTGATTATAGTTCAATTATTTCCTGCTTATTAGCATGTACAACATTTTTGTTTTGTGTGCCATGTATTTCAGATAAGATGCTAGAGAGGCTCTAGATTAACTTATGAGCCTCAACGAGCAGTTCTAGCAAGCATTTTTTTTAATACTGTATTGGTGCATTAGAGTCCCACATCATGCAGTCAGTTCGTGGTGACAGTGACGTACGTACACACGGCACTTGGTGAGCGAGCTTCCCCTGGCTCCCTCCCAATCCCCTGCCCCATAAATGGCACTGAGATTGGCCCTGGTATTCTCACACATAAACATACTGTCGATGGAAGTGATTTCTTCATTGGTCCTCTCCTCCCACCCCTTCCCCCAGAACACCTCCCTGGTTCCACCGAAGTTTCTCCTCCGTTATCTGAAGTATCCTGATTATCCCCTAGCTTCTGCATGTGAGAGACAACATATGATCCTTCGCTTTCTGTAACTGGTTAATCTCATTTAACATAATTTTTTCCAGGTCCATTCCTTTACCACTAGCAGACATTTAAATTAGTAGATGCCGGGCGTGGTGGCGCACGCTTGTAATCCCAGCATTTGGGAGGCTGAGACAGGAGGATCACGGTTCGCAGACAGCCTCAGCTACTTAGTGAGGCCCTCTGCAACTCAGTGAGACCCGGTTTCAAAATAAAGATTAAAAAATAGGGCAGGGAGTGTGGCTCGGAGGTCAAATGTCCCTGGGTTCCATCCCCAGACCCGCAAAAAAAAAAAAAAAAAAAAATTAGAAGATCACTTTTATTTTTGCCACACTTGTTTTTAAACTTTATTATAGTAGGTTGATGTTAGTTTTGCCCTTATTCTTAGACTCTGTATGACTATGAGATAAATATAATACTAGTTCTGTACAATTAGACTCTAAAAAGAATCATTTTAATTTACTAATTTGTATCAAACCAGAAAAAACTTATAAGAGCCATGTAAAGAATTTCTCCCTGGCCAATAGCTGTATATGATCTGGTCTTGATTTCCATTATCATCTTGGCAAAAATCTTTACTTTATAAAAAATGAAAGCTAGGTGTATTGGTGCATGCCTGTAATCCCAGTACTTGGGAGGCTGAGAGAGGAGGATTGCAGGTTCAAAGCCAGCCTCAGCAACTTGGCAAGGCCCTCAGCAACCTAGTGAGAGCCTGTTACAAAAGAAAAACAGAACTTGGTGTAGCACAGTGGTTACATGCCCCTAGGTTTAATACGCAGCAACACACACACACACACACACACACACACACACACACACAAACTACATATACATATGATACATGTTTATTTTTAACTCAAACTTAAAATATGAAGAATATAGCCATTAATCAGAACATGAACATTTTGAGACAATAATACCACTAGAAACAACTTTAAGAGTTTTGCTATGAATCAATAATACCAGAGCAAAATTCAAACAAAAAATAATCAAGATAAAGAAGTGATAGATATGTGGTTTAGTGAAAACCAGAATAAAATTATAATATATATCCTAAATCAGATGTGGTGGCGCATACCTGTAATCCCAGCACTTGGGAGGCTGAGACAGGAGGATTGCACAGGTTCAAGCCAGCCTTAGCTACTTAGTGAGGCTCTCAGCAACTTAGTGAGACCCTGTTTCCAAATAAAATATAAAATAGGTCTGAGAGTATAGCCCAGAGATAGAAAGCCTCTAAGCTCTACCCCCCAGTACCACCACCAACCCCCCCCAAAAAAAACAAAACAACTATATCTATCTATCTATAATAAAAATGGCTAGGGGTGCAACTTGGAGGTAGTATGCCCCTGGGCCCAATCTCCATTATTTAAAAAAAAATATATATATATATAAGGCCGGGTGTGATGGCTCACGCTTGTAATCCCATTTTGGGAGGCAGAGACCTCAGGATTGCTGTTTGCAGAGAACCTAAGCTACTTAGGAGGCCCTTTGCAACTCAGTGAGGCACTGTTTCAAAATAAAAAACTAAAAAATTAGGATTGGGGGTGTCGCTCAGAGGTAGAATGCCCCTGGATTCCATCCCCTGTACCTCAAAAACAAAACAAAACAAACAAACAAAAAAAAAATATATATATATATTCAATGTAGCACAGTTGACTGGCTTATATTATTTGGTAAACATCTTATAATATCTATAATTGTTATTCCTGTGATCCCCAATATAGAAAACTATAGAAAAAAGACACTGGGTATATGTGCTGAAAAAGTAATTATTTTATGAGTGCATAATATTTTATTACTTATGTCTTTTATAGTGTCATACATTTTTCTTCTTTCAAACCACATATTTTCCCTGTGCAAGAAAGTGGAATGTGTACTTCCTATTCTGAGCAAATCAAGAATATGCAATTAAGTAGCAAATTGAGCAGAAGAAACTCTAAGCCCTATATGATTTTAGAAGAAAAGTTTATGAGGCCAAAGCCGTTACAGGAGCTTTCACAGAAGTGGCCGTTCTTACTAGGTGAGCCTCATCATATTCCAGCAATGACAACAACATGAAAAATTTTTTCAATCTGGCGTACAATTTGAAATAGAGGCAATATAAAGTGCTGTCTAAATAACAACAATTACTGCTACACAAACTCCCATAAAACGAGAAGTCCTCTCATAATGAAAACTACAGACTTCCTCTCTCTTTCCTAAACTCCAGTTCAGGTTACAGTTCAATTTCATCAAGTCATCCCATTAACACAGAAATGTCTTTGAAGGTATTCAGCCTTTGCCGTGCCTGACATTTCACCAGACTACAACCAAGATGTCAATGAATCAGATTCAAATATTAATGAGCAAAAGGTCATGATGAGGTAATCTCCAAAGCTCTCCTAGTTCCTGTTTTCCGGCCCTATCCAATTCCCCTCGCCCTTTCTCCAGTCCTCTCTTAATACATACATTTACAATCTCTGGCTTCTTTCCAAGACACACCCTCTAAACTGTAATTCCACTTAAAATGCATTTTAAGTGGAGTCTTCCAAGATGCCAGCTCCCCAACCCAAGGGTGATCAGTAGAGATATAAAGTTAAAATAAAAGGAAAGAAAAGGAATCAACTAAAAACTAAATCCAATACTTTGATAGTTAACTACAAGCACAGAACTGGGCATGGTGGCACACGCTTGTAATCCAGCATTTGGGAGGCTGAGACAGGAGGATCGTGGTTCATGGACAGCCTCAGCTATTTAGTGAATGACCCTTTGCGACTCAGTGAGACTCTGTTTCAAAATAAAGAATAAAAAATAGGGCTGGGGGTGTAGCTTGGAGGTAGAATGCCCCCTGGGTTCTATCCCCAGTATCACACACACACAAAAAAAAAACTGCTAGCACAAAAAAAGAAAGGAACAGAAGGGGGGAGGGAGGGAGGGAGGGAGGGAGAGGGGGGAGAGAAAGAGAGAGAGAGAGAGAGAGAGAGAGAGAGAGAGAGAGAGAGAGAGAGAGAACAGGAAGGAAAAAAAGGGAAAAGAAACCCTTCTCTTTCAAACTCTCCAATAAGCTATTTAACAATGTGACAAAGTGTACATATTAAAATATTAACCAAAGCTTCCAGGAAAACTTGTATAATCTCAATTGTTTATTCAAGACCTTTACAAACCTCATAAAAAATTAAGTGGGTTTGGAAAAAAACACACCATAGCCATAGGAGAAAGTTTACAAAACACAATGGTACAGACGCCTGACTGTCTGCCAGCCAGTCCCTCTAACTTCCATGGATAACTCATTACTCAGTCCCTCACTGGTCAGTACCTAAATGAGAGCATCTCTCCTCCCAAACACCTCATTAGCCTGAATTTCTTTTTGAGCTCATATATCCTGTAGGTGCTTTGGTTCATTACTCTCTGCCAATAACAAATGCTTCATCTCAGAATATTTAAAACCTTAGGTTTCTCTGAGGGAAAATAATTTAAGATCATCTTTACAAGAATTTAATTAGGTCTTTAATTATTCTCACTGTAGGAAAACAGTAACAGGAGCCATCATGGCCGTTTTAGGTGAGGTGGGAGTAAAAGCAACATGGGACTCGGGAGGAAGTGATAGAGTAAGAACTGTGGCTGAGCTTAGGTTCAAATGTTGGCTGTCACTTGTGTGACCTTTAGGGCATTGTTTAAGCTGAGTTAGATTGCCTTCCTCATCAGGAAAGCGCAGATAGTAATACCGATCTTATAGAGACAATATGCAAGTAACCATTAATGTAACATAGAGCCCTATACGGTGTGTGGCAGGAAGCAGGAGGTCAGTCAAGGGAGCTGCTTGATCATAAAATGCTCTTTTGGAGTTACTGTCCATAGCTGATGGAAAACAAAATTAAATGTTATGAGTTCATCAAATAGTTAAATATTACACATTTCTTGAAAAATGCTTATAGGAAAATCCAATGTGAAATTGTTAACACTTGCTAAGCTCATTCATAATCAATTTCCATACACCTAGAAATACACTGAGTTAATCATGTCGTAGAAAACAGAATAAGAAATGTGAATATTGACAAGTTTGGGAAGAAAAAATACTCTTAAATCATTTATACCTCAAGAAAACAGGCTACATATTCTTCCATTCCCTTTTTTTTTTGTCCCTTCTGAATGACCCTAAAAGGGGCTGGGGCTGTAAAAACGGAAACTTTTCACCAGTCTATCTGGGTGAAAGCGCCAAAATATGTTAACAATTAGAGAAGAGGAAACCTGAAAGACTGCCTTGTTAATTAAGGAACTTGTTATCAAAGAACTCATTAAAAGGTAATGAAACCAAATGGCTATTAAAGTAAATACCCACAGGAAAAATTTTTTTTTGGTCTGGCTAACAACCCCTCAATATAGCTTCTCCTCAATACTTCCAATACTAAGGATGAAAAACCATCAAAGGCTAAAACAAAGATTGATAAAAAACCAAGGATAAAATGATCTTAAATTTGGCAGAAGACAAATCAAGGGAAATCTACCTAGTATTCAGAACATGAGCTACCAAACATGCTTGAGGCCGGGCATGGTGGCGCACACTTGTAATCCCAGCATTTGGGAGGCTGAGACAGGAGGATCCGGGGTCGTGGACAGCCTCAGCTACTTAGGCCCTCTGCAACTTAGTGAGACCCTGTTTCAAATTAAAGAATAAAAAAATAGGGCTGGGTGTGTAGCTCAGACGTAGAATGCCCCTGGGTTCCATTCGCAGTATCACAAACAAACAAACAAAAAAGATGCTTGAATAGTCTTCCACCATTTATGTTTGCAAAGAGCCAGGGTAACACACAATAGAGAACCAGGGTCTATTCTTGACTACTTCAGCCATTGTGCTAAGATTTGTTTTTTCCTATTCCTAGTGATACCTTCATTTACTCTCTGCCATGCAGCTCCTTTCCCGTCTAAGCATGTAGACATAGAAGGTGAAAACCTGCCCCGCTGAGCGTGGATGCAGCGATTCAGTCCTGTAAGCAAAGTACTCTATAGTCCTTGAGCAAGAACAAGAATTGAAAGATCTTTATAATAGGACAGTTTAGATTTTATTATTTATATGTATGCAACAATTTCAGAACATTTCAAAGCACTATGCATTAGTGATGAGAAGACTCCATCTCTACTGAAAGAAGATCGCAGCTTACTACCCATGCTCACTTGATCACAGCAATCACATAATAACCTATGGCAGGATGAAACTGTAATGCTTAGGCACCCATCAGATACAGTGGCAAGTGATCTGAGGTAGCAGTGCCTAGAAAGGCTTTTGACATCTTCCTACTTCTTTCTTTTTTGAATTACATTTGATATCAAGAATTCTAGGAGCTTTCCTGAAACCTTGAGACAAAGGTCAAGAGAAGGACAGAATCCTCAGCAATGACACTCTGCGTTCTCTGAGCTCCTATCAATTCTGGAATTCTTACTATGTAGGAAAATACACTCTTCTGTGTTCAAGCCATTTGAAGTTGGTGATGTTTCTATTGATAACCAGTATCTATGTGAAAGCCAGTATAATCATGAACCAGATGGGAGATATGCACAAGATTACATACAAAAAGGATGAGATCATCAAAAAATGGGGCAAAAAAACAATAAAAGATCAAGCGTTGTCTATTCAACTTCTTTACTGACAAGTATATATAGTCTGTAAAGACTTGGCCATGTCCCAGGTCAAGTAAGGAAGGGAATGAAATACTAACAAGGCCGGGTGTGGTTATGCATTCTTGTAATCCCAATACATGGAAGATTGAGACAAGAGAATCACTGGTTCAAGGCCAGCCTTAGTAACTTAGGGGACCCTTAGCAACCTAGCAAGACACTATTTCAAAACAAAATATACATAAAAATGAAGGGCTGAGCCTGGTGGGACACTCTTGTAATCCCAGTACTTGGGAGGCTGAGACAGGAGAATCACAGGTTTGCAGACTCAACACAGAGCCTCAGCAACTTAATGGGGCCCTCCACAACTTATTAAGATCCTGTTTCAAAATTTAAAAAAGGCAAAAAATAGTGCTAGGGGTGTAACTCAGAAGTAGAATTGCTTTCATTGCTATGGCTTTGTAGTATAGTTTAAAGTCAGATATTGTGATTCTTTCTGCATGGTTTTTGTTGCTAAGAACTATTGTGGCTATTCTGGGTTTTCTGTTGTTCCAAATGAATTTATGGACCAATTTTTCTATGTCTGTAAGGAATGATCTTGGTAATTTAATGGGTATTGCATTGAATGCTTTTTATGTCTGTCTATGAACATGGAAAATCTTTCCATCTTCTATGGTCTTTTTTGATTTCTTTTTTCAATGTTTTAAATTTTCTTTGTAGAGGTCTGTTACCTCCTTGGTTAAGTTTATTCTTGAGTATTTATTTTTTTGTGAGATATCCTGAGTGAAAGTGTTTTCTGTATTTCTTTCTCAGTGAATTTATGGTTGTTATACAGAAAAGCTTCCAATTTTTTAAGATACATTTTGTATCCAGACACCATACTGAATTTTTCTAATCAGTTCTATAAGCCTTTTGGTTGAGTCTGTTGGGTTTTTCTAAGTATAGTATCATGTCATCTGCAAACAGTGGAAGTTTTAGTTCTTAATTTCTTATTTGTACTCCTTTGATTTCCTTTTCTTGCCTTATTCCTCTGGCTAGAGTCTCAAGTACTATATTGAAAAGAAGTGGTGATAATGGACATCCTTGTCTTTTTCCTGTTTTGAGAGGAAATTCTTGCAGTTCTTCCCCATTTAATATGATGTTGGCTGTGAGCCTATTGTAGATTTTCTTTATGATGTTGAAGTATGTTTCTTCTATTCTGATTCTCGGCAATGCTTTTAGCATAAATGGATGTTAGATTTTGTCCAATGTTTTTACAATGTCTATTGAAATGATCATGTGATTTTTGCCTTTGGTTCTGTTTATGTGATTAACTACATGGATTGATTTTCATATGTTGAACCAGCCTTGCATCCCTGGGATGAACCCTATTTGGTCATTGTGTATGATTTTCTTGATGTGGTTTTGAATGTGTGTTGCTAATATTTTGTTTAGCAGTTTTGCATCCAAGTTCAGCAATGATATAGGCTTGTAGTTTTTCTTCCTTGAGCTGTCTTTATTTGCTTTAGGTATTAATATGATATTGGCTTCATAAAATGTATTTTGGAGAGTCCGGTTTCTATTTCACAAATAGATTGAAGAGTACTGGGATTAGCTCTTCTGTAAAGGTTTTATAAAATATACTTGGGAATCCATCTAGTTCTAGGCTTTTCTTTGATGGTTATTTGGTTGGCTTAAATTTTCTATATCTTCTTGACTCAGTTTAGGAAGGTTGTATTTATCTAGAAAATTGTTAATTTCTTCCAGATTTTCCATTTTTTTGGAGTATAGTTTTTCAAAGTAGTTTCTGACAATCCTCTGGATTTCTACACTGTCAGTGATAATATCTCCTTTATCATCTCTTATCTTCATAATTTGGGTTGATTCTCTTTTTTTGAGGTATATCATTAGGTTATTTATTTGGTGATTTTCTGTTCTTATGTGGGCACTCAGTGCTATAACTTTCCTCTTAATACTGCCTTCAAAGTGTCCCAGAGGTTTTGATATGTTGTATCTCTATTTCCATTTTTTTTTCTAGAAATTTCTTGATTTTACCTCTTACATCTTTTATGACCCATTCTTCATTCAGCAGTGTGGTGTTCAGTCTCCACACATATTTAAGTTTATGTGGTTTCTCTGGGTCTTCTTATAGTTGATTTCTAGTTTCATTCCATTATGATGTCAAAAGACAGGGTATGTCGTATTTTTTGAATTTGCTAGTGCTCACTTTTTGGCCCAGGATGTGATCTATTTTGAAGGAGGTTCCATGAGCAGCTCAGAAAAATGTGAACTCTGCTGTAGTTGGGTGAAATATTCTATATGTGTATAATAGGTCCATTTGGTTGATGGTGTTCTTTAGGTCTGAGGCATCTTTACTGACTTTTGTCTAGAAGATTAGTCTAACAGTCTGAGAGGAGTGTTGAAGTCTCCCAATATTAATGTAGTGGGACTTATGTGTGACTTAATGTCACAAAGAGTTTGTTTTATGAAAGTAGCTGCACCTTAGTTTGGGGCATAAATGTTGACTACAGTTATTTCTTTTTGCTGGATTGTTCCTTTTACCAGTAAAAAATGACCTGCTTTGCCTCTTCTAATAAGTTTGGGCTTGAAGACTAACTTGTCTGATATCATAGTTGCGTCTCCTGCTTGTCTTTGAGTTCCATTGGCATGGATTACCTTGCTCCAGCCCTTTACCTTTAGTTTGTGACTATCTTTACTTGTAAGGTGTGTTTCTTGCAGGCAGCATATATACAAAGGCAAAACAAAACGCAAATAATAATACTGACAAAAAACACATTATGCATACAAAAAAGCAAGTGTAAAAAAAGAGCTAAATGATATAATGACAAGAGCTAATCAAATTTAAAGCAAAAGTTATTAGATAAGTGTCATTTTCAATTAGCATCTGAAAATAAAATTCTGACTAAAACAAGCCTTCATATGATATATAATGCTACACAAAAATATAAAAGAAACAATTGCAGTAAATATCAAAATCTCAGAAAAGCACAATGAAAATAAGACACTTTAAATAATACACTAAGATTGATATATCAAGAAGGAAACATTGTAACAATAAATGAGATTTGAATAATATTGTGATAATATGAATTTAAAAGATATATGACTGGCCGGCGTGGTGGCACACGTTTGTACCCAGCATTCAGGAGGTGGAGACGGGAGGATTACGGTTCCCAGACAGCCTCAGCTACTTAGCGAGGCCCCTTACAACTCAGTGAGACCCTATTTCAAAAAACATAAAGACTAAAAAATAGGACTGGAGGGGTAGCTTGGAGATAGAATGACCCTGGGTTCCATCCCCAGTACCACAAAAAGAAGATATATGACTATGTAAATTAAGGTTAGACTATATGTCATATTAATATAAAATGGGGTACTATCCAGTGAAATCCAAAAGTAGTTTTCAGCATTAGCAATGGAACAAGTGGATATCCATTTAGCAAAGTGAATCTCAACTCTTTTGTCACACTAAACAAAAGAAAATATTCAAGTGGTCATATATCTAAAAATAAAAGTTAAAATCATAAATCTTTTAGGAAAAAACAGGAAAAATGTCTACATCTTGGAGTGGACAACTATTTTGCAGGTAGGACATATATATTCTGAACTTAAATGAAAATCAAAACATGAAAAAGTGGACCTCATAAAAAAATCTGTGTTATCAAAAGATGCTACTTAGAAAATGTTAAGACAAAATATCAAACAGAAGAAAAGACATACAATACATTTAGTAAAAGTAATACCAGTATCTACCATATACCAAGAGCTTCTATAAGTCAAAATGAAGAAAAACAGTCTGTTTAAAATATGGCAACTCTAGACAAAGAACGAGAAGCCATAAATGAACAAATAAGGCAACCTCACTGAGAGGTATGGGAGGGGGGAAGAGGGAGATTTCTTAATTTACATGATGTGCATTCAGAAACATATTAATCACTAAGTCAAACACGAGATAAGGGAGCAAGGACGGAATAGGATGGGAATTGGGTAAGGACTGCATGAATGATGTGTGCATGTGTGACTCTGACATCTTGTACCCCATTAAGATGTATGACAACAAGGCACCAATTTAAAAAAATGTTTAAAAAATATGGCAGCTGGGCACAGTGGTATACACCTTTAATTCCAATATTTGGGAGGCTGAACATGAAGATCACAGGTTCTAGACTAATCTTAGAAACTTAGATTCTCAGTAACTTAGTGAGATTCTGTTTCAAAACAAAAAATTTTAAAAGGCTGAAGGTGTAGCTTGCGGGCAGAGTTTCTCTGGCTTCAATCCCCAGTAGCGCGCACACACACACACACACACACACACACACACACACACACACACAAATAAGTCAATAAATGAATAAAATAAAATATGGCAAAAAGATTGGGATAGGCATTTGACAAAAGACAACATATGAACAGCCAACAAGCACATGGAAAGTGTCCATTAATTATCAGAAAATGAAAATGAAAGCACAGGACATTGTCAATCCATACGATTATATTATATGACTAAATTAAGAAAAAAGGTGAAACTACTAAATATTGTCAAGTATTTTTAGCAATTGGATTTCTCATGTATTTGTTTTGGGAAAATTAAATAGTATAGCATCTTAAAAAAAAAAAAAAATTTGCCCACACTTGTAATCCTAGTAATTGGGAGGCTAAGACAGGAGGATCACAGGTTCATGACCAGCCTCAGCAACTTTGTGAGGGTCTCCACAATTTAGTTATACCTTGTTTCAAAATAAAAGGATAAGGGTGTATTCATTTCGAGTCAAACCCCCCCCCCATGCCATTTGGCATACGGCTGTATGTCTATTTTCTGTATTTCTATCTTTCTAATAAACTTCTTTAAATTTTCAACAAAAAAACAAAATAAAAGGATAAGATAGAGGTAGGAGTATAGTTTGGAGGTAGAATTCCCTTGAGTTCCATCCCTAGTACCACCACCAAAAAAAAAAAAAAAAAATCAGCTTCCTAAAAGGTTAAACACATTTATTTATTTATTTTTTTTTTTGTGGTACTGGGGTTCCTGGACACCCTTCTACCTCCGAGTTATACTCCCAGACCTAAATTTTTATGTACTTTTTTATTTGGAAACAGGGTTTCTTAAGCCAGCAAGGCTGGCTTCGAACCAGCGCGATCCTCCTGTCTCTGCCTCCCAAGCACGGGGATTACAAGTGTGCGCCACCATGCCCAGCTAAACATTTACTTGGATACAGAAATGGAAATTAAAACAAATAAAACCTAGGTATTAAATTAAAATTGTACACAAAAATAGAAAATAAAAAATTATGAGTTTCCTCAAATATTGCAATGATAAATTTATCCACATACCTATAAAGTATATATTTTTCAAGGTTATACCTATTATCTAACTAACTATAGAGAAGAAAGGAATGTTAAAACCACGACGATATACCAGAAGAAATACTATTCAACAAATGACTGAATTTAATTTTAAAACCAAATAAATAGCAAATGATAAAAACAAAACAAAAACAGATAGAATACCTACAAACAAGCAGAGACCTGAAAACCTTCCATTTCTTCCGATGCCAATGGAGTTTCATATCAAACTGATCATCCCACTAAGATCAGCATCTTTTTTTGTACTAAAAAATAAAATAATAATTGATTCAGGGATGCTCTGCCCAGTATATGTTCTAGATCAGTAGTTCTAAATTTTGGTATGTATCAGAGTTGCCTGGCAGACTCATTAAATAACATACTGTTGGGGCCCAGAAAGTGTACATAGGCCTGAGACTCTGTATTCCTAACAAGTTCTCTAGTGGTGCTAACACTGCTATTCCAAAGACTACACTTTGAAAACTGTAGCTAACACTCTTCTAAAGTACAATCTCAGACCAAATTAGCTTTTTAGCATACTTTAACATTCTTGACTACCCTACATTGCGGTCAATTCAAATCCCAGTGTTTTTCACAGGTAAACTTATTTTAACAACCTTCTTAACATTCTTATTTCTTGCTTTGTAACCTGTTGGGAAAATCAACAAAAATACGTTGTATATGGTATACCATTAACTTTATGTTCATATTCAAGAATATGTTATTCTTAATATTTTAACTTTAACTCATAAGCTAAAATAAGTTCCAGACCTCTGTCTTGTCTAATTCACAAGCAAGCCAGTTTGGGGATCTCTTGGTGTCCTTTTCTTGACGTTAAGAGAACTCTAAGGCTCTGCACTGAATATTCTACGAATTATTTTCTAAAATCCCATAACAACAGCACAATTGCTAAGGATGACAAAAAACAATGAATCAGCTACATAATGCTTTCCAAAAAACCCTTGAAAAATAACCATTGGCTCTTTTGCAACCATATGAATAGTTTATCTAATTGTCCAATTACTAGATGTCCAAATAATATTTTATGAATAATTATCCACAACTGAAAAAGAATTAGTTTCAAGTTTGAGTGCTTGACTCTCCTTAGCTAATGTGACAAGAAGACAAAGAACACTGCCATTTTCACATAACATGGACAGAGGCCCTCTGTGTGGGGATATTAATATGCTAAGAGAACAGCCTTTCAAGGGACAGATGCACTCAGTGTCAATCAACTCAACTTTAGAAATTAATGACCTTCACTAGCTTTGCTTAGTAACTTTTTTTGTGCCAACTCCTTGGGTACCGAAGTTCAATTCAAGTCAGCTTGACAGACTTAAGATACATCCCAAGAATACAATCTTCAACTTTACATAAATTTACCAGCTCACTGAAAGGGCTCAGCCCTCCTACCACAATTCAAGATGCTTTGGGGAGCAGAGAAACAAAAGCCAGACAATTATAAACCACAGTATAACTCATATGGCATTTCCTTTTTTTCCTTACTTAATTTAGGATAGTGTACACACTGCCAAGGCTGAATTGATGCTAAGTACTTATGTCAAACATAAGTACTCTCTGTCACTGACTGGACAAAAATATTTATGGTAGATAATACAAACATGCTGTATTTTCATATTTTTCTTTTAAGAAACATAATTGCTCTGGGCATGGTGGCACACACTTGTAATCCCAGAATTTGGGAAGCTGAGACAGGAGAATCATGGTTTGCAGACAGCCTTAGCTACTTAGTGAGGCCCTTTGCAACTCAGTGAGACCCTGTTTGGAAATAAAGAATAATAAAAAAAAAATAAGGGATTTTAGCTCGAAGGTAGAATGCCCTTGGGTTCCACCCCAAGTACAGAAAAAAAAAATAAAAAAGAAAGAAAGAAATATAATTGCTATAGCTAACCTGAGGGATCCCTAAGTCTCAGGTATTTACATTTTCAAGTCAGGGAGGATAATAAATACTGAGGTTTAATATTCAACTAAATTAAAGAAGCTAAATCTCCCAAGGTAGTGACAGAGTTCTGAAATCAAAGCACAGACATTCCCAAGGGACCAGATGCTGATCCTGAAGTCTTCCCACAACGCACTGATCAAAGCTGATTCCAGTCATCATGCATATGGCAGGAAGGTAGCAAAGAGGTAAGATCTTAGTTTAAAACAAACAGAAATTTTAAAATGCTGCATTTGAAAGCACTATGAACTCTTAAAAATGCACTGACACTGTAGTATAAAACATATGAAAGCCATTCCATAATTATTTGACAGTGTAATTAATGTTAAATGAAGGCTAGAAATCACTAAGGGTACAAAGTGTGAGAAAGAGATCCAAGCTTCCAGATCATGCTCCTGTGAAGCCAGTTGACTAAAACGGCTGCAGAAAACTGCTTTGCTCCACTGCAGGACAGTAGGTAGCACAAAGCAAAACTTCGGTTGCCTTGACCTTATAACAGAACAAGAGCTTGGTGTGTGTGGTACGTATCTAGCAGTCACAGAGAGTTATAACTCTGCTTCCCATCTTCGTAAAAAGTATGGGAAAAATTTATTTCTAACAGACTTTGGAGGCTAATATTTTTTTAGTGTTCTACAGGTTAGCATAAAAATTTTGATGACTACTGATTGATCCGAGTCTAAACTAGCTCATGTTGCAATGGTAGTCCCAAATTTTTGTGAAGTACAACTACAAAGACTTAGGTGTTGCTTATGCTACCTGTCAGCCGCCCGTCAGTCTGAAGAAGTAGAACTTGTCTGAGACGGGCCACTGCCATGGCAAAGAGAAGACGTCTAGCCATGGAGGAGCAGTGTGCTGTTTCTTAAGGATTCTGCTCGGAAGTGATATCCATCCCTTCCATTCAGATTTCACTGGACAGAGGAGGACACATGTCTAAGTTTTATGTCACTGGGCAGGAAGGAAATTAATATTAATATTCTTCAGGGAGAGCTCACAAACAACCAGTGGAAATAATAGTACAATCTGCCAAATGGTCAAAAGATATACTTTTTCCTTACACACACACACACACACACACACACACACACACACACACACACCCCATACCCTGTTCCCCAGAAGAAACAACCATAAACTCCTATCCAATTATGGCAATAGATTCACAAAGTACAGGGTGTTGTGATGGCCTCTATTAAAATCCAGATATGGTTTTTTTTATTCTGGAGACTTACAAAGAAAACAAGTAACTGCATCTCAAATACCTAACACGTACTAGTAGAATGGGAATAATATAACCAGAATAAAAATGTAAACTGAAGAGAGAACAAATGGGAAATACAGAGCAGCGACTTATCCCTATGAATTCTGAAATTTTACTGTGCAAACATTGAAGGGGCTGCTGCTTGTCCTGGCAGTAGGAAACATTCCTTACATGGGTCTAAGAGAAGCTTCCCAGTTTGTTTGTCTATTTATTTCTTTGTTTTCCCTATGGCTGTGATACTATCTCTTGTCCTTGATCTTCTTTAGACCCATAAGCAAAAGATTATATAATCTGTGCACACATGAACCACCTTGATGTCTGAGCAGCTCTTAAGCCGTGTTCTATTCATAGAAGGTTGGAAGCATAGAAGACATTAACAATCACAGTACCCTCTCCTTGAATTTGTTAGTCCTTTTGGCAGTATAACTCTCTAAATTTAGTTGGCTTTTTATTTATTCAGTAGCAGTCATCTTGTTATGTCAATATCTGTATCCACAAATCTTTCTGATATACATTTGCTTTAAATTTAACTGCAATGAACAAGTTTCTGTGAAAGAGCTGTACTCTTAGATTTTGTTTTTTCCTTCCTGAGCCATTTTATACAAATGAAAGGATTTACTTTAATCTATTCTGAAGTTTTAACAAGAGTGTTGGCCTTAGCCTTAATATTGCTGTTGAAAGGTGGCTGAAACATAATGGACTTCTGTACATTCAAATAACCTTTCAATTATATATTTTGCCAGTTGAAACTGAAAAGCACACATTTTAACCCTCAAGTCCTGAAATTACTAAATTTCCCCTATTCCTTTTGGATCTTGCTAGCAAACCTGTAAATCCTTTTCTAAGCTCACTTCTACTTTATAATACCTAATTAAATGAGATCAACTACAACCAAATAACACAGGTAATATTTTCTTTCCAACTCTTTTGCATGATACAGTCTACTCATTTGGTATATCCCCTGCTTTCCAGTCACTTCGGGTGACAATTTCAACAGAGTTTTATCATAGTAACTGACCTCTGCCCAGCCCCAAAACTGATGTCATCCACCTTAGCCATCTTAAAGACTCTGGGGTGTTTATTATAATAGTATTTCATTCTGATACAAGTTTAATAGCATCCCAGTTTTGTATGAGTCAATTTTGTTTATCATAACTAAGATAATAAACACCACTGAAACCTCAATGATTTAGCACACAAGAATAATTCTCACTCAAATTATATTGGCTAGGGATCAGGTACCTACTTGATGCCATTTTAATTCTAGAACCAAGTTCCATATGGGGCAGCTCCTCTTTGAGACATTCCATGCACACGGCACAGAGAAAAGAGTAATGAAAGAACTGCAGAATGGCTTTTGAAGCATTTTCTGAGGAGTGACATAGAATTTACACTTCTGTTTCACGAGCAGAAGCAAGTCATAGAGTCAAGCCTGACACAGAGAAGAGCATTAGATAGCTTAGAATCACAAAATCTACAGAAAGTAACTGGTAACAAAAGCAGCATGATTGTAGTAGATCAAGCACACATTGTAGAACTATTGTAAGGAAAAAAGAAAGCCCATTTTAATTCAGTAGGGAAGACATTAGAGATTTCAAACTTTTACCAACTAGTAGTCTCAGAAACTACTTTACCAACAAATTATATATATATATACATATATATATATATAGTACACACACATTATGCAAAAAGAGAAAATACAGGTGCGTTGTAATGTGTGTGTGTGTGTGTGTGTGTGTGTGTGTGTGTGTGTGTGTTTCTGGGGATTGAACTCGGTAGCATTCTACCTTTGGGCCACAACCCCAGTCTATTTATTTATTTATTTTGCGGTACTGGGGATGGAATCCAGGGGCATTCTACCTCCGAGCTACACTCCTAGCCCTATTTTTAATTCTTTATTTTGAAACAGGGTCTCACTGAGTTGCAAAGGGCCTCACTAAGTAGCTGAGGCTGTCCAAGAACCACGATCCTCCTGTCTCAGCCCATTATATATAATTTTAAAATAGGCTCTCACTAGGTTGATGAGAGCCTCACTATTTGCCGAAGCTATCCTCGAACCTGCGATTCTTCTGTCTCTGCCTCCTAAGTACTGAGATTACGAGTATGTGCCATCACACCCAGCTGTAACACCTCTTTTAATTAAAAAAAAACCCTGAATGTGTTATCTTGTATAAATTTTAATGTGTATATGTTGATGTATATCTTTCTGCCATATGACTGTGTAAAATTTTATTTAATTAAGTATTTTCTGTTGGTTCTATAAACAATTATTAAAAAACAATGCTGTCCAAAAAAGATTCTTAGCACGCATTGTTACTTAGTATGTAACAATAACATAAGAATGAAATTGAAAGTAAAAGGGTAGGAATACAGAATTTTAAAGAGGATTTCAACTGGAGAATAAAAATTCATATTCTAATAGTGTATCAGTGCTTTTTTGAATGGGGGGGGGGCTTACATAGCCAAGATTGGATATTTTCAATCTTTAACTATTTGACAGAAAAAAATCGCATTAATGTTTCCATTTTCCATTTTAAAATTAAGAGGACAAGTGTGCCATTTGCACATGTCTTCTAATTTTCATTTACTCATTTATTTATTTACTATTTATTTATTTATTTTGTAGAACTGAGGATCAAACTCAAGACTTTGTGCATGTAAAGCAAATAGATTACCACTTTTAATTTTTATTATATTGTCACTGAAAATGACTCAAATAAATACAGAACTTAGACAAGCACATATATCTTTTTTTTGTAAAGCATAATAAACCTTTGTAATGTAACTTAAGATGTATTTCAATAGTATCTATCTAGAGTATATTAATATATTTTAATTAGCCATTTTTATCCTCATTAAACTATCACTACCATTCATCTCCAGGATACATTTTTTGTCTTGCAAAACTGAAACTACCCATTATTGAAGAGAAGATATTCAAGTCTCCAGCCATTATTCTACAATTATCAGTTTCTCCTAATATTCCATCATTTTTATTCATATTTGTTGATGATCTGTTAGTCCTTGATAAATGCTTATAATTATGATATCTCCTTGCTGTACTCAGCACTTTATATATTGTCTTTGTTTCAAACAGTCCTTTTATATTTAAAGTATATTTTGTCTAACTTCATTATAGTCATCCCTGCTCTCTTTTGGTTACTCTCTGCATGGACTATCTGTATCCTTTCAATTTCAACCCATTTAAGTTTTTGGCTTGAAAATGAATTTCTTGCCAGGCATACTAGGATTACAAACTTCTAATCTCAGTACTTGGGAAGCTGAGACAGGAGAATTTTGGTTTGGCAATAGCCTCAGCTACTTAGCGAGGCTGGCTTCAAACCTGAGCCATCCTCCGGTGTCTGCCTTCCAAGCACAGGGATTACAAGCGTGGGCCACAACGCCCGGCCAAGCTACACCCCCTGTCCTATTTTTTATTCTTTATTTTGAAACAGGGTCACACTAAGTTGCGAGTGCCTCAGGTACTTATAGCTGAGGCTGCCACGAACCACGATCCTCCAGTCTCAGCCTCCCGAATGCTGGGATTACAAGTGTGTGCCACCATGCCCAGCTGTTAATTGATTTCTATAGTGAAAATCTTAACTTCTTTTTGTCATTTTTGTATACTTTCTATAGCCATTTTCCTTGTTACCATAGGGTACATAATATTTAACATCTTATATCATTTAGCATCTTAAAGATGTAAAACTCAAATTTGAATTTATATAAGCTCTGCTACTTTTAAACTCCATCCCCACACTTTTCAGTCTTTTATTAAAAAGTTACAATTTTAAGGCCGGGCGTGGTGATGCGCTCTTATAATCCCCGCGCTTGGGAGGCAGAGACAGGAGGATCGCGCTTGTTCGGAGCCAGCCATGCTGGCTTAAGGGACCCTGTTTCCACATAAAAAAAAGTTAAAAAATAGGTCTGGGAGTGTAGCCTGTGGGAGTGTAGCCCGGAGGTAGAAGGGCTTCCAGGAACCCCAGTACCACTCCCCCCAAAAAAGTTGCAATTTTACATACTATGCATTAAAAATTAATAGTTATTTTAATTGTTAATAATGAATCATTTTTGAAGGATAATTTTTCCAGACATCAAAATCTTAGTTGATACTTTCTTCCTTTAAACACTTTAATCTAATTGCCCACTATCTTCTGACCTCCAAAATTTTTTTGTTTCTTTTTTCTTTTTCCTTTTTGGAAGTAAAATAGCTCTGGGTTTAATGCCCTGTACCCCCAAATAAATGTAAATATTTAGTCTATGGAAATACTAGAGTTCATAAAGGCTGTAATTTTTCATTTTGTTAGTTTTCATTTATTTTTCAATAATTTTTTTTAATCTTAAAAGTCTAGGTCTTTGTTGTTTTTACTACTTGCTTTCCAGATATTTAGTAAACTCTTTTAGTCTGTGGATTGAGGTCTTTAGAAATAATTATTCCCTCTAAATAACATTTTCACCAACTGTTTTTCATGTTTCTCAGTGTATTTTGGGGTGATTTTTTTCCTTAAGCATTCCTCCAAGTCATTAAGTCCATCTGCTGCATTATTCAGTCTACATCTTCTTGGATCTAATGTGGTTTTAATTACTCTTGATAGCTTTATTCATCCCCTTGTGCCAACGCTCCTCTAACTTTACTTTACTATCCTTTTAATCTCTTAAATCCCTTCTTTGATCTCATGTCATTGAGCCTATCATCACATTTATCTCCTTAAGAGTGTTGAAATTTTTTCTTGAAATGGTCATCAGTTCCCAAAGTAACTCTTTGTCAAAATATTTTTCTCTTTTGCTTTTTGTGTCCTCATTTACTTTTTGTGTCTTCATTTATATTATTTAATTTTAATAGCACTTATATACTGGTCTAAAGTTGTCTTAAAAGAAGGGCAAAGTGATGATATCTTTATATCTGGGTTTTTTTTTTGTGTGTGTGGTACTGGGGTTCCTGGAAGCCCTTCTACCTCCGGGCTACACTCCCAGACCTATTTTTACATTTTTTTATTTGGAAACAGGGTCTCCTAAGCCAGCGCGCGCGGCTGGCTTCGAACCTGCGCGATCCTCCTGTCTCTGCCTCCCAAGCGCGGGGATTACAAGCGTTCGCCACCACGCCCGGCTTATATCTGTTATTTTGATTAGTGCTTATCAAGCCTCATTTTAAGTTGCTGAGGATGATTTTGTGTGTGTGTGTGTGTGTGTGTGTGTGTGTGTGTGTGTGTGTGTGTGGCACTGGGGATAGAACCCAGGGGCATTGTGCCTCTGAGTTATATCCCCAGCTCTAATTTAATCTTTTATTCTGAAAAAGGGTCTCACTGAGTTGTGGACAGCCTCACTGAAGTGCTGAGGATGGCCGTGAACTTGTGATCCTCCTGTCTCAACCTCTCAAGTACTGGGATTACAGGTATGCAACACCATGGCCAGCTAGCACTTTCTAATAATTATTCTGAAAATTGCCATAAAGTCACATATTTTCAAATTTTTTAATTTAAAGGCTAGAAATATTCTGAGTATTTTCCATTAAATGAACATTACTAGTTTTGAAAGAAACATCCCTTCCCTTATCCAAGATATAAAAAAGGAAAAATATTAAGATATTAGAAGACAACTAAAACATTTTTTAGTAGAAAATTACTTTAGGATGATTAAACAAGTCTTACTAGAAACAAACCAGCCATAGAAGAAAAAAAAAATAAAGCACCAAGGACTAGAACAGATTTCAGATATAAACAAAAAGTGGATTGATTGATTTTTAATAAGTAAATCAAAATATAGGTGATCAAAGGAGGTTACCTAATAATGCTACTCATTCTGTGAAATACTCTTAGAATACCCCTTTTATAAAAGCTTTCATAATTATTACTTTCATAAGCTCCAGCGATAGCAATTGTTCATCACTTGATTTAATTTTTAAATTCAGATAATAGAAAAATGAATTTGAATGGGCAGTGATTTTTCCCTTCAGTGGATATGTGCAATATCTGGAAACATTTTTGGTTGTCATGATTGGAGGGATCATGATGGAATGTACTGGCTCTAAAGAGTGGAGGCCAGAGATGCAAATGACCCTATTACAGTTCACAGGACAGCCCTCACCGCTGAGAATCATCTGGCCTAGAAGGTCAAGCTTCAGAAGTGCCAAGCTTTAGAGCTAAGACGGAGGAATGAGATGGGTGATTACTTTAGCATGGTCTCTTGAATTCTGTTAGCATTTAAGAAATATTTCCTGGATAAAGAAATAATTAAGTTGAATGTCAGTAAGAATAAATTATAATTACTTTAGAGCTTTTTAAAAAGACTATAGAGCTGGGTGTGGTGGCACATGCTTGTAATTCTAGCATTTGGGAGGCAGAGACCAGAGGATCATGGTTCCTGGACAGTCTCAGCTATTTAGTGAGGCCCTCTGCAACTTAGTGAGAACCTGTTTCAAAATAAAGGAAAAAAAAAAAAAAAAAGAACAGGGCAGGGGGTGTAGCTTGGACGTCAAATACCTCTGGGTTCCATCCCCAGAACCAAAAAAAAAAAAAAAAAAAGAAGAAGACTATGAAGACGGGAAACCAAAGTACCAAGCTAATGCACGCATATCTATGTTCATAGTTGCACAATTCACAATTTCCAAACTATGGAACCTGCCAACATGTCCATCAAGAGATGAATAAAATTTTGGGATATGTACACAATGGAATATTATTTAGCCATAAAGAAGAACACAATTATGTCATTTGTGAGGAAATAAATGGAATTGGAGAACATTATGCTGAGATTAGTCAGTCACAAAAAGTAAAAAATCAGATATTCTCCCTAATATGTGGGAGCTAGGGAGGAAAGTGGTCAAAGAAAGAACTCTAGACAAAGAAGGAGAAGCCACAGACGAGCAAATAAGGTGACTGAACTGAGCTCTAGACAAAGAAGGAGAAGCCACAGACGAGCAAACAAGGTGACCTGACTGAGGGGGAGGAAGGGAATTCCCTAATGTACAGGATGTACATTCACAAATATATCAAAGGCAACCACTAAACCAAAACTGAGGAGGAGGGAGGGGGAGAGAAGGGGGTGGAAATTGAGGAAGGGCTAAGTAAGTGGTGTGCGTATGTATGCCTTTACCATCTTGTACCCCATTAAGATTCATGACTACAATTCACCAATAAAAAACCTTAAAAAGAAAGCTATATTAAGGACAATGTGTATTTGTAAATGTGTTATGATACAATAGCTTTTAAAAGCCACACATACAACTAAGACAGATAAAATTAAGAAGTCTGTGTCTTCTCAACTTACTACCTGCTGAGTTTCATTAAAAAGAAAAAAAAAAACCACAGATGTAGCCTATATCTTTTGCTCATCTATGAAATCGGTACTTACTTCGAAGTACCTGCTTGGAATAGAGAGTTCTACCTATAAGTCTTGAAGACTCTTTATGGTAAACTCTAAGTAAAAGATGTAAATGGGAAACAGAACCTATAAAAACTCCTAAGTATCTTAAAAAGTCATACCAGGAGGAAAACTGAATTTTATAACTCACTTAACATATCATTTCCCTGGTGACCAAGTTCCATTAAGAGAAATAAATAATTTTCATTAATAGGAAACAAATGAGTAGAAGAACTCCCGAATTTCTCAGTTTTGATTAAGCTCATTAAAGGAACTTAGCTGTCATTGCTGTCCGTCCTATTAATAAGACATATAACACAGAAAAGACTAGAGAGAGCCAATGTGACAGCCAGAGACTGTAGAACAAATCTTGGATCAGCCAATTAGTTGTTATGTCAACATCGGCAAGGTACTTAGGCCCAAGTTTCTCCACTGTAAAATGGGGATAATAAAATGAGAAATCAACATAAAAACTATAGGAACTATATAAATCCATGGAGACTGAACAATATACTTCTGCATGATAAGAGGGTGATAGAAGAAATCAGAGAAATTTAAAATTTTTTGAATGAGAATAGTGATATAAATAACATACCCAAATCTCTGCAACACTCTAAAGGCAGCTTATACCTACAAATGCATACATAAACACATCAGAATCTGGGTGTGCGGTGGCACGTGACTGTAATCTCGGTACTTGGGGAGCTGGAACAGGAGGGTCACAGTTTCAAGGACAGTCTCACCAAGAAGTAAGACTCTCATCAACCTAGCAGAACCCTGTTTCAAAATGAAAAATAAAATAAAATAGGACCGGGGGCAGAATGCTTGGAGGCAGAATGTTACATCTATTAATATACACCAAAAAGAAATCACTAAAAAGAAATCAGAAGAACAATGCCATTCAAAATACCCTTGTCTTAGTGTTTCATTGCTGATACCAAACTACCTAACCAAAAGCAACTTAGAGGAAGAAAGATTTGGGATCATGGTTTCAGAAGATGCATTCCATGGCTGGCTGGCTCCAAGGCAGAATATCATGGGAGAAGGGCATGCTAGAAGAATTCTGATCAGCTCATGGCAGCCAAGAAGTAGGGAGGATCTGAGGACAAGATAAATACCCCAGGGACCTACTTCCTCCAACTAGGTCCCACTTCCTAGAAGTCAAGTCAGCCAGCAGTGGATTGGTCCACCGATAAGATCAGAACGGTGATCTGATCACTTCCCCCAAAGCTCCACCAATGAGTGCATGAGACGCTGGGGGACATTCCCGCTCCCCCAAACTATAACATGCCTTCAAAAAACACCTAAGAATAAATCTGACTAAAGAGGCAAGAGAGAGCCAGGCATACCTGTAATCCTAATATTTGGGAGGCTGAGACGGGAGATAAGCAGGTTCACAGCTAGCCTCAGTAACTTAGTAAGGCCCTCTGCAATTTAGTGAGACCCTAATAAAAAAGGTTTAAGAAAAGGTAAAATAAAAAATTTAAAGTAAATAAGAAAATAAAAAACTAGGACTAGGGATGTGGCTCGGAGGTAGACTGTCCTTGGGCTTCACCCCCCAGTACCACAAACAAACAAAAAAGAGGTGAAAGACTTCGATAACAAAAATTGTAGAGCATGGCAAAAAGAAATAGCAACGACATTCTTTACAGAACTAGAAAAATAAACTCCTAAAATTCAAATGAAAGATAAAAAGACCCAGAACAGCCAAAGCAATTCTGAGCAAAAAGGGGAATACTGGGTGAGACGTTACAGTCTTTGGTATCAAAATATACTACAAAATTATGGTGACAAAAACATTGTGGTTGGTATAAAAAAGACACAGAGAACAATAAAACAGAATAGAAGGCACAGGGACAAGTGCGCACAGATAGTCATCCAGCCCCTGATAAAGGCGCCAAAAACATGTTGGAGAAAAGGAGCCTTTTAATAACTGGTGCTCGGAAAACTGGATGCTCATATATAGAAAAGTATGAAATTAGATCTCTGTCTCTCACCTTGCGCAAAAATCAACTCAAAATACATCAGAGATCTAGGAATTAGACCAGAAATTTTAGAACTTTTGGAAGGAAATGTAAAGTCAATATTTCAAAATATACACACAGGCTACAACTTCCTCAATAGGGTTCCCAAAGCTCAGAAAATAATACAGAGAATTGATAAATGGATAGCATCAAGTTAAAAAGCTTCTTCAACACACAGTAAACAGTGAAGAGTGTGAAAAAGAGAACCCTTATAATGGGGGAAATAACTGCCAGCCACTCTTCCAACAGAGGATTAATACAAATAAGTAAAAAAAAAACTTAGCATCACCCCAAAAAGAGTCCAATCAACAAATGGGCAAATGAACTAAATAGATAGTTCTCAAAATAAGAAAATAAAATGGCCAACATGGAAAAAAGGCCCTTCACAGACATGAATAGGTTAAAGTGGGTTTTTGTTGTTGTTGTTCTTGTTTGGATACTAGGGATTAAACCCGTGGGCATTCTACCTCTGAGCGACACCGAGTCCTATTTTTTATTCTTTAAAACAGGTTCTCACTATGTTGCAGAGGACCTCACTAAGTACCTGAAGCTGGCCTCAAACCTGTAATCCTCCCATCTCAGCCTCTCAAGTACTGAGATTACAAGCCTGTGCCACCACGCCCGGCTAGATTAAAGATCCTGAGGAGAGCCGGGCGTGGTGGCGCACGCTTGTAATCCCCGCGCTTGGGAGGCAGAGACAGGAGGATTGCGCAGGTATGAAGCCAGCCGCGGGCGCTGGCTTAGGAGACCCTGTTTCCAAATAAAAATGTAAAAATAGGTCTGGGAGTGTAGCCCGGAGGTAGAAGGGCTTCCAGGAACCCCAGTACCACCAAAAAAAAAAAAAAAAAAAAAAAAAAAAAAGATCCTGAGGAAAGGAGAGATCATCCTACCTGGGTAGGCCCTAAATCCAACAATCCATGTCTTTGTAAGAGGGAGCAGACACAGGCAGAAGACATGTGAAGGTGAAGGCAAAGAGCAGAGTGATGTGGCCACGAGCCAAGGATGCCAGGGCCTCCAAACGTTGGAAGAGACAAAGGCAGATTCACCTCCCTAGAGCTTTCAGGAATGTGGCCCTGCCAACATCATACACACATACATACGTATATACACACCTACACATATATGCGTGTATAAATATATATATATATATATATATATATATGTTTATTTAGCTGGGCATGGTGGCACACACTTGTAACCCAGTCCTTGGGAGCACAAGATAGGAGGATCACAAGTTCAAAATCAGCCTCAGCAAGCAGAGAGACTGTCATCGTAGGGAGACTGTTTCAAAATAAAAATAAAATACAGCTGGTGGTGTAACATAGAGGCAAAATGCCTCCTGGACTCAATCACTAGTACCAAAACAAACAAACAAACAAACAAACAACAAACAAAAAACCTATTCATCAACATCTTTAGCAATTAGTCAGATCAAAACCACACTGAGATTTCAGCTTCTTCCAGTTAGAATGGCAATCATTAAGAATGCAAATAATGCATTCCGGAGGCAGAGGCCTGAGGATCGCGGTTCGCAGACAGCCTCAGCTACGCAGCGAGGCCCTTCAAAACTCAGCGAGAATCTGCTTCAAAAATAAAAAGACTAGGCCGGGCGTGGTGGCGCACGCTTGTAATCCCCGCGCTTGGGAGGCAGAGACAGGAGGATCGCGCAGGTTTGAAGCCAGCTGCGCGTGCTGGCTTAGGAGACCCTGTTTCCAAATAAAAACGTAAAAATAGGTCTGGGAGTGTAGCCCGGAGGTAGAAGGGCTTCCAGGAACCCCAGTACCACCAAAAAAATAAATAAATAAATACAATAAAATAAATATAAAAAGACTAAAAAAAAAAAAGAATTAGGGCTGGGGGTATAGCTCAAAGATAGAATGCCCCTATATACAGAATGTTGAAGCATTAGCTTCAACACAATTTGATCAGTAATTTCCTATATTCATTTACATTTCTAAATAATTCTCACCAGTACTGCAAAAAAAAGAGAATGCAAATAATAAGAATAAATAATAAGAACTGTTGGAAAAAATAAACTTATAGACAGTTTGTTTGCATTTTTCCTGATAGCTATTAATGCTGAGCAAAGTATGTGCTTATGTGCCACTTGTACATTTTCCCAAGAGAAATGACTGTTCACATCCTTTGTCTAATCTTTAGTTGGGTTATTTGTCTTTTTACTGTTGAGCTGTAATAGTTCTTTATATATTTTGGATACTATCTCTTTATCAGGTGATTAACTTGCAAATATTTTCTCCAATAGATACTATATTTGTATGAATTGATTCCTGTTTCAAAACCACAGAATTTAACATTCTACGATACTATTCAAATATCCATCTATCTATTATTCAACTCCTTTTGAAAAACTCTCCTAAAGACCATGTCTTTAGATTTCCTGGATGCAGCTATAGTTTACTTTGTGTGTGTGTGTGTGTGTGTGTGTGTGTGTGTGTGTGTGTGTGTTTTACTGGGGATGGAACCCAGGGGCATTTGGCCTCTGAGCTACACCCTCACCCCTATTTTTTATTCTTTATTTTGAAACAGGAGCTCACTGAGTTGCAAAGGGCCTCACTAAGTAGCTGAGGCTGGCTCTGAACCTGGATCCTCCTGTCTCAGCCTCCCAAATGCTGGGATCACAAGTGTGTATCACCATGCCTGGCTTACAATTTACATTTAATGTTCTTTTCATTAGCCCTCTCCTTTGAAACCTTACTACCAATTACTCATAATGAACAATTTTTATCATTCACCAGAAATATTAAAATACTTGCTAAAATGACTTTTCTACTATCATTCATACTATACTCTAATTCACTCAGAAGGCAAAGTGATTCTCCTTCAACACAATTTGATCAGTAATTTCCTATATTCATTTACATTTCTAAATAATTTTCAGCACACAGCCCAATTTTTTAGTGTGATATTCAAGGTTCTTGATGTTTAGGGACCTCCCTATGTTCTTACCTTTATATTCTACACCATCTCAATATGTATTCCTTTGTAGTTTCTGGGGTTCCTGGAAGCCCTTCTACCTCCGGGCTACACTCCCAGACCTATTTTTTACATTTTCATTTTGGAAACAGGGTCTCCTAAACCAGCGCGCGCGGCTGGCTTCGAACCTGCGCGATCCTCCTGTCTCTGCCTCCCAAGCGCGGGGATTACAAGCGTGCGCCACCACGCCCGGCTTCCTTTGTAGTTTCTAAATATCAATGATTAATATTTTTATTTCTGTATTTCCTTATGAGCACTGCACCTCTGCCTACTGTTTTTTCCTTTCTCTTTGACTGAAAGTCTACCAGTCTACCAAACTGTTATATAAATGTTTGCATCCTCCTCACCTTTTAAAAAAACTTAATGTTTGTCTATAATAGCTAGAGAAGAATACATCTCGTTTCCAATTCATTCAAGTAAATGGTATTCAGATTATATGACTGATGACTTGTTGGCAAACAAACAATATAAAGCAGCCCCCTTTCTCCAGGGGCCACCTTCTGAGATCCAAGTATATGCCTGAAATGCTCAAAAGTACCCAACTCGATGTGTACTTTTTTCCCCTTTTTTTACATACCTATGATAAAGTTTACTTTATAAATTAGTAAGAGATTAACAATACTAATTAGTAATAAAATACAATGATTATATTCAAATAACAGAATAATAAAACGGATTTCAAATAAAACAGAATGAATATATTGTAATAAAACTTATACCAGTATAGTTTCTCTCTCAAAATATCTTATTGTACCATACTCATCCTTCTTGTGACAATATGAGATGATTACTTCTTGTTGGGTGACTGAGCTGACAGTTCTTAGGTGTTGAGCTATGCACTGTAATGCAGTGTTAGGCAAAGGATATTTGCACACAAACAGTTGGCACTGCAATAGTTGATCTGATAACCTAGGTGGCTAGTAACTGACTAGAGAGCAGTAACATATCGAGCATAGATATGCTGAACAGAGAAATTATTCACATCCTGGCCTGGACAGAATGGAAAATGTGATATTTCATTGCACAGCTCAGAATAGTGCACAATTTAAAATTTAAGATATTTCTCTGAAAATTTCCATCTAACATTTTTAGACAATAATTTATCCCAGGTAACTGAAAGCATAGAAAGTAAAACTGTAGATAAGGGGAGACTACTGTACTTATAACAATAACCGGTGGTAGGATATTTTAGATGTCTATTATCATTGCCTCCCAATTAGCAAAACAACTAACTCTGAAAACAAACATACCACTTGGAAAATTAAATTAGCAGATGATATATAACATGAAAGTAGAATGTAAAATTATTATATGTCATATAATTTCCATAGTTTGGAGCATCTGGCTGCATCAAAATGTTCTAACCTCAATAGCTCAAATCTACATGCCCTCTAAATTCTGAGAGCCGTAATGTGTTGGAATAACTAGTCAAAGAACTAACTGCCTGTGGGTTAGTTCACTTCAGTATAAGCTTATGCCGTGTTTCGGATGAGACACTGTTACTGTCACAGTTGGACCTGGAAGATGGGTAACCCCTCTGGGGAGAATTGGAGTGTCATCAGCTTTCTCTCATACATTAACAAGTTAAAAAGAATCAGATGAGATTTCATAGTGTCAGATTGTGAATTGAGAAAAGACACATATCTACAAACCTACTATTTCACTTAAACTTCAGTAAACGTAAGTAAACCTTGGCTTATATTACAGCTTTTTGAAATCTTGACCAAAGCAACAATCGTTAAGTTTAAGTTCTCTACCTTTGGAGTTTTTTCCATTGAAGCTATGAAAGAATAAAATAGCAATGAAGTTTAGAAGTAATAACTCCTAATGAAATGGTATAACTATACTGATGAGGTTTTTCCTCCCTTGTATGGAGTCCCTCTGGTATCCCCAATGCTCCCTAGTTTGGGCATATTAGAGAAAACATATGTCCCTTCTCCTTTTGTGATTGGCTGATCTCACTTAACATAATAGTCTATGGGTCTTTCCATCTTCTTGCAAATGATATGATTTTGTTCTTTATTTACTGCTGAGTAGAATTCTATTGTGTATATTTCCCATAATTTTGCAATCCATTCATCTGTGGATGAAGACCTAGGTTGCTGAGTAGAATTCTATTGTGTATATTTCCCATAATTTTGCAATCCATTCATCTGTGGATGAAGACCTAGGTTGGTTCCATATTTTGGCTATTACGAATTGTGCTACTATGAACATGGGTATGCATATATTACTGTAGTTCTCTGATTTCAACCCCTTTGGAAAGATACCCAGGAGTGGTAAAGCCGGATTATATGGTGGGTCCATTCCCAGTTTTCTAAGGAATCTCTACACTAATCTCCATAGTGGCTTAACTAATTTGCACTCCCACCAACAGTGTAAAAGAGTTCCTCTTTCCCCACGTCCTCTCCAGAATTTGTTATTTGAGTTCTTTATGGTTGCCACACTGATTGGGGTTAGATGGAATCTCATCATAGTTTTGATTTGCATCTCCCTGATGGCTAATGATGAATAACTTCTTTTCATGGATCTATTAGCCATTTGTGTCTCTTCTTTTGTGAAGTGTCTATTCAATTCAAATGTCTACCCATTTCTTGCTTGGGTTATTTGTTTTGCTAGTGTAGAGTCTTTTGAGCTCTCTGTATATTCTGGATATTAGCCCTCTATGAGTGGTGGCTGGTAAAGATCTTCTCCCATTCTGTAGGCTTTCTCTTTAGGTTCTTGATGGTTTCCTTTGATGAGAAGAAACGTTTTAGTTTGATGCCTGGCTTTCTCATTTTAAGAAAATAAAGCAAAGGACCATTGAATTTCCAAATTTTACTTTAAATAAAGATAGCAAATTAGAGGCAAGAGTAAAGGATAATCCTCACAGCAATGGGTGTAAATGCTTTTCTTTCCATACTACCTTGGCAGTTAGCTTATCCTTTGGAGAAAATAATGAACAGATAAAATGGGTATACCAGAAAACTGGCAGTTTCTCCAGTATTTCCATACCTTGTTACTGTAGTGAGGATAAAATGTCCTGCAACGAGATTTGAAAGAAGAAAAAAAAAAGCTAAACTCTGGTATTTGGACAAGATCAGTTTCTCAGACTGTCTCTCAGGCTTTTGGACTGAAAACTCTGAAGCCAAATATTTGCCCAGGAAATCAGAGACAACTGTGCAAGTTTACCAGAGGGGCCTGAAGGAGAGGTTATATACTGTAGAGACCTATAAAGAATAATTTGCTTCTGTATGGAAAATTTGAGATAGTATCTGGATAATTCTTAGAGGTCAGTCAACAAAATAAACAAAAAACATATTAGTAATTAAGTTATATACTGTAGAGGTTATAGACACATTACTGGACAGAATAGCAGACAGGGGGATGGAAAAGGTCAATCAATGTATACTAAGTTACAGTGACATGGGAAATGTCACTAGTTCTGGTATGCTATTGCATAGTAGTGTGACTGTAGATAATCATTATATACTGCATAATTTAAAAAGTAGAAGAAAAATTGTTCTTTCATATGTTTATCATAAAGAAGTGATAAAAGCTTGAGATATGTTTCACCTGATTTAAACATTTTACAAATATGCCTGTATTGAAGCATTATATAGGATTCCATTAATATGTACAATATTTGTCTTTTCGATCAGTTAAAAAATAAGTTAAAACCATTTGCCTCCCAAAAGTTAATCATATAACACATCATCATCATCATCATCATCATTTGGTACTAGAGATTGGACCCGGGGGATTTTCCACCTCTCAACAACACCCTCAGCCTTTTATTTTTTTTATTTTCTTTTTTTTTATTGGTGCACTGTATTCATACATCATAGTGGGATACAAACTTTTGTAGACATACATGCACACATCGCCCAGTCAGCCCCCACCCGATCCCCACCTCATTCTCTCCCCATCCCTCCTTCCCATGCTTGGCTTAGTGGTTGACATCTAGTATTATAGCAATTTATCCAAAATTAAAAATGATAATCTCACATAACAGTTTCATTTGTCTGATACCAAGCTTTTGATGACTTAAAGATAACATTTCAATACTTCTTTTTGCTTTCTTTCTTACCAGAGAATATTTTTTTCTATTTTTTTAGGTGGAACTATCAAATATTTATATATTTATTTTTCAGAAAAAAACTCTATCCTAATATGGAATATGGACTCTAGATACCCAAAATGATCTTGAAAAAGAACAAAGCTAGAAGATATATATTTTCTGATTTCAAACCATATAAAGCTACAATAATTGAAACAGTGTAGTACTGTTCTAAAGGCAGATATATAAACCATTGGAGTTAAATAAAAGCCTAGAGCTAAATTCTTCCCTATATTGTCAAGTTATTTTTGACAAGGTTTCCACGAACATTTGGTGGTGGAAATAATAATCTTTTAACTAAATATTGTTGACAAATAATAATTACATGGAAAAGAATAAAATTGGACCCTTACCTAATCCCATATACAAGTATTAACTCAAAATAGATAAAAGACCTAAATATAAATCTTAAGACTATAAACTTTTAGAAGAAAAGCTGGATCATAAAACCTCACAACATTGAAATTGGCAGTGATTTCTTGGATATGATTTCAATGGCACAGGCAACAGAAGAGTATATAAACTCCCTAAAAAATAAAAAAATATTGTATATCCAAAGACAATGTAAACAGAGTTAAAAGTTACTAATAGAATGGGATAAAATATTTCCAAATGCTATATCTAAAGGTATATTAATATTCCAACTAGACATCCTAAAAATTAACAACAATAAAGGCAAACAATACAATTTAGAGATAGGTAAAAGACTAACATAAATAATGAATCTCCACAGATAACCAATCTTAGTTGTCTGTTGGATGGAAAATCTTGTTTCTCTGGCTCCGGTGTGTGTTACCTATTTCTTCTTTGTAGTTAATCTCTTTGAGTATTTTCTCTAGCGCTGGTTTTGAAGACATAAATTCCTTCAGTTTCTGTTTGTCATGGAAGCTTCTTATTTTTCCATCTAATTTGATAGAAAGTTTTGCTGGGTAGGAAATTTTTGGCTGGAAGTTGTTTTCTTTCAGAGTTTGGAATATGTTACTCCAAGCCCTTCTGGCTCTCATGACTTGGTTTGGGAAGTCTGGAGTGATTCTAATTGGTTTGCCTCTGAATGCCACTTGGCCCTTTGTTTTTGTTGCCTTTAAGATTCTCTGCTTGGCTTCCACATTGGTCATTTTGACAATTATGTGGCGTGGGGATCCTCTTCTCCGATCCTGTCTAAAGGGAGTTCTATAAGTTTCTGGACCTGTGTATCAACCTCTTGCTCTATGTTTGGAAAATTTTCTGCTATTACTTCCTTGAAGAGATTGTTGATCCCTTTGGTTTCACTTTCTTTTCCCTCCTCTATTCCAATTATTCTTAGGTTAGCTCTCTTAAAATGGGCCCATATTTCTTCAATGTCAGATTCCTGCTGTTGGATATTTTTTTCTAGATTAGAAACTATGCGTTCATTTTTGGAATGATCATCTTCTAAGAGCGAGATTCTGTTCTCCATGTGGTCTAATTGGTTGTTCATGCTTTGAATTGAGGCCTTTACTTCATTAATTGCATCCTTTATCTCTTTTTGGCTCTCTCTGAATTCTTTTTGAAACACCTCTATTATTTCTACAGTTATTTTCCTGATTTGATCTTCTAGAAATCTCTGATTTTCTGTTTTATCGGGTTCTGATGTTGTGGGGTTGTGGGCATTCATTGCTCTTGTGTTATTCCTCTTTCCCATGATTTTGGAAGTTTGTGCCTTCTCTGGGTTCTTCCCTTGGGTCACTATGACTTCGCTTAAGGTGCTCTGGATCTCGAGTCTGTAGTATCTCTGACCCCACTACTCCTTTACTGGGTTGTATCACAGAGTCTCTGACCCAGGGAGTCGATAGAGGCTGCTTTAGACTATGGGGGGTGCCAGGTTGCACGTTCTCCTATGGTGTGATATCTCTGCCACCGCCACTCCCCCACTGGGTCAAGTCCCAGGGTGTACAGTACTGGGATTTCTCCTCTGTGGCCCGCAATTTGACTCACTGTTGTTGAGTACGCAGATGTAGCTGTACTGGACTCGGTGAATTCACTGCTGTTGCTGCCGGTGGCAATATGGCGCCACTGCCACACCCTCGGCTGTGAGGCTGGCGTATTTTTTCTTCTCTGGTTTTGAGTTCCACTCTGAGTCCATGCAGCGTTTGCTGAGCTCAGCCACTGGGAACTTTAGATGCTCCCTGTGCCAAAAGATCCCACCTGGCTGTTCCGCAGCGGCTCACCTCGGCTTGCTGTAGCCGTCCGGTGAAGTCGCCGCTGCCGCCGGCAGTATGGCGCTGCTGCCGCGTCCTCGGGCGTGAGGCCGGTGTATCTCCTCTGTGGCTCTGAGATCTGTTTTCAGTTCGCTTTCTCTCTGGAGCCTGGTGATATTTTTGTTTCTCTGGTGATGGTGTTTTCTGGCTATGAAAGGCGCTGATTTTGTGGTAATGGAGATTGGTTGTTAGCAGGGCTCTTAAGCCCCGCTTTTCTTGGTCGCCATCTTCCCGGAAGTCCCCCTCAGCCTTTTCTATTTTTTTTTTTTTTTAAATTTTGAAACAAGGTTTTGCTAAGTTGCTGAGACTGGCCTCAAACCTATGATCCTCCTATGTTAGCCTTCTAAGTACTGGAATTACAGGCATTCACTACCATGCCTAGCTCACACTATTTTTTTAAGAAAAAGTAAGCAGTGGGAGAAATTATTCCTTAGGTTAGAGCAAAACAGGGTCAAAATAAGTCATAAAAGTTGTGAATTTTCATAAATTACTTATAAAGCTATATGAGTTAGAGGTTTGGGGGTAATTGTGACTCATTAAAAATGCAGATAAAGCCGGGTGTGGTGGCGCATGCTTGTAATCCCCGCACTTGGGAGACAGAGACAGGAGGATCCTGCTGGTTCAAAGCCAGCCTTGCTGGCTTAAGAGACCCTGTTTCCAAATAAAAAATATATTAAAAAAAATAGGTCTGGGAGTATATCCTGGAGGTAGAAGGGTTTCCAGAAACCCCAGTACCACCAAAAAAAAAAAAAAAAAAGGAGATCAATTGCTATATATAATTAAAGGAACTCATCGAATCAGAAAGAAGATCAACAGGCATTCCTCTTGAATTTCTACAGTCATCATTAGTAATACAATTATGCCAGGTCTTTGCTTTATTCCCTCAATAAAATGGTCCAGATATGATTAGGGCTACTTCTAGTCATCTCATTTGTAGTTGATTGGGGCCATAACTACCATCAGCACTGAACTAGAACTGGCGTTTTAGCTATTTATATTGAAGCTATAAAGCTTATACTCATTAGACTTACTCCCTGCCCTACACCTGGGAGCCAGGCTCAATGAAGAAGGTAAAGAGATAAACAAAAAACACTGGAAGGAATCCCCATGGACCGCTGCTAAAGGAAAGGGAAACCCTAAAGAAGGATCACAATTAAATGTCCACCAGGAATTAATACCTCATATTTCCTTTAGCACCTATAATGTAGCATTATCATAATATTCCTTTAATAATCTAAAATAACTGATGTTTCATCTATTATAGAAGAATCTTTGTTTTAATGAAATATTGTAACTTCTATATAAGTTTTAATATAATCTATTACAGATATTATAGCTAATATTAAATGTTTACTGCATGTTTGACAGTGCTATCATTAAGTATATATAAAGTTTTATTGGTTTTAGAATAACCTGAATACTCATTTCCTGAAATAAAATACTTGTAAGCCTACAGTGGTTAATCAGAACATATGTGATCTATAGTAATCTAACTTCATGTAAGTATTGAGATTTATATTTAAAGTCTTTCCCTTTTCCTCTCCAACCTATAAATTAATATTAAAATGTTAATCCCTGATAGGTTAAGATGGATAGGTTAATGTTGAGTGTTAATGGTAATGATTAAACTGAAAACAAATGCAGAACACATATGATCTAAGAATAAAGAGCTGTTGCAAGAAAGAGACTATACACACCAACTCTGTAGAATGAACATCTTCTTAGTGCTGGTGAGGAAAACAGAGGACTTGGAAAGAGAGTTGTGGCACAGAGAAATAGACTAGGGAAATGATAAAAAGTTGCTGTGAACAGCATTAAAATGCCTCAGGAAGAATATAAAAGTTTAATTTTCAAAATCCTACTAGAAAATAAATTTATACTTCCTAAAGGGTAATGTTATCATCAAAGATGCCATTAAGAGTGAAAAAGCATGTCATAAATTAGGAGAAAATATTATTTCTATCTATAACCATCTATCTACCTATCTATCTATCTATCTCTATGTAGATCCTATAAAGAAATCCTAACTAGAACAGTAGTTCTCAAGCTATGTTCTAGAGATGCCTGAGGGTCCTTTAGATTCCTTCAAAAGGACAAAACAATTTTTTATAACACTAATATGTTCTCTGCCTTTTTTTAAAACTATGTTGACATCACACTGATGGTACAAAAAGAGCAAAGACTGAAAAAACAACTAAAGCTTTAGCCTGAATTAAGATCAGGACACCCAACTATCCTTGTAATCAACTGCCTTTTTCAATGCCAGGTATCCACAATAAAGCAAATGACAGCTTCTTGTACAAATGTTTTAAGGAGGCAACAAAAGCTATTGCTTTTATTAAATTCAAATTCTTCAGTACATGTGTGTTTAATAGTCTTTGTGATAAACTGAAGGAATCACTTATGTGTCATACCCAGGTATGAGGACTATCTAAAAAAAGGAATTTGCCTGAAAGGCTTCATGGGAAACTGGGCTTTGAATTGTATTTTAAAGGAAGGAAAGGGTCGAAAGTGAGAAGCAAGTCATTCTAAGGAGAAGGAACATCACAAACAAGTGTCTAAATAAAGCCCCAAATAAAATAAAATAAAATAAAATAAATAAAATAAAATAAAGCCCCAAATAAAGCCCAAAATAGCATAGTATGCTTGGGAATAAGGACCCGACATATTTGGTTGAAGTCACAAGCTTTTTTTGGGTTTTTTTTTTTTTTTTTTTTTGGTGGTACTGGGGTTCCTGGATGCCCTTCTACCTCGGGGCTACACTCCCAGACCTATCTTATACTTTTTTATTTGGAAACAGGGTCTCTTAAGCCAACGAGGCTGGCTTCGAACCCGCAAGATCCTCCTGTCTCCACCTCCCAAGCGCGGGGATTACAAGGGTGCGCCACCACGCCCAGCAAAGTCACAATTTTAAGTAAGGGAATTATAAGAAATACATTCAATATGCCCAGGAGTTACAGTGAAGGAGTAGGAATCATTACAATACGCTGAACAAGAGTGACATACACACCAGCGTTCTTGGAGATGGAAACAAAGGTACTAAAGAGAAACTGCCTTGTGTCCTTCATTAATACTCTCACGACCACCACACTCCCTGTTCTCCTCAGGTGTGACTTATTGTCCCTGGTCTAATTTTCATCTTATTTCTCAGCATTCTTGCCTAAAACTTTGCTAAGAAACCCTAACCCCACAACATGCTTAAACACTCTAAACATTTTCCTTTAGTCTTTGAAATTTTAGGAGAAAAGCAATTCATTTACAAGAGCCAAAAAAAAAAAAAAAGCATGTGGCACAGAATCAGAGACTTTGAAGACCTCACTCTGAATCCACGCTCCACTACGTGTTATTTGTATGATCTCAGGCAATGTTTACCTACCTCTACCTGAACATAATCTGTCAAAAGGAGTTATATTTCAGGCAGGAATGAGATAGAGTGGCACAAGAAAGACTCTAACAATGTGCATTTTCTTTCAATATTGTCATTTATGAGCAAAAGAAAATCTGAAATAAAAGAAGGCTATAAAACGAAATCACTTGAAAAAGGAAATATTTAAATATTTTAATACCAAGAACAAAATAAATTTATAAAATAATGGCATGTTCTAACAAAAATAACAAGCCACACCACCAACACAATTATTTGTCTTTAACATATTTCATGCTGAACTTTCTTCCTACTATGAACATGTTTTGGGGGGGGTTTATACCCTTATAGTCATTTTGTTTATAAGATTTGTTCATTATGATTCTTTCATTTGACCATATACTATATTTTGCAAGTATAAAATTTAATCTTCATAGAATTAGTTTTAATAAATCTGTGATATCTCAATTGAACAACCATACAATTGTTTATATAATAATTTACCTACTGTTATATTTAAGGTTTTTAACTATTTCCTCTAAACAGCAAAGTTGAAATAACAATTTTGTTTTCAAATAATACCCAGCATTTTCCTACCTCAGCGCTAATTAAAAGATTCAAAGTAGTCTCTCTCCACTTTATAAAGGTAGTAGATATACTAACATGACCAGAAATAAGTGTCTAAACCAGAGTCAATGGAATCTCTGACTCTTAAGTGGGATATCAGATATGGAGATTTATAGTTGTAGGATTACATAGTCCTTTAAACTCGAGGTTCTGCTTATTTTCTGCATTATCCCACCAAAAACAGGATTAGAGGCTAGCCGGGCGTGGTGGCGCATGCTTGTAATCCCCGCGCTTGGGAGGCGGAGACAGGAGGATCGCGCAGGTTCGAAGGCAGCGGCGCTGGCTTAAGAGACCCTGTTTCCAAAAATAAAAAAAAAAACTATAAAATAGGTCTGGGAGTGTAGCCTGGAGGTAGAAGGGTTTCCAGGAACCCCAGTACCACCAAAACCAAACCAAAAGAAAAAAAAAAAAAACAGGATTAGAGGCAAAAAGCATTTAGTGTTTGAAATCACATAAACTTTTATTAACTTATAATAACAATAGGAGACCTTTCAAAAGTCAGTCTCATTAAAGAGCCAAATGACTACTGGCTAGAGACGATCAGAAAGAACAGCTGAAGCTGTCGTAAGAGAAGTTTTGTGGGGAGAAAATGCTAAGTAATAGCTCAACACACAAAGGTCTCTGTGAAAAAATATAAAATCCCTAAAGGATTTAAGTGATTAAGTAAGCTCAAAACCCCAATACCATACTAATAGGGAGCTAATTTGTTGTTCAATGCGCTCCAAGTAGCACGAATAATCTAAATGGTAACAGCATAGAAACAGGAAGCATAAATCAATTTCTTGGTAGTCAAAGATATCATTAGCAAATTTATTTTTGTCCCATAATAGAAAAAAAATGAAAGAATAAGAAAAATGTTCCTTGCACATTGGCTCTACTCATGTAATTAATTTGAAGAAAAATTTGGTTGTATCCTGATGGCTCTGATGCCTGCTGGTCCCTGGAGGACACCCGAACCTTCCTTATTTTGTTCCAGAGAAAGCCATAGGGAGCAGGCTGACTTAGAGGATCATTATTACCAAATGAGAGAATTTCCACATAAGGTGTCAAATAAGGGAATTAAAGTTAGGTTAGAAAAAGGCAACACACTTACTACTATCCTTCCTGATAGAGTTTCCATTTCTACATTTCCGTATTTTATCTCCCCTTCTACAAAATGTTCCGATCACAATAACTTAAATTTTATATGCTGCCGGGCGTGGTGGTGCACGCTTGTAATCCCCGCGCTTGGGAGGCAGAGACAGATGGATTGGCGCTGCTTCGGAGCCAGCCTCGCTGGCTTAAGAGACCCTGTTTCCAAATAAAAATATAAAAAAAAATAGGTCTGGGAGTGTACCCCAGATATATAAGGGTTTCCAGGAACCCCAGTACCACCAAAAAAAAAAAAAAAAATTTATATGCTAACAACAGAACACTGAGTGAGAGTCCCCACATGGAGAAAGGCATTTAAATGGTGGCTCCATAAAATGGAACCTGGTGCTCCTCATGCACAGGTCCAGGTTGTACAACCTAGCGGAAAGGAATATGAGCTTTGGAGGCACCTCATTCCCCAGATCCACTGCCTCTAAATGAGTAGTTTTACAAGTAAATATTGCTGTCTTATTTTTATGATCTATAAAATGGGATTACCATAGTTTTATTTGCAAATTTATTGCATGGATTAATTTTTTTTTTTTTTTTTGGTGGTACTGGGGTTCCTGGAAGCCCTTCTACCTCCGGGCTACACTCCCAGACCTATTTTTACATTTTTATTTGGAAACAGGGTCTCCTAAGCCAGCGCGCGCGGCTGGCTTCGAACCTGCAAGATCCTCCTGTCTCTGCCTCCCAAGTGCGGGGATTACAAGCGTGCGCCACCACGCCTGGCAATTGCATGGATTAAATTTTAAAATGTATTTATACACACATACCAAAACATACATATAGAAAGGGGGGGGAGAGACACTTTTCCTTGGACCAGGTACATACTCAAAAGACAATGGCTATTGCCCAAGGTAAAAAGAGTGTTGATTAATTTTTTTACTTTGGGCAAAACCACTTGAGGCTTCAGTTTCCTCATTTGTCAAATGGGGAAGATATTAACTGCCTATATGTCATGGAGGTTTTTGTTTTGTTTTGTTTTGTTTAATGCCAAGGCCTGGGAGGTAGCTCAGTGTCAGAGAGTTTTTCAGCATGTTTGAGGTTCTGGGTCTAATACCCAGCACTGAGAAACTACAATAAAGTAATTAAGAAAACTTAAAAGTCAAATGACATAATAAAATATAAAATGCCTTGAATACTAGAAAATGGTACATGAATGATAGGCATTTGCATTATTAAAATTATATCATTTGAGCCAGGCGTGGCAATACACACTTGTAATCCCAGCATTTGGGAGGCTGAGACAGGAGGATCACGGTTTGTGGCCCCTTTGCAACTCAGTGAGCTCCTGTTTCAAAATAAAGAATAAAAAAAAAAAAATAGGGCTTGGGGTGTAGCTCAGAGGAAGAATGCTCCTGGGTTCCATCCCCAGTACTGCAAAAAAAAAAAAAATCCTATCATTTGAAAAATAATAATCTTTTTCATTTGGAGCAACATAAGTGAATATGGAAGAAAAAAGATCAATTTAAATTTTAACCTAAAATTTTGGTCCTTATCTCAGATTATTAGATTATGACTGCTCTTTTAGTAATTAAATTTTTTAAATTATACCTATTGATCCAAGATTTTCAATCCTCAGGAAAGAATTCATTTACTTCCTTATTCAAAGCAAGTAAACACCACAAAAACTTATTGTGTACCATTTCACACAATCCTCAACACTGCACAAAAATAGACATGAATGACACAAGTCTCAGTTACAATGATCACAGTTCACAGCTGGCAATAAATCTATTAGGTATGATGACAATGGGAAAGGCTTAAAGTCAAGTAAGTCTAATTAATGCCTGATCTTGTCACCCGTCTCACTTATAAAGCACATATTTTCCCTGAGTTCATATTATCAATAGTAAATATAACAATAATACTTAACTATTTGGGATATTTTGAGTCTTCATCAATTGGAATGACATTTAACACAAGAACTTGGGACATTATAAATGCTTATTTTCTTTTCCTGAATCAAAGTCACAAATGGCACATCCTATTCAAGGTAAATTAGGCTAGTGCCATAAAAAGGGTACCACAAAACAGAAGAGATCACATCTGCTTAGAACTGGAGAAGGCTTCGTAGAAGGTGTGGTACTTGATATGAGCCTTGGGGGATGTGTAAGAGGTCAGTAGATCTGGTTAAAGGACTGAAAAGTAAGAGTAGACAATAATGACCTGATAAAACAACACAGGGTAGCAAAAAGTGAACTTGTCAAAGAGCATTATTTCTGTTTGAAAAGAGTGGCTTTGGTAAATCGGAAAGAAAGTGAAATAGAGACAAAAAAGTAGTTTGAGGTCCCGGTATAAAAAAATCTTGATAGTCTCAGAGATAATTTTGTACTTAATAAGAGGCGCTGACAATTTCTCAGTAGCAGAACCAGTTAAAGTCCTAAAATGGCAGCAGTTCATGGAATTAAGTAAAGATAAGAAAAAACGTCCATTTTAAAAAGGCTTTACATGGGAAGAATTTCAGAAATATGTATATAGAAATTAACTTGCCCTTAAAGGTGGTCTATCAATCACCCAGAAAGTAAGGCCAAGGAAAGGTATCACTGTATTCTTGGACCAAAAAAATTGAGAGAATTTCCACATTTAACCCACAAACAAAAGTAGGTTATAAGAGATCTTGCCCTAGGTCATGTGAATTAACATTAACAGCAGAGAGAGAAAACAAATTCACGATTCTCTCCTCTAGGTCTGTTACTTGAGACAGTATTTCCTCTATTAAGTATTTCTGAAAGATAATTATCAGGATAACAAAAAGTCTCAAAAATATCTCTTATGCTGAGCTTGCAAAATGTGTAAGTATGCATGCAATTGTAAATTATACAACTGGAGTCCGCCTAAGATAAATTCTCGTGGACTTACCTCATCTGTTAACTCAAGAGACACAGTAACATCTTAAAACTCTAACTGTGGAAAAATCCTATCATAATCCTTTCTTGGTGCCTCATGATTATCAAGCTTCCAAGGGAAAAAAAGCTGCAAAACAGACTTTTCCCCCTAAATATTCACTGCTTACTAATGAGTATAATCTGAACACCCTCCCCCATCCAAATCTATCCCAATGGCCATGCTGTTATTGTGATGTGGCAATGGAATGTTTCCAAGAACTAAGAAAAATAAAGTTTTTCAAAAGGTAAGAGAATGAGATGGTCTTTGCCTTTTTCTTTACAGTTCTCTTCAGATAAATAATCTCCTATCATTCAGTCCCTTTTAGCAGAAAGCAACTCCTGCTGAAGAATTTCAAATATGAAAAGAAAATATGCATAGTAAATAAAAGGTAAATGATTAGGTTACTTCTCTTAAAAAGCGCCTTCCCCTATCATTCTTTATCAAGTAATGCACAAGGGCAAATGTCAGACAGAGCTCTGTCTGTCTCTAACATGGGGTTTCATGAAGAAATTATCTAGCCTTCTGGGAAACCGGAGCACAAATGTTGGGCAATCTGCCCGTGGAAACGCAGAAGGGGTAGCTTCAGTCATACTTATCTGATTCTATGAAAGAAGTGGTTGGTTACTCCAACTAAGTTTGAAAGTGTGGCTTTAAGGAAAAGTTATCTATTTTAGATAAGACAAATATGACATTTATGGCAGCAATATTGAGGATTTAGTGCTATTGATTACCTCCTACCTGGATTCTGAATGGTACTTAGAAAAGTATTCCTACAGTCTGTATTTAAAGATCAACTCAACCCACACCGAGAGGCTATATAATATCTAGGTAGAAATTACAGCTTAAAATTAAAAAAAAGAAAAACCTCATGAAAGGTCACAACTCATAGGTGGTAAGAGCCCATAATTTGAGTTAAACTAAGAGCTGCTTCTCACATTACTGCTTCTAAATGACCTAGAGATTAAAAAAAAAAAGTAGCTAATAACGTTTTATATGTATAGAAAAAGACCGCAATCGTTATTTTCTATATTTTTTACCAAATATTGATTCAAGCTTCCAAATCAATTGTAGAATTATTGAGTTAATATGTTCCCCCAACAAAATCCACTTGGTACACATAAAAATTTCATTAATCTTGGAAATGCTCTGTAGAACATGAAATAGTCCTCTCCTGAAACACTGTATGTATCTGGGCATAACAAAATCTCAACTCTATGACATAGTCTTCATGTTCGTTTTATATGTTATGTGCTAAGTAGAGGCACTGAGAAATTTCTGATGTTTATGAATTACCCAGGCATTCTGTTATGGCAGCATAGACTAAGACATGCACGACTCATTACAGAAGTTATAATTTATTTTTTTAACCTTATTTGATAGAATTTCTAAAACATTGTTGAGTTGCATCTTTTTCCTACTCCTGATGTTAATGTAAACAAATGTATTCATGTTCCACTGCCAGACTCAGAGTGGTTGCTGAGTTTCAAATGGATTGTTTTATCATATTACTAATATTAGTTTGTATTTTAGTAAGTATTGTTTTTAAATAAAAATACAGGCTGGATGTTATACGATGTCCTAGAATACATCAAGATAATTTATTTCCATCCACAAGTAATGTGATAAATTATATTAATGGATCTTATATTGCTAGCATGGTCATTTTGACAATATTTATTTTGCCTATCTAAAAACATGGGAGGTTTTTCCAATTCTAAATTCTTCTTCAATTTCTTCCTTCAGTGTTCTAAAATTTTCACTGTAGAGGTTTTGATCTCCTTGGTAATTTTTGGTTTTGTTTGTACTAGGGATTGAAACCAGGAGCGTTCTACCTCTCTGAGCTATGCCTCCATCCCTTATTTACCTATTTCTAAATTTAAAACAAGGTCTCATTAAGTTCTTAAAGGTCTTGCTAAACTGCTAAGGCTGACCTCAAACTTGTGATCCTTCTGTCTTAGCCTCCCAAGTACTGGGATTCCAGGTGTATGCCATTTCAACTGGCCTTCCTTGGTTAGATTTATTCCCAAGTATTTTTTAGGCTATTTGTTTTCAAATTTCCATTTCAGTGGATTCATATCTGGTATACAAAAAAGCTATTGATTTTTTAAGTTGGTTTTATATCAACTACTTTGATGAATTTATCAGCTCTAAAAGTGTTCTGGTCAAGTTTTTTGTATCTTCTCAATATAGATTCATGTCATTTGCAAAAAAGATAATTTCAGTTTTCTTTCCCTATTTGTATCTCTTTAATTTCTTTCTCTTACCATACTGTTCTGGCTAGAATTTCAAGTACTACGTTGAATAGGAGTGGTGATAGGGGGCATCCTTCTCTTGTTCCTGATTTTAGAGAAAATATTTTTAGTTTTCCCCATTCAGTATGATGTTGGCTTTGGTATGCTATATATTGCTTTATAATGTTGAGGAAGTTCTTTCTATCCCTAATTTCTTCAGTATTTTTAACATGAATGGGTATTGGATTTTGACAAATGTTTTTCTGTATCAAAATGATCATGTGATTTTTGTCTTTGGTTCTATTTATGTGATGAATTACATTTATTCACTTGCATATGTTGAACTAACCTTGCATCCCTGGAATGACCAATTTGGTCATGGTATATAATCTTCTTGATTGGTTCTGAATGTGAATTGCTAGCATTCTATTAAGAACCTAACTGTAATGTATAATTATAATCTACTAATAAAAGTATAAAAATTGGGCTGTCCATGCATTTCTAGAATAAATCCTATATGTTAGTACTAAATTACTTTCTTAAAACAATTTGAATTTTTTCAATTTCTTATTTACTTTTTATCTGTAATTGAAAGTGAGATTAATTTATAGTTTTTTGTGCTAGTATTGTCTAGTTTTAGTATTAGAATGAAGCTAGGCAAAATGCCAACATTTTCTACAGGTTAATCCTCTTACTAAGAACTAGAAGAAGTAAAAAATGTCAACAAAAGCCGGGCGTGGTGGCACACGCTTGTAATCCCTGCGCTTGGGAGGCGGAGACAGGAGGATCACTCAGGTTCAAAGCCAGCCAGCTCTATGGCTTAAGAGACCCTGTTTCCAAATTTAAAAAAAAAAAAAAGGTCTGGGAGTGTAGCCCGGAGGTAGAAGGGTTTCCAGGAACCCCAGTACCACCAAAAAAAAAAAAAAAAAAAAAAGTCAATAAAAACAATTCCTTTAAAGATATAAGAATATAAGCTGGGTGTGGTGGCGCACACCTACAATCCTAGTACTTGGGAAGCTAAAATAGAAGGATTTCAGAGCAACCTCAACAAGTAGTGAGACTATCATCAACCTAGCGAGACCCTGTTCCCAAATAAGAAACAAAATCGACCTGTGGATGTAGCTCAAAGGTAGAATGCCTTAGGATTCAATCCCCAGTACAACACACACACACACACACACACACACACACACACACACACACACACACACACACACAAAGATATCAGAGTGTTATAAGCAATGAAGACTAAAGGGAATGAACCTGTAGAGAGGCCAGCACCTTGAGCTGAGGTGATCAGGTGAGCCGAGGATCTGCAGCAATCCTGGGGAGTACTGGCTAAGGGTCATCATGGGCGTGAGACTAAGAATCAGAGTTAGGTCCAGGTGGAGCTGCTACAAGGAATGAAGATAAATTTTTGCTTCTTCTAAGCAGCTAGAGTGTTAGAACTAGAGATCTGAGGGCCAGTTTTCCCCTCTATAAACTTTATGAATCCAAAACCCACAAATATGGGGGGAAATTAAAGTTTAAGTCAAAACCTTTAAAAGGCAATATTCCCACAATCTCACAGTGTTTCAAAGAAAAAGAACTCACTAGCAAAAGAATAAGATTCTCCTGTGGGAGTTGCCTTAGTCCCTTCTGGCTGCAGTACCATGGACTGGTAGCTTTTAAACTATAGCAATTAATTTCTCATGGTTCTAGGCACTAGGAAATCCAAGATCAAGGTGGAGTGAAGCTTCCTCACCAGGATGAAACAAGGCCAATCTCTGGAGCCTCTTTTATAAGGCCACTAATATCATTCATGAGCACTCTATCTTCATGATCTGTCACCTCCAAAGGCACCTCTGAAGGTCGCACTTCCTACTGTCATCATATTGATAAGTAGGTTTATTATATGCATTAAGGGAGTAAACAAACATTCAGACCATAGGAAGAGCTAACAGTTCTTGAGTGGTAAATTGACCCTGACGACTTACAACCATGTTTTTTCCTCCTGTGGTTAATGGCTGATCTGGGTACCTCTCACATTCCTTCTCAAGACATTTGTCAAATACTAAAATTAAAGAAGTCAGGAGGCAAAATAAATAAAGTTTTTTTTAACTGTCACAATTTTTACACCTCTCTTTGTTGCTAGAGAGAGGATAAAGTGCCCGGCTCTTATGAAAATCCCTGAAGAAACACATCCAGCAACTGGGACAACCAGAGATGCTCTCCAACTACTACCAAAGCTCAGTCTGGATGAGACTGACTGAGGTGACCAGCCTCAAACTCACCACCCATTCTACTTACGCAGTAAAAGATAAACCATTTCTGGTGGAAAATAATATCACCAGGAAGCTACAAGCGTTAATCACGTTATCTAACAACAACCAAAAAATACTAGAAAGAGAAAGGAATATATAACTGAAAACAAAGAATAAATCAGAAATATACCAATTTGTAGGTCAATTATATATATACAAGTAAGCAAACACTGACTTTAAACAACTATGACTAAGATGCTCAAGAAAATTAAAATAACATAAAAAGATAAAAACGCCTAATTTTTTCTTATTTCTATCGATAATTTCTGCACAATAATTATCTTGAATTTAAAATAGGGATACATGACAGTAGGGAACATTTTCAAAATAAATACAATGTAAAAGTCAGCAAAAAGAATGATAGAAGAGGCCTCTAAATACAATACCATCAAGGGTTACTGAATACAGTGTGAACTATTATATACCAAAGCACTTTATGACTGGTTAAATTATAAACTAACATCTTGCACCAAAGTAAAAATTAGAGGGACATTTTTCTTCTTGGAAGAGTAAAGTAAAAGCGGCTGTCACTTACAGGAAGGTGCGTGAATACAGCAAAGGTGCTGCGCAGAAAGGCAATGAGGTCCACTAGGTAGTCACTAGCTTTGTTGTCTAAATCTCCCGTCATCCAGTCATAGTCCGCCAGCTGTAGAAACTGGTCGATCTTCTGGTTTAAGTTGGTATAAATTTCTTCTTCAGCTGCATGCCTAGCATCCTGTGAAAACAGAATAAATATGAAAATTCATTCAGATTTCTGGTATGAAAACGGCATAAATGTATATGACTTGAACCCATCTCACATGTATATCTTTTAAGTTACATAGTTGAAAATAATGAATCACATCAGTTTCTATTAATTTTTCTTTATCCAAAAGCACAGAATGGTCTTTTCTAGTTTCAATCTCTCTCTCTCTCTTTTCTCTCTTTCTCTCTCTCTCCATCCCTCCCTCCCTCCTGCAAAAAAGGATTATTTTGCTGTGCTAAATGAGGAGACTGCCTTCGCTGCCCTTAGCAACCTGCATCCTTTTTCATTTTATTTTCTCTGTTCAAACCAAATTTACTCTAGAATCCTATTCTTTTTTAACTCTGGAAATCCAAATTCCCTCCTTTCTACAATATTAACCTCTCTAATATCTTCAAATTTCTTCACATTGCTTATAAATATCCTTAAGTTTCAACATAATGCTATGTAATCTCATTAATTATTGTCTAGTTATTTTATCTCCAATTTTTCAAAGACTGGTACACTGCGATGTTTCCTAAAATGTGTAAAAAGATGTTAAAACCACAAGACAGAGCTCTTAGTTCTCACAAGTTTGAGATACCCCATATAAGAAATACACTATCATACGAAATACTCTTATAAGCGTGGTGGAACTTCCTTTCCTAGAAAGCAGGGCAAATGATGAGGATCCCAATTCTAAAAATCCATCAACAAGAAGAGGGTCAGGAACTTTGAGCTACTTGCTATCAAATTGAATATTCATTTTTCAGTTTGATTTGACTTGATTTCTATTAAACATTTTCTACTAAAATATGTCTTTCTAGGCTAGGGATGTGGTTCTGTGGTAGAGCATCTGCCTAGCATGCATGAGACTATGGGTTCCATCTCTAGACAGAGGGTGGAGGGGAGGAAGTGAAGGGAGAGGAGGGGCGGAAACTCTGTCTTCCCCTGACCTTCATGACGTCATTTATGGCTTTGTTTTTACTTCTCTGGTTTTATATCTTCTTACTTTATTAGTATGATTTAATTAATTTCTATGGCTTCTAAGATCTTTGTCTATAATACAGATCTATATCAAATACATTCTATTTCAAGAACCCTATGTCTGATTGCTTGATGGACATGTCTGATGCCTAGTGACACTGAAGTCAGAAGAGTGAGGGCTAAATCATGTGATTCCCTAATCCTCAATGTTCAGTTCAGACCAAGGCCAAGATGGAAGAAACACATTAGATTCTATTCTTTTCTTCATAGTCAGAAACAGAGACCTGTAAATTCTGACTCCTACATTGCCCCAAATGGATTAAACAGATTTTCTATCATCCTAGATATGGAACACCTATGAAAACTTTACTATGGTATATAATATGTAATTATATAATATATCATAATTATATCATAGTAAGAGCATAATATTATAATACAGTAACTATAGTACTAATATAAATTATAATAATAGTACTTATGTATATACAAGGTCTAAATTAGGATTTCCAGCTGGGCGTAGTGGTGCACGCTTGTAATCCCAGCGCTTGGGAGGCTGAGATAGGAGAATCGTGCAGGTTCGAAGCCAGCCTCAGCTACTGAGTGAGGCTTTCAGCAACTTAGTGAGACCCTGTTTCCAAATAAAAATATAAAATAGGGCTGGGAGTATAGCCCGGAGGTAGAAAGCCTCTGGGTTCCATCCCCAGTACCACCAAAAAAAAAAAAAAATTAGGATTTCCAGTCTATTTTAATACACCTATGTCAATTTCATTGAAATATTCACAAAATTAAAAATTTGGGACTCAATGGATCAACTTGTACCTTTCTCTACATTTTCACTAATTTAATGTCTACATAATTTTATAGTAAATTTACATACTGCAACATAATAAGTGATTATGTTTACTAACATAAAGTTTTAACAAATTCTTTTTAGAACTTTATTGGTGCAATATGATTAAATAGCATGGTGAGATTTAAGGTGCTACGCTCATATACATACACATCTCTTGGTGTGGTTCCCTCCTGGACCCATCCTGCTACCTGCCTAACATTTATTTTTAATCGACATAAATAATGTATATTGATTGTGAATAGGATGATATTTTGACATATTTATATGTTGTGGAATGGCAAAATTAAGCTATTAACATATTGAGATAATTAACATGCATTACTCAAGTTAATTAACACATGCATTACCTCATATATTTAATCTTTTTTGTGGTTAGAACACTTGAAATCTACTCTCCCAGAGTAGCTCTGTAATAGATTTCAAACTCATGTAATATGATACCTCCAACTTTGTTGCTGGGTTCAATATTGCTTTGGCTATTCAGGTTTTTTTGACTCCATACAAATTTTATGATTGTTTATTCTATTTCTGTAGAAACTATTATTGGAATTTTGATAGGTATTATACTGACTCTGTAGATCACTTTGGGTAGTTAGAATAGTGAAATAATTGTTCTGATAAGCAGAGTGTCTTTGTATATTCATTTATACCTTTAATTTCTTTTGCTATGTCTTATAGTTTCCAATAAATCTTTGACTTCCTACACAATGTTTCGATGAGCACTTCCATGCTTGCATTTTTATATTACTTGTATGATAATCTTAAATTGTCCTTGAATTCCTATTTTGCTAAGAGTAGTCTTCCTTAAAATGCTTAATTTTTTTTTAGTATATTAGGTTCAAAACAATTAAGAATACACTGCATTTGTGTGTAATGTCTTTTCTCACACCTCTAATACAGGCTGTTATTCCCATTAAACAGTTTGCACTGCTATGGTACATTTTTTACAATGAGCCAATATTAGGATTTTATTATTAACTAAAGTCTACAGTTTACAATAGGGTTTACTCTTTGTAAACTTCTATGAGTACTGAAAAATGCATGTTATGTATATCATTACTGTCTCATACAGAAGAGTTTTACTACTCTAAAATTAATCTTCTTATTGATCCATCCTTGGCCAAATACTGACAACCACTAATCTCTTCTTAAATATACTTTTATTGGTGCATTGCATTTGTACATCACAATGAGTTCCAAAGTGACACGGATGTACATGCACACAGCACTCGGTGCATTTCCCTCCGGACCCGACCCCACTCTCACGACTTCTCTGTGCCGGTCAGTGAGATTGGTGATGATGGCATCGGAAGCAGACACAGCGTTATTTGAACTGCTCTCTTCATTCCCTCCTCACCGGCCTTCCCGTGCCCTCTTCACCATTCCACTGCTCTCTACCCTCGTTGATCTTAAGTCACTTTTGTTTCCTATTTTCTCTCTAGCTTCCACATATCAGAGGAAACCTATGGCCCTGGACTCTCTGAGCCTGGCCGGGCAGGCTTAGCATGATATCCTCTAGTCCCACTCATTCCCCTGCAGATGACACAGCTGCCCTTCTCTGTGGCTGTGTAAAATTCCCTCAGGGTCACATACCACATTTTCTTTGCCTATCACCTGTTGACAGACACTGTCACTGCCTCCTGATTGTGCTCTTGTGAAGTGGGCTGCCACTGATCCTATGGTTGCCTTAACTGTTTTGCCTTTCCCAGGTTTCACATAGTCAGAAAAGCACAGTCTAAAGCCTTCTCAGATTGGCTTCTTTCATTCAGCACATCTTTGCAAGCTTTGATACCTCAGACCATGTTTCATGGTATGACTCTATCGGTTTGTTATGCAAACACTTATCCAAGATATCCTGGGTGCTTTGAAGTTCTGGCAATAGTGACTGAGATTGCTATAAACATTTACACTTAGGTAGTAAATGTTAGGATTTCTGCATGACTGTAAGTTTCAGAACCTTTGCTCATTTTTAATTGGTTTGTTTGTTTTCTTTCTGGTGAATTTTATGGGTCCTTTGTATACTTTGGATGCAATTCCTTTATTAGATATGTGTTTTGCAAATGTTTTCTCCCAGTATGCGCCTTGTCTTTTTTCTCTCTTAACTGCGTCTTTCCCAGAGCAGAAGTTCCATTTTTCTTTTATGGATCATGCTTTTAGCATTTTAACTAAAAAGTCACCGAGGTTTTCTCTTATCCTATCTCCTAGGAGGTCTATAGTTTTGTGTTTAATATTCAGTTTACATTTTCAGTGAAATTTTTGTGTCTAGATTGAAAAGTCTATGTCTAGATTGTTTTTTGTATGTGGATATCCAGTTGTTCTAGCATCATTTGTCCAAAAAACAAAGAAACTTTGTTCTCCATTAAACTGTCCTTTCTCCTGTTGAAGATGAGTTGACCGCATTTGTATGCGTTTATTGGGGGCTCGATATTCTCTTCCATGAATCTACTTGTCTCCTTCCTTGCCAAGGCTGCAGTACCTTCATTTCTCCAGCTTTGCAGTAAGTCTTGAACTCAGGTAGTGTCAGTCCTTCAATTTTGTTTTTCTTCAATATTTGGTTGACTACCCCTGGATGTTTTGCATTTTCTTCAGTGTAAGTTTGAGATATCCAAAAAATAATTTGCTGGGATTTTAAATAAGATTGCTTTAAATCTATACACAAAGTTGAGAAAAACTGAGATCTTGATAATGAGTCCTCCCATCCACAAGCATGAAAATGTGTCATTTATGCAGATCTTTGACTTCTTTATCTCTCTCTCTCTCTCTCTCTCTCTCTCTCTCTCTCTCTCTCTCTCTCTCTCTCTCTCCCTCCCTCCCTCCCTCCCTCCCTCTCCCTCTCCCTCTCCCCAGGGGTGTGTTCTACCTCTGGGCTATACTCCCAGTACCATTCTGCTTTTTTAAATCTTGAAACAGGGTTTCATTAAGTTGCTGTGGGCCCTGCTAAGTTGTTGAAACTTGTTTCAAACCTGTGATCCTTCTGTCTCAGCCCCCAAGGACTGGGATTATAGGCAAGTGCCATCATGCTGGGCTGATCATCGATTTCCTTCATAAGAGATTTGTAGTTTTACTCAAACAGATACTGCATGTTGTTAAATTCATATCTAAGTACTTTATTTTTATGGTGCTAATACAAATGGTATTGTGTTTTTAATTTCAAATTCCAGTTGCTCGTTGCCAGGACAAAGGAAAGTAATTGACTTTTTTGCATATTAACCTGTGTCCTGAATTTTGCTATAATCAATTCCTGCAATTAGCCTATTATTTCTGGGTTATTTCCTACATAGCCAATCATACTATTTGCAAATAAATAGTTTTATTTCTTCCTTCCCAATCTGTATATCAAAAGTATAGCTTTGCTTTACTCTTGGGTCTTAGCAGGAAAATACCTAGTATCTCAGTATCAAATATGATGCTAGCCTTAGGGTTTGTTTTGTTAGATGTTCTTTGTCAAGCAGAGGCAATCCTCATCTATTCTAGTTTGCTGATTTTTTTTTTATCATGAATGGGTATTTTCTGCATCCATTGTGTGACTATATAATTTTTTCTTCTTTATAGCCTGCTGATGTCATAAATTACGTCAATTGAATTTTGAATGTTGATTCAGCCTTGTAGACCTAGAATAAATCCCACTTGGTTGTAGTACATAATTCTTTTTATACACTGTTAAATTTTATTTGCTATGTTATGAAGATTTTTGCATTTATGTTCATAAGCAATATTGGGCTACAGTTTTCCTTTCTCATAACATCTGGTTTTGATGTTAGGGCAATGTTGGCCTCATAAAATGAGTTAGGAAGTATTTTTCTCTGTAACTATTTTCTGAAAACCACTGTAGAGAATTGGTGTAATTTCTAGCTTAAATGTTTGGTATAATTCAGATGAGTACACCTGTTCCTACTGATTTTAGTTTTGTAAGTTAGTTTGATCTAATTCCGTTAAGAGGTAAAAAGATATTCAGGTTTTCTGTTTCTCTCCATGTAAATTTTGTGTCTACATAGTGTGGATCTTGAATGGACCCCACAGGCCCACATGTTAAAGCCTTGATCCCTACCCATTATGCTATTGGAAGTGGTGGAACCTTCTGTATGCAAGGCCTTGTGGGAAGAAGGTAGGTCACTGAGAGTGTACCCCGTACGGGTATATTAGGATCCTGGCCCCTTCTCCTTCTCACTTCCCAGCTACTATAAGGTGAACAGCCCCCCCAGCACACGTCTACCACGATCTACCATGCCATCAAAGGACTAAACTAAGGGGGCCAATGAGTCATGGGCTGAAATATCCAATACTGAACCAAAATCACCCTTTTTTCTTTTTAAATTATCTCAGGTATTTTGTTACTATAATGGAATGCTAACAGTGTATTTTTAAAATCTAATCTATTTCATGTTTTTTTATATTTTTAACAATCAGAAGATATTTCATTAAGCAGTCTAAGCAAATAAAATAGGAATAAAATTATGAAAACTATTAGAAATGTATATATAGCTAATTAATATAATATTACTTTCATCACTTTGTGTTTGCAGTTGTAACAAAAATTATTTATGAAATAATAATTACCCTATAGCAAATGCCTATACACACTTTGAATATATATTATTAATAGTAAGTATGTCCATATTTAGAGTTTTTTTCATTGGTACACTATAATCTCACATCATAATGTGGATCATGTTGACAATGGAAGATATATTCACACAGTACTTGCTGCCCTTCCCCCTCACTGCGTCCCTTTTCTCTCCTTCCCAATACTGAGTGTCCATGTTATATTCACATGTATACACATATTTGAATGTAGCTTTTCTATTAATCAACTTCAGCCTTCTTCCTTTCCTACTCCTCCTTTCTGGCTTTGCTGAAGTTTCCCCTCCATTATCTGAAGTCCCTCTGGTATCCCCAATGCTCTCTAGCTTGGGCATATTAGGGAAAACTTATGTCCCTTCTCTTTCTGTGCTTGGCTAGTCTCACTTAACAATGTTCTCTAGGTCTTTCCATCTTCTTGCAAATGACATGATTTTGTTCTTATTTGCTGCTGAGTAGAATTCCATTGTGTGTATTTCCCATAATTTTGCAATCTATTCACCTGTGGATGAAGACCTAGGTTGGTCCATATTTTGGCTATTACAAATTGTGCTGCTATGAACACGGATATGCATATGTTACTGTAGTTCTCTGGTTTCGACCCCTTTGGAAAGATACCCAGGAGTGGTAGAGCTGGATCATATGGTGGATCTATTCCCAGTTTTCTCAGGAATCTCCACACTGTTCTCCATAGTGGATGAACTAGTTTGCACTCCCACCAACAGTGTAAAAGTTTCTCTTTCCCCACATCCTCACCAGCATTTGCTGTCATTTGATTTCTTTATGCTTGCCACTCCGATTGGGGTTAGATAGAATCTCAGCGTAGTTTTGGTTTTATCTCCCTGATGGCTAATGATGAACATTTTTTCATGTGTCTATTGGGCATCTGTATCTCACCGGTTTTTTTTTTGTTAAGTGTCTATTCAATTCATTTTCCCACTTCTTAATTGTGTTGTTTGTTTTGCTAATGTAGAGTCCTTTTTACTGTAAGAAGTTGCCCTGAATATTCTTTTATTATTCTTTTGATGACCAGGAATGGAATCCAGAGTGATTGGCTCTGTTTAACTTATGATATTAGCAATTTATATCTTTTATTTTTTCTTGGTTAGCCTGGCTCAAAGTTTAATAATTTCATTGATTTTTTTTTTTTTTTGGCGGGTCTGGGGGTGGAACCCAAGGGCATTCCTCCAAGCTACACCACCTGCCCTATTTTTTATTCTTTATTTTGAAACTGGGTCTCACTGAGTTGCAGAGGGCCCTACTAAGTAGCTGAGGCTGTCCACAAACTGCGATCCTCCGGTCTCAGCCTCCCGAATGCAGGGATTACAAGCGTGCACCACCATGCCCAGCTTTTATTGATGTTTTCTAAGAACCAGCTTTTGAATTTATTAATCTTCAATACTGATTTTTTAAATTTTTCTTTTCATTAATTTGTGCTCTAATTTTTACTTTTCTAATGCTTACTATGGGTTTAACTTGCTCTTTATTTTCTAAATTTCTAAGGTAGAAGCTTAGATCACTGAATTTAAATCTGACTTTTCAACACATGCTACTAATGCTAAAAATGTCCCTTTAAACAATGCTTTCATTTTATCTCACAAATTTTTGTAAGATTTGTTTTAGTTAGCTTTTCTATCTGTGCCCAAAACATCTGCCAAGCACAACTTAGAGGAAGAAATGTTTATTGGGAGCTGAAAGTTTCAACGTTGGCCCATGATTTGCTGGGTCCAAAGCAGAACTGGTTCACCAGTAGGGCATGGCAGAGGAAAAGCCACTACCACTTTATGGAGGCCAGGAAGCAAAGAGAGAGAGGGGAGAGATCCAGGAACGTATATAGTCCCTGCCACCATATTCCCAGTGACTGAGGTCCTGCAGCCCTGAATCGAAATGCACAACCTAACACCTGGGCTTCTCTGGGGAGCATTTTTATATCCAAATTATAATTAGTTATACTGCCTTTTAAAATAAGATATATTTTAATTCCTCTTGAGAATTTTTTAAAATCAGTTTCTCTTGGAATACATTGTTTAATTTCCAAACTTTTAGGGATTTTTCTAGCTATCTTCCTGTTATAATTTGTATTTTAATATTGTGTGGTCTGAGAATAAGTTTATTATAATTTATGTTTAAAAATTGTTAAAGACAGTTTTACTGTCCAGAACATGGTCTGTCTTGGTCAGTGTTCTGTATGATCTTTGGAAGAATTGTACTCTACTGTTTTTTATATAAAATGCTCTATAAATGTCAATTAAATTCAATTGATTGATAGTACCATTCACTTAAACTATATTTTTACTTATTTTCTGTTTCCTGGATTTGTAACTTATAGATAGAAGAGTTTAGTAAGGAAGGGATGTTGACATATAAAATATCCTTTTTAGTATCTTTCAAAATAGTCATTTTTCATTTGATTATTTAAAACAGTGAATAAATTAAAATAATTTATTAACCAGATCATATGATGGATCCCTTCAAAGTTTTCTAAGGAATCTCCACACTGATCTCCATAGTGACTGAACTAGTCTGAAAGCCCACCAAAGATGTAGAAGAGGTTCTGTTTCCACACATCTTCACCAATATTTATTGTTATTTCACTTCTTTATGATTTCCAATCAGAATGTAGTTAATAAATATGTAGTTCTTTATGTAGTCTAGATTTTAGTCCTCTGTCAGAGAAATATCTGGTAAAGATCTTCTCCCATTCTGTAGGTTTCTCTTTAGACTTATTAGTCAATTTAAGTTTTCTTTTCTTTTCTTTTTTTTTTTTTTTTGCAGTACTAGGGATGGAACCCAGAAGAATTCTACCTCTGAGCAACACCCCTAGCCCTATTTTTTTTCTTTATTTTGAAACAGGGTCTCACTGGGTTGCAAAGGACCTAACTAAGTAGCTGATGCTATCCACAGACCACAATCATCCTGTCTCAGCCTCCCAAATGCTGGGATTACAAGCGTGTGCCACCATGCCCGGCTTAATTTAAGTTTTCTATACTTACTTACTTACTTACTTACTTACTTACTTACTTATTCATCAGTTTTCTATATTCATTCATGCATTCATTCATTCATTCATTCATTCATTCATTTTTGCGGTACTGGAGATGGAACCCGGGGCATTCTACCTCCAAACTATATCCCCAGCTCTACTTTTTTTAATTCTTTATTTGGAAATAGGGTCTCACTGAGTTGCAAAGGGCCTCACTAAGTGGCTGAGACTGTCCACAAACCATGGCCTTCCTGTCTCAGCCTCCCGAATGCTGGGATTACAAGTGTGGGCTCTATACCTTTAAATCTCTTTTAGTCCGATATTTTCCAATAAGTAATAAATTAGAACCTTTGTACCAGTATTCTAGGTATTTAATTTCTTCTCGTTCTGAATATTGAATACTTATAACTTACTTAATTCTTCTTTCTTTCTTTCCTTCTTTCTTTTCTTTCTTTTTCTTTTGCCTTTCGCTGTGGAATTCTTTTTTGGATATATTACTGTTGAAATTCTATGGAGTTAATAATCACAACTTTTCTCTATCTATACCCAATTGCCAGAAAAAAAGCCAATCCTATTGTGCCGAATACGTCTTTTCACACATGAATTCTACATTTTCATCTCTAGCTATAATTTTTGCCCTATTTATTTAACATTTTAGTGCAGATGATAATAAAATATCTCAATATGTCAAAAATGAAAAAAAAAAAAACTTACCACTTCTATCTACCACTGTAGTCCAAGTGGCCATTATCTCTTAGGTGGACTGCTACAATGGCTACCAAATAGAATTTTCTTCTTCTACTCTTAATTATTTATAGTGTATCATCCACACGATAGCATTAACTTTTTATTTTAATTTTTTGCGACACTGGGGATGAAACCTAGGGGCATACCCAAGATACATCCCCAACCCTATTTTTTATTTTTAATTTTGAAACAGAGTCTCACTGAGTTGCAAAGATCCTCACAAAGTAGCTAAGGCTGTCTTTGAGTCCAAATGCTTGGATTATAAGCATGCGCCACCACGCCCAGCTCAATATTAACTTTTGAAAGACAGATTGCCATAGCCGGGCATGGTGGTGTACATGTGTAATCCCAAGTATTTGGGAGGCTTAGACAGGATGAACGTAGTTTGCAGACAACCTCAGCTACTTAGTGAGGTGTTCTGCAACTCACTGGAATCCTGTTTCAAAATAAAAGAATAAGACTTCCGGGAAGATGGCGACCGAGAAAAGCGGGGCTTAAGAGCCCTGCTAACAACCAATCTCCATTACCACAAAATCAGTGCCTTTCATAGCCAGAAAACACCATCACCAGAGAAACAAAAAAATCACCAGGCTCCAGAGAGAAAGCAGACTGAGAACAGAGCTCAGAGCCACAGAGGAGATACACCGGCCTCACGCCCGAGGACGCGGCAGCAGCGTCATATTGCCGGAGGCAGTGAAAAATTCACTGGATGGCTACAGCAAGCTGAGGTGAGCCGCTGCGGAACAGCCAGGTATGATTTTTCAGCACAGGAAACATCTGAAGCTCCCAGTGGCTGAGTTCAGCACACACTGCAAGGACTCAGAGTGGAATTCAAAACCAAGAAGAAATAAGCCAGCCTCACGGCCGAGGGCGAAACAGCGGCGCCATATTGCCACCGGCGGCAGCAGCAGTGAATTCAATGAGTCCAGTACAGCTCCATCTGCGAACTCAAGAACAGTGAGTCAAATTGCGGGCCACAGAGGAGAAATCCCAGTACTGTACTCCCTAGGACTTGACCCAGTGGGGGAGTGGCGGTGGCAGAGATATCACACCATAGGAGAACGTGCAACCTGGCACCCCCCATAGTCTAAAGCAGCCTCTATCGACTCCCTGGGTCAGAGACTCTGTGATACAACCCAGTAAAGGAGTAGTGGGGTCAGAGATACTACAGACTCGAGATCCAGAGCACCTTAAGCAAAGTCACAGTGACCCAAGGGAAGAACCCAGAGAAGGCACAAACTTCCAAAATCATGGGAAAGAGGAATAACACAAGAGCAATGAATGCCCACAACCCCACAACATCAGAACCCGATAAAACAGAAAATCAGAGATTGCTAGAAGATCAAATCAGGAAAATAACTGTAGAAATAATAGAGGTGTTTCAAAAAGAATTCAGAGAGAGCCAAAAAGAGATAAAGGATGCAATTAATGAAGTAAAGGCCTCAATTCAAAGCACAAACAGCCGATCAGACCACATGGAGAACAGAATCTCGCTCTTAGAAGATGATCATTCCAAAAATGAACGCATAGTTTCTAATCTAGAAAAAAATATCCAACAGCAGGAATCTGACATTGAAGAAATATGGGCCCATTTTAAGAGAGCTAACCTAAGAATAATTGGAATAGAGGAGGGAAAAGAAAGTGAAACCAAAGGGATCAACAATCTCTTCAAGGAAGTAATAGCAGAAAAGTTTCCAAACATAGAGCAAGAGGTTGATACACAGATCCAGGAAACTTATAGAACTCCCTTTAGACAGGATCGGAGAAGAGGATCCCCACGCCACATAATTGTCAAAATGGCCAATGTGGAAGCCAAGCAGAGAATCTTAAAGGCAACAAAAACAAAGGGCCAAGTGACATTCAGAGGCAAACCAATTAGAATCACTCCAGACTTCCCAAACCAAGTCATGAGAGCCAGAAGGGCTTGGAGTAACATATTCCAAACTCTGAAAGAAAACAACTTCCAGCCAAAACTGTCCTACCCAGCAAAACTTTCTATCAAATTAGATGGAAAAATAAGAAGCTTCCATGACAAACAGAAACTGAAGGAATTTATGTCTTCAAAACCAGCGCTAGAGAAAATACTCAAAGAGATTAACTACAAAGAAGAAATAGGTAACACACACCGGAACCAGAGAAACAAGATTTTCCATCCAACAGACAACTAAGATTGGTTATCTCTGCAGATTCATTATTTATGTTAGTCTTTTACCTATCTCTAAATTGTATTGTTTGCCTTTATTGTTGTTAATTTTTAGGATGTCTAGTTGGAATATTAATATACCTTCAGATATAGCATTTGGAAATATTTTATCCAATTCTATTAGTAACTTTTAACTCTGTTTACATTGTCTTTGATTATACAATATTTTTTTATTTTTTAGGGAGTTTGTATACTCTTTTGTTGCCTGTGGCATTGAAATCATATCCAAGAAATCAATGCCAATTTCAATGTTCTGAGGTTTTATGAGCCAGCTTTTCTTCTAAAAGTTTATAGTCTTAAGATTTATATTTAGGTCTTTTATCTATTTTGAGGTAATACTTGTATATGGGATTAGGTAAGGGTCCAATTTTATTCTTTTCCATGTAATTATTATTTGTCAACAATATTTAGTTAAAAGATTATTATTTCCACCACCAAATGTTCGTGGAAACCTTGTCAAAAATAACTTGACAATATAGGGAAGAATTTAGCTCTAGGCTTTTATTTAACTCCAATGGTTTATATATCTGCCTTTAGAACAGTACTACACTGTTTCAATTATTGTAGCTTTATATGGTTTGAAATCAGAAAATATATATCTTCTAGCTTTGTTCTTTTTCAAGATCGTTTTGGGTATCTAGAATCCATATTCCATATTAGGGTAGATTTTTTTCTGAAAAATAAATAAATATATGATAGTTTCACCTAAAAAATAGAAAAAAAATATTCTCTGATAAGAAAGAAAGCAAAAAGAAATATTGAAATGTTATCTTTAAGTCATCAAAAGCTTGGTATCAGACAAATGAAACTGTTATGTGAAATTATCATATTTAATTTTAGATAAATTGCTATAATACTAGATGTCAACCACTAAGCCAAGCATGGTAAGGAGGGATGGGGAGGGAATGGGGTGGGGATCGGGTGGGGGCTGACTGGGTGATGTGTGCATGTATGTCTACAAAAGTTTGTATCCCACTATGATGTATGAATACAGTGCACCAATAAAAAATAAAAATAAAAAAAATAAATTAAAAAATAAAAAAATAAAAGAATAAAAAATAGGGATGGGGGTATAGCTCAGAGGTAGAATGCCCCCAGATTCAATTCCCAGTATTACAAAATAAAATGGAAAAAAAATATTTCCCATACATTTTCTTTCCTGGAAAGAAAGTTTTTGTTCATGCTTATAACATTGCCTGGTATATAGCAGACACTATAAAAGCTTGTTGAATCAATGAGAGAATGAATGCATCTAATGTATTATTCTAATACCTTTTGTGTGTATGTGTGTGTGTGTGGTACTAGGGATGGAACTCAGGGGGATTCTACGTAGGAGCTACACCTCCAGCACTGTTTTATTCTTTTATTATGAAATAGGGTCTCACACTAAGTTGCAGATGACCTCATTAAATGGCTGTGAACCTGTCTCAGCCTCCCAAGTACTGGGGTTAATAACATGAACCACCATGTTTGGCTTTATTCTAATGCTTTTTGTACAGTTCTTTATAAAACTTAAGGGTTGTCTTTCCTGTACATCATGAACCCTAAGCCCAGAGAGTAAGTAATTTTTCTTTCTTTCCCAAAAAATCTACCAAACTAACACACAGTAGATACACAAGCATTATTTGTGCGGAGTAAACTAACAAACATATTCATTCTAAGAAGATGTGAGAGAGTGAGGAAAATCTTATGAACAAGAAAAGCTAATAATGCCAGCTGGATTATGTCACATATGGCAGAAAAAGAGGGAACTCTACAAGGAAATACCTGGAAGACCTTCTGATTCTTTCTACTCCTTTTCCAGCATAAAGGTTTCCATCTGCTAGGGAAAGTTTTCTGGAAACAGTAGCTTAGGAAAATACACAACATGTAGCTGTTATAATTGCTATGTTTATGTTGAGTTCTGGGTTAGCTAGTCTGAAACAGTCCTGGTAAAAATAAACCTTCGATGTGTTTTAAGCAATCAGTGTTTCCAATAAGCACTGTCGACATGACCTTTAGTGGTCTCCAGAACCTTTCCTTTACTAAGTATTTAACTGGCTGCTCAGCCCTATGGCTTCCCTCTCGCTTTCCTTTCCCTGCGCATTTTAAATGCTGAAGCAACAACAAAACACACAAAACGAGCTTCGTGAGGATTTCTGAACATAATTTGAACAGCCAAAAATACAAAAGTTGAGACAGGTTGTGGAACAAATGTCACTAAATAAAACATATTCCCTATATGCTAGACAAGTAGAAAGGAGCCTCCTACTCCAATTCCATTAACTAACTCCCATTCTTCTTACCAGAAACATTTTTGCAAAATTTTTATGTATGTTCTGTAATAATGCTAGTGTTTGAGAGTAACTAATTTTTTTTTTTTTTTTTTTTTTTTTTTTTTTGGTGGTACTGGGGGTGGAACCCAGAGGCTTTCTACCTCCGGGCTATACTCCCAGAGCAATTTTATATTTTATTTGGAACAGGGTCTAAGTAGCTGAGGCTGGCTTCGAACCTGTGCGATCCTCCTATCTCAGCCTCCCAAGCACAGGGATTACAAGTATATACCACCACACCCGGTTTTAACTAATTCTTAATAAACTGCCTAAGGTCATTCTGAAGTTCTTAACGTTCTTATTCAAAATTTCAAAGTCATTCTTAGGAACTTCAAGAATTCCTTTCCTAGTCAGGCATGGTAATCCCAGCATTCAGAAGGCTGAGACCAGAGGATCCCGGTTCACGGATAGCCTCAGCTATTTACTGAGCCCTCTGCAACTCTGTGAGACCCTGTTTCAAAATAAAAAATAAAAAATTGGGCAGGGGGGTATAGCTCGGAGGTCAAATGCCTCTGGGTTCTAGCCCCAGACCCGAAAAAAAAAAATGAATTCCTTTCCTCATTAAAAAGGGTCAATAGTAACATACAGTCAGCACTCTCTTATCTATAGGTTCCACATCATTGGATTCAACCAAACACGGATTGAAAATATTTTGGAGGGAAAAAATCACACCTATACTAAATTAGAATATAACAACTACCTACATAGCCCTTATATATGAGGTATTATGAGTAATCTCAAGATTTATTATACGCAAATAAAATACAACCACTACTTGATATAAGGGGCTTGTACATATGCAAATTTTGGTATCCATGTGGGATGCTGGAACCAATCCTTCATGGATTCCAAGAGATGGCTATAATTAGACATTACTGAATAATTTTAAAGGAATGAGCAAGAAAATAATGTTTTATAATGAATTTTGCTTTATGTAATTTTAGTGGTAACTTGAAACAAACAATCCATAGTCACCTAATGAACATGTATCTCAGTCTAGCAGCTCAACTAACAACATGGGTACACAAAGAATATTGCACTTTTTCTTACAAGAGAAAAATAGTACATCCAACCGATAGCTTTTTATCTCTCCTATAATAACAGTATAAATCAAATTTGATTTCTTCTCTTGTACCTACTCTCAAGGGAAGGTACCAACAAATACAGAAAGAGGATAAAAGTATGGGGAAAAGTAGGCTTTGGGGGACATAAACCATAGTTTCAACTCTAAAACTATATATTTAGTTAACATCAATTTCTGAATTCTAAAAGGTAACAGAATTTGCTTCAAAATAAAAGCAATCAAGCCGGGCATGGTGGCACATGCTCGTAATCCGAGCATTGGGAGGCTGAGACCGGAGGATCACGATTCACAGACAATCTGAGCTACTTAGTGAGGACCTCTGCAACTCAGTGAGACCCAGTTTAATAATATAAAATAGGGCAGGGGGTATAGTTCGGAGGTCGAATGCCCCTGGGTTCCATCCTCAGACCCGCAAATAATAACAATAACAACAACAATAATAATAATAATAACAACAAATAAGATTAAAAACAATCAAATAACAGCAATAATAAAAACTCAAACCATATAGGTTAATCTTTATGTAAGAATATATCTTCTTAACATTTTAGATATTGTCCTCTTAATTTTTCTGATTAATATCAATTTAAAGCTCACATGGTAATAATATAAAGGAGTTTATTACAGCTTTAATAAGCTAAAGCATTTACCCTCCAGAAATTCATCAACCATTAACCTTTCTTCTGCTCTATGTAGTTTTTCCCATCTGAGCTAATATTAGATCAAAAACAAATGTTGTGGCCTTGTAAAATAATTGTGAAATTGCTAACAATACCAGCAAGGGAGGGAAATTCCTCATTAAAAGTTAAGATTTTGCTGGACATGGTGGCACATGCTTGTAATCCCAGTACTTGGGAGGTTGAGTCAGGAAGATTGCAGGTTCATGGCCAGCTTCAGTACTTAGTGAAGCTCTCACAACTTAGTGAGACCCTGTTTCAAAATAAAGAATAAAAAAAGATGGGGCTGCAGGTATAGCTCAGAAGTAGAGTGCCCCTGGGTTCAATCCCAGTTCTGAAAAAAAAAAGTTAAGATTTTAAAAATCAAATACAGAGTGATGGGAAGAGCTAAGTAGAAAATCTTAATTAAACTGATGGCAGGCATGACCATGATTGTTTAGACCACAACTTAGAACTCTTGAGTGTGATGGGATTGACTTAGAAAAGAGTCATGTTCAAGTACAACATATAAGGAAGGACTCAGAGGACACAGTTGAATACTTCTGTAGTTTTTTAAGTTTAAACACCAAATACTAATGCTGGCATTGGCTTTTACAAGAAAATTGAAAACAAAACTCTTCATAAGTACTTATTCTTAAGAGCATGTTATAAGTTATCTGAGGAAACGAAGCCATGCTAATACAATGTTCCAGACTATGCACACTTGAAACTGTCTATATTACTGTAGAGCTTCTTACCTTAAAAGTTGTGGTGCCATAGAGTTTGGTGGTGTGAACTGTTTCTGGAAGCACATTGGTGATATTGGTGATGAATTCTTCCAAGTACTTACAGGATTTCTCCAAGTGTGTTGTATTTATAATAATTTGGACAAGCTGGAAAATAATAAGCACAGGTAAAAGAATCATTTGATCACTGGCCAAGGATGAATGGCTCAGTTCGAGTCTGCTGGTACAAAATAAATGAAAGACATGATGGCAGAGGCCTCCACGTCCTGCAAAGACGTGTTAAGGCATGGACTCACACATCCTTTCTTAAGAAGATTTCTCTGGTATTCCCCAAACATTTTTTATTTCTCTGTATATAACAATACATAGAACTCAATTTTAAAAAAGAGGAGGAGGAAGAACAATAAGACTAAGGTAAGCGTTGTGTCACATGCCTGTAATCCCACTACTTGGGAGGCAAAGTCGGGGATTACAGGTTTGAAGCCAGCCTCAGCAATTTAGCAAGGTCCTCAGCAACTTAATAATACCCCCCCCTCACACACACACACACACACACACACACACACACACACACGAATATTTTTTAAGGCTGAAAGCGTAGCTGGAACATAGAATACCCTAAGGTTCAATATTCAGTTAAAAAAAATAGACTGATAACAAAAGGTGCTACTCTTTAGCATAGTATCAACCAATAAATGATTGCCAAATGAATTAAGCAAATAAAATTCTATTAAAAGCTAGGCGTGGTGGCACACGCTTGTAATCCCAGTACTGGGGAGGCTGAGACAGGAATGCAGGTTCCTGGCCAGCCTCAGATACTTATTAAGGCCCTCCACAGCTTAATGAGATTCTGTGTCAAAATAAAGAATAAAAAATAGGATTGGGGTCTAGCATGGAGGTAGAATGTCCTTGGGTTCTATCCCGAGTACAGCAAAAAAAAAAAAAAAAAAAAAAAAAAAACCAAGAATAATTGATATAGCAACAAGAAATTTCAAAATTAGGCATGATGAACAGAGAGATGTTAGACTAGACTGCAGTATATTAACAAACTACATTAGTTAATGGAAGAAAGAACATGGGCATTGAAATCAGAGACACCAGGAGATTCACTCAACAAATTACTGATTTTAAGGAAGCTTCTTAACTGTTCTAAGTGTGTTCCCTTATCAGTAAAATGTTAAGAATAATTTGTGACCCACAGGGTTATTGTGAAAATTAGTTATTCTGTTACTAATACTCAGTGGTAGAGTGCCCAATACACATGAGTCCCTGATTTCAAACCCCACTACCACACATACACATGCACACACACACACACACATACTCCAGAGACAGTATTGGTAAGTCAAATTATCATGCATATATTAATTGTGAAAGATGATAAGAAACTATAGTAATTATTACCAACACAGAATTAAGAACTTCACAATTCAAATGTATATAAATATTACTTTCATCTTACTATCATAGTAATGAAAATTAAGTGATTTTTTCATCAATCATATAACTAACTAGAATTATAAAAATCCAAGTTATCTACTTTGAAATTATGGAGTTATCTAAGTGTGTTTCACAGGGCCTATTAGCCTAAGCATGAGCTGGCAGCCCCGGGGTCCCGTAGGTCTGTGTACATTTGGCTGAAATGTCAGGTTTGGGGTCTGCTATCAACCAGAACTCTCCATGCTTCATTCAATTCTACTCTTTATGAAAAAAAAAAAAAACCAAAGAAGTGGTATCTACTACTTGTTTCTTAACTACAGAAGTAACATTAAGTATTCATATTCCCAGAAGTCTAAAGGAATGGAATCTTCTCTGTCTCTTTAACTTCTCATTTTCATAAGAATGTCTGGCAGCAGGTAGGGAGAATTTTAGAATACAAGGCTATGGTTACTCTCGTGCAGTGATGGATGATCACGAGCCAGGACGAGAGAGAACAGACGCCACAATGGAGAAACTGGAATTACAGAGCAGGGAGGTACTAAACATACTACCACCAGATGAGATTTAAAACGGTGTTTAAAAGTTTAAATTACACTTCAGCAAAATCACTGTGTCATGCTGTGAAATATTAAAAATCTGAGGAAGGCTATAATCAAAAAAGAACATTCTCACCTATTCCACAACACCTAGCGTGGGGCTACAGCACATGGCTCATTCGCAAAAACATAGGTGTCAGCTCATAATGACCATGCCTTTGTAATGAGCTGCACTGTGGAAAAAAGCAACGTTCCGCGCTAATAAGGATCAGCCTGAAGATCTTAGAAAAACAGCTATGTTTGAAACCAAACGAAGCAGGCAAGGACACAGAGATGCAGTTCCTGCGAAATCTCCCTCATGAAAAACTACGGCAACAGTAGGGCTAGATCTCCAAATTATTCCCCAGAATTCATCAGACAAATCTGTATACATCAACAACCTCTTTAGATTCATCAAAGTATGAATTTGGAGACTTTTAAAGTTTTGTATCAGAGACTACTACTCGCTTCTAAAATTACTCTAAACATTAGACTTTTAACTTTTAAGTGCTCTAGAAAAAAGTTCCACCCAAGTTAGCAATTCAACACCCTCATGCTTTCATTATGTTTCTCCTACAGAGAAGGACGAAAATCATTTAAAAATATTTAAACTGTCTAAATTAAATCACTCTTCTTCCTGAGTTAAAGCAGCCTATTGGCAAGGTTGTCTTGATGTGGAAGCAAGAAAAGTAAGAGAGTTAATTTGGAGAATTTCTATTTTAAAATCAGCATTGCTTATAGGGAACATATTCTGTCTATCAAAAGATATTCTAATAATAAGGAGAAATTGTGTCATGTTATCGAAATAAAGAACAGTGGCAGTCAAAGAGAAAATTGTCCTGTTTTGTAGGATACTGGCAGTTAAAAAAAAAAAAAGGAGGTGGCTTCACTGGGTACAGTAGTAATTTCCCATGACTTTTTAAAAGATCTGTCAACACAAAAGATCAACATGAATTACACCAATTGGCTGTCAGTCACTTTTGAAATGTTTCATTGCTGAGCACAGAATAGACTATTAAAACACTCTAGGATTACAGTAGATACCATGTCATTTTCAGAGGGAATATTGTCTGTTAATGAGGTCTAAGTGATCTCTACTTCTGAATGACAGCTACCAAAATCCTTACAAGGGCATTTATAAATACAAAGCCAGAGCTTTGGGGGTAATTTTGAACTTTAGGATGAAATTAAGCAATTTCAGATATCATCTTTCATTGGAATTTGAGCTCTTTTGATGATCTTTTTAATCCCCAATTCCCAATCCAAACTGTCCTTAAAAATTGTTTCAAGGACAATCTAAACTGTCCTAAAATTGTTTTTAACACATTACATATTGCTTATCTCTTATACCAAGTTCTATAAAAACTGTTCAGAAAAAGAAAATATTATAAAACAAACAGCCACCTCTCACCAGTAAATGGCAGAAGTCACTTAAGTTAAAAACCAAAGGGAATCAGAAAAAAAATTTTGAGTCACCTTCCTAATACCAAAGAGAATCTACTGTGAAAGGAACAGTGTACACTGTGGAAATCTCGTCTTCTCCTACCCTCCTCCAAACACCCCAGTGGAACACAAACCATGATGTCAGATGTTCTATTTTTAACAAACTCCAGAGAAGAAAATGTCCTGTCATCTTCAGTAGTATAAGACTAAGCCCTAAATTCCAAATAGAGGTTTCCGTTCCCATCTATGGATTACTCCTAGAGTATATGTAACTACTCATGTTAGCTTGTATTTAACTTGTATGTGTTTAGCTTGTATTCAAAAACAGAGAACCCAGTGCACTGAAACTTCAAGAGGACTAACCCAAAGCAAGAAAACACACACCTCTGATGCCTCCAAACTGTCACATTTGCAAAGACAAAAAAAAAAAAAAAAAAAAAACTAAAGAGCAGCATTATTCTCATTTACAAAAATGAATTACCCCTAAGACTTCAGGAGACTTTATTTCTTCTTCACCACAGCCAGGGTATGAAAAGCTAGGTCAACTTCTCACTTCCTACCATTTCCAAGACTAAAACATCAAAACCTATTAAAACACACAGATCTGCCAGTTCCAAAATAAAAGGTCTAATACAAAGTTCTACTTTAAAGACTTAAGTGTAAAATATTCTAACACAATGTGAGCAATACCACTGCTGTTAATACAGCCAGAGTTGAGTGGTATGTGAAAGACAAATAAAAGGCTAGAGCCAAAGGGTCATGAATCTGAATGATGCTAAAAACAAAGGATAAACGCAAAGCACTGTCACTTCTTCAGATTTCCTGGGGCACTGCTGTGGTTATACAAACACAACTTCCCAATATGCTGGCATTGATAGTAACAATAGGAACTCTCGACTTCTTTAACTTTGCCCTGAGAAACAACCTATTTACTTTTTTTCTTTCCCTCTTTTCACCAGTTAAGAGCCTTCTATGCATCAAGGGGTTGGGATACAGCTATACACCACCATACACACAAAGTACCTGGTTTCATAAAGATTATAATAAATATAGATACATATAAACGTAAAGAAAATATTCATACTGCCATAAACACTGTGCATAGAAAAGAGAATAAGGGGCAAAACAGGGATGATAGTTCATTATTTTGAAGTAGGGTGACCAGGAAAGGACTCTTTAAGAAAATGACATGCGTATGGCAACTTAAAGGTATAAATGTTTCTATAATCTATATTATATATACTAGTTTTAACCCAATATATATCTTAAAGTTTTCTATTAACTCTATGTAGGGAAGGGTGCTAGAGATTTAACCCAGGGGTGTTTTACCTCCAAGCTATGCCACAGCCATATTTTATTCTTTATTTGGAAACAGGGGCTCACTAAATTGCTGAAAGTCTTGAAAAAGTTGCTGAGGCTGGCATCCAACCTGTTGATCTTCCTGTACTGTGGTCTCCTAAGTACTGAGATTACAAGCATACAACACTATGCCCAGCTATTAATATACTCTTCATGAAGAAGTGGGATTTCCTTTGATTCATGTTAAAACTTTATTTCAAATGTAACTATACTGAAATTAATAATCTGCTTTGTAATTTTTCTCTCCATCATAATATTGTTAATTATTGGAGAATGAAAAAAGCAAAAGATTAGAATTTTTAAAAATCATTCAAAGCTTATTTTCATCTTATTTTAAAGGAAAACTTATTTCAAACTTATCTCAAAGCTTATTTCAAAATTCTTACTGGTGACTGACTAATCTCACTTAGCTAGGGATAAAATGGGTCCTAGGAGGAACTCTAGAACAAGTAGTAGAAATATAGATGAGCAAATAAAGTGACCTAACTGAGGGGGATGGAAGGGGGAAAGAGGGACATTCCCTAATTTACATGATGTACATTCACAAACATATCAAAGTCAATCACTAAGCCAAACATGAGAAGGAGGGAGGGGAAGGGAATGGGGAAGGGCTAAATGAGTGATGTGTGCATGTATGCCTCTACCATCTTGCACCCCATTAAGATGTATGACTACAATGCACCAGTAAAAAAAAAAAATTCTTACTGGTTATATGGCCTTAAATAATTACTCATATTCACTATCTTTTGTCATCTTAAAAGTGAAATATGACACCAATGTCATATCAAAGAAATGATAAATGTATTCCAGATAATTACATGTAAATGATAAGGAATCAAGTATAATGTAAACCCAATTTCCAAGAACTCTTACTGATATGGCTTGTTTTTTGTTATTGGTTTGTTCTGTTGTGTTTGTTGTTTTGTGTGTGGCACCGGGGCTGATCCCAGGGGAATTCTATCTCCGAGGTACACCCTCAGCCCTATTTTTTAAATGTTGCTGAGGCTCTCACTAAGTTACTGAGGCTAGTGTTGAACTTGAGATTCTCCTATCTCAGAACCCAAGTAGTAGAATTACAGGCAAGTACCTCCATGCGCAACTAGTTTATCTTAATGAGATATCTCATTCTCATCTTCTGGCTTCTTCTTAATTCAAAAATTCTGTTTTCTACTAACACTGACATTGCTGCCTGCCCAGATCTCTTAATGATACAACCAGTTTGTGTTGACTATTTACTACTCAAAGTACTAGCATGTTCATTGAATCCTCACAACAATACTACGAAATGCATGCCATTGTTCCCAATTTACACAAAAAGCTAAGTAATTCACCCAAGAACACAACTAATCAGAGAAGGGCCAACTGGAACCCACACATCTTTGTTAGGATAGATATTCTCAAACAGATCTCAACTGTTCTTTCCACAGACCTGGAAGAAGCAGCCTTAGAAAAACCGGTGCACTGGCTGAACACAACAGGGAGAGTCACATAAGGTGTGAGAGAGAACTGAAAGGGGATGTTGAACTGACCTAACATGTGGAAGCAAAGAAGCCATGAAAAAAGCAGGAAGACAATATGCACAGAGAAAATGGAAAGAACGTAAGACAGAAAAAGAAGAAATTACTTAGCATCTAACCCCAAACAAGACAACCAGCCAGACAGACATTAGCTTCCAGGAACTTAGTCCAAAAGGTTATATTCTGAAGGAGGATTCTACAAGCTTTGTATGCTTGTAATGGTTCCATTATTTGAGTAGACTTCTGCTCCCTGACATAGACCATTCCTAAGTAGAACTAGTTTCATGTTGTTATGCGCCTCCTGTAAAATCTCTATCTTTGTTAAAATGGAATAATTAAATCAATATGAAAGGCAGTACAATCCAGTAAAAGTGAATCATTAAAAAAAGATTTATGTCTCATTTCTACTATTTTGCTAGCTGTATGACCTCAAGCAATCTCCCTGAACTTTAATTATGCTTTCTATAAAATGGGAATAATAATACATGCCAAGCCTGCTTCAAATGTTACTGTACTGAATGAAACTGTATTTGTGAGTGGGCTTTGAAGAATATAAACTGCTCCACAAATGTTACCTATTATGATGATGATTCCAGATGTGAAGAACTCACTTTAGTTACTCGTAAGGATATAATGTCTCCTCTCTCTCCAAAGGCAGTACTATAGCTATTCAAAAATGTTCTGGTTGGTAAGGGGGAAAAAATCACATGTGCACCACCAAAATAACCACAAGAAATATGTTCACTTATATGCAAATATGCTGCTGCTGATGAAAATACATTTGCCTAAAAATACCCAATGATTTAGGAATAACATCCAACATTCCATGAGAGTGCCAAGAACCACAGTATGGTTTTTCCTTGATAAGTTCCAACTGGTTTTCCTATCATTAGCTGACTTGTACAGTGTCCTTATAAATGACAATGGGGTTGAGAAACCCCAACTGAGAAGCAAGGACTTTCTCTTCAGCAGTCACAGTAAACCCATGGCAAAGCCACAACCAGACTCAAGAATCTCTTGAGGCCAAAGCTGCTCCTAGCAGACCATGTCCTTATAAGCCTATCTGTTTATAAAATACTGTAAAACTGGATGGCATAAGAACTGGATATCAAGAATCATAGATGTGGGAGTATAGCTCAGTGGCAGAGTGTCTAGCATGTGTGAGGCCTCAGTTCAAACCCCAGCACCACACACACACACACACACACACACACACACACACACACACAATGATAATGAAGAGACAGTCCACAATATAAATTATAAACTACCCAAACTAGTTGAATTGAGAAAAGAAAAACAATACAATTGAACAAAATAGAAGATTTTCTAAGTTAAATCATTTCCAGGGGAATAATTTCTATACCAACCCCTCCAAAAAAGAAAAAGAACATAAAAACCTAAGACATAAGGCAAGAATCCCAAATCACGGCTCAAGTGGCTTTCAACTTTAAAAATAGTTCATCATAAGTAGATCTCAATCACTGTCTAAGTTCTTCCTTGTATTATTTTTTTTATCTTAATACAGAGGGGGAAAAAAAAGTCACTCCAAAATCAGAAGTAGATGCTCACCTGGCTTCCAGCTGTCTTTACCTACACGTCAGTATCATTAAGCACTGGTTGAATTTCACCATAATCCTTGACAGTATATATTTTTAAATGTCAGTTTTGCCTAAAGCAACTGACGTTCAAACTACACCACCTCCATAGGTAAAACAGATGGTCAACAGCCTTTCCCTTTTCCTGTGGAAAAAATCTCTCTAAGCTCTCACTTTGGGCACTTGGCTTCAGTGAATACAGGTTGAAAGTACCAGGCAATTCTGGGTCTCCAAGAAAAAAGGAACTCCCTATCTCTCTCAGTCCTGGACCTGTACACAATGAACTGAACCTTCAGTTTGCCGAGATGCTATTCCCAACAGAAGTATTTGGAGACTGCAAAAACTATCGCCTTTCTCTCATGTCTCTTCAAACCCAAGTCCCCAGTCCTTTTGCCAGATGGATTACATGCTAATAGAGTAATTTACCATTCACATACATAAAATACTATAAAAATAAAGGCTGACACTAACACTAAGGGCTATAGTGTCAATATCGTTGGCAACAATGATTGATGCAGGCAAAAGGTGAGTTCACATTCTATGTTGTTAGAACATTTGGATAGAAATTTGATGTTGACTATATTTTTACAATAAAAAATTATATAATTGATGGCAAGTAATACACAGTCATCTCAAGAACACTAGGAAGTAAATAAATCCATTTAATCTAATGAAAACAGTAAAAGGGTGACAAAGGTAACTTTTTAGAAAAAGCAAAGAAATTCTCAAAAGCAACCAAAGAACAACATATTTCATTTTTCACTCTCATCATTACCAGCCTATCAGGATGAGGAAGGTAAACCATGGAGAAAGTTAAAATCAATTCACACATAAGGCCCACAGTTTAGGCCATTTGTTCACATACTGGCGCGGCTGCCTTCATTAAGAACAGCTTTACCTCAGTAAGCCCGATATTCTTTCGTTTAATGACATTCTGCAGAGAGTTGCTCAGAGTCCTGGTTAGCAACAGGTTTGTAGATTTACGAATCATGTCATCAACTTCGGTGGAGCTGAAAAAGAAGTGTCAAGGGTCAACCACACGAGGTAGAATTATTTGGGCAAACAGGGTGCCAGTGGTGCTTGTGGAAATAATAATAAAATGATAGTAGTATTAGTAGTAACAGCAGCATAATACTTTGTGTCAGAAAGTATTCTAAGTTCTGTAACAAACTCTTTCTTATGTTTGCCAAAAACATTTGAGTTGCTTTCATTTTTTTTTTTTTTTGTTTGTTTGTTATTCTTTTGTGGTACTGGGGATTGAACCCAGAGGCCTCTACCTCCAAGATAAATCCAAAGCCTTATTTCATTCTTTTCTCTTTTTTTTCTTTCTTTCTTCTTTTTTTTTTTTTTCAGTACTAGGGATGGAACCCAGTGGCATTCTACCTCTGAGCTACACCCCCAACACTATTTTTTATTCTTTTATTTTGAAACAGAGTCTCACTGAGTTGCAAAGAGCCTCTCTAAGTGGCTGAGGTTGTCTGTGAACCATGCTCCTCCTGTCCCAGCCTCCCAAATGCTAGGATTACAAGTGTGCACCACCATGCCCAGCTGGACAATTTATTCTTTAACATGCTATACATGCACATGTATCCACAGAGAAGAAAAAAATTTAAGTCCATATATAAGCCAGACATGGTGGAAAATGCCTGTAATCCCAGTACTAAAAGAGGAGGATCACAAGTTCAAGGTCAGCCTCAGCAACTTGGCAAAACCCTGTTTCAAAATAAGAAAGGCTGGGGGTATTACGCTGAGGTAGAATATCCCTGGGTTCAATTTCTAGTACCAAAAAAGAAAAAAAAGAGGGAGAGAGAAGAAAGAAAACCTATATAAAGAGTGCAATTACTTGTGGTAGCGTTTAGGGGTCTTTCACATTTTTCTAATTTGTACATGTCTCTCTCTCCCAAATTCTTAACAAAGATCTAACTTTATAATGTAAAATCACAAATCTATGTGTGTGTTTATTACATTTGTTGAAAGTCAAGAACAAATGCAAGGTCATTATTTTATCATAAGAATGCCATTTACTTAATGTTTTAAGCAATCATTCAGAGCCAGGTGTGGTGGCACATGCCTACAATTCCAGTATTTGGGAGGCTGAGACAGTATAATTGCAAGCTCAAAGCCAATCTCAGCAACTTAGTGAGACCCTGGGTTCAATCCTCAACACCCCCCCCAAAAAAAACTTTAAAAACACCAGGTGCCATTACATGGGAGGCTGAGACAGGATTGCAAGTTTGAGGACAAGCAACTTAGAGAGATCCTGTCTTCAAATAAAAAATAAAAAAGAGCTGATGATATAAAAGCTCAGGTAAAGCAACCCGGTGTTCTATCTCCAGTACTACAAAAACATTAATTTAAAAAGGAATTCAATAAGAGTTTAGTGTCCCCAAAATTATGCAATTACATATTTTTATAATGATTTTCAGCATCTTCTGTCCAATGAAGGAGATAAAATTCTTGCAGAACAAACTTTTATTTAAGAGAACGATTATACTTCAAGCTACATAAATATCTCAATCCAGTTTTTTTGAGAGCCTTGTATCTAAAAGAAGTAATGTTTTTATCAATATTGTCTAATATTTCTATATTGCCTAATATTAACCCTTATCCTAGAACAGGTATGGTTGACAAAATGATCTCTGTCCCTCCAGTTACAGGATACATAACTCTAAGATGGAAGGTAAAGGTCAATCAAATAGTAAAACACAGCTATAAGATCTTTTCATTTAAAGTGTCAATATAAAACACATCAAAGGTATTTTAGACAAAATCTTAATATAATATTCAAGCAAGAAAAAGGCATCTTAATAATTTACTCACATTATCCCTTGACCACAGTACTTTCCCTTCAAGAAGGTAGAAATTGGAAAAGGCCATTTTGCAAAGATTTGTAATAATTTTTTGAAGATTTAAAGAAGTTTATTAGAAAGATAGAATTGCAGAAAATAGAAATACAGCTCCATACCAGACTGGCATGGAGGGGTGACTTGAAATGAATACACCTGATTTGTTATAATTTTTATGCAGTAATATACCCATCAATACTCTCGAGGCTATTCGCTGATAATAAGGTCATTTGGTCAGTGGGGTAGGGTGGAGGCTATGGGCGGGGGATGGAAACCCAGGGGTAAAATGTCTTGATATGTAACTTTGAAAGACAATGTTATTTTCAAGATAAATTTTCACTGGGGATGAGGTTCAGCGGTAGAGTGCTTGCCTAGCATGCACAAGGCCTTGGGGAGGGGAGGGCCTTTCTATTAAAACAGTCTCATTTTCAGAGAAAAAGGACAAATTAAGTATACAAACCCCATTTCTCTTTTCACAGGTAAATAGCTATCAAATGAGTAACTCAAACTAGTTCCCAGTATGCTTATTTTCAGAGTAGCCTACCATATTATACTTATCATTCATTCATAATTTCTTTTTCGTTTTATTGATTTAGGAACAAGAAACACCATGTTAAACAAGATAGCATTTTCTCCCTACAAGAAGCCTGTTAGAACAATTGTGTTCTGGCTGGTTTCTCAATTGCTCCTATATATCTCTAGTACTTAGTTTACTGTTTATTCAATTAGATTATATAATACCTAAAGATGGACACCATATTTTTAGGGTCTTAATGTCTTCACTACCAAGTAGAAACTTTTGGGAATGGTTGCTGTGGATGAAGAAGTCATGACAGCGAGTCACAAACATATAATGAAGATACTAATAAATTATCTAAATGTAAAAGGAATCTTCACTACTTAGTAGTGAAGATATTAACAAATAATAGATTAAGCATGACGTATGATATATAAGCCAATAAATTAACAAAGAAATAAAGAATCCAACATTCTTGTACATGCAGAACTTATGTCCAGGAGCAGAGCAAGAGTAATGTTTCTAAAGGATCTTATCTGCTACTTCCCTCTGGCCTTAAAATTTTATCAAGTAGAATTTTTAAATTGTGTGTTATGCTGCAATATTCCAGTAAATCCTAATAGAATGTATTAAAATATAAAGCCCTAAAGAAAAGAGTAGAGATTAAGATAGGTAATATAACTTTTTAAATTTATTCAAACGCTACCACCTTTCATTTTAACCATGACTATAGATAGTTCCATGCACTGAAGGGCTAACATTATGGCTTCAAAAATCAGAGTGGAAGAGAATATTAAAAGATTTTCAGAATTTAGAGAGTCACAATCTTAACATTAGTTTCATTTCTACTGTTTCATATTATACCTTAGATGAAGATCTTCTGAAAACTTCAGACATGCGTAGATAAATTCTTTAATTTGGTTGTAAACTTTTGGCACAAATTCAGAGAAAGGAAACTTTTTTGGGAATGATTGCTGTGGATGAAGAAGTAATGAAAGTGAGTCACAAACATATATTGAAGATACTAATAAATTATCTAAATGTAAAAGGAATCTTCTTTCATACTCAGAACTGCCTGTTAACCAAGCTCAAATTTTAGATAATGTCTCCAAAAGTCTTCTGATTCTAAAATAAATTAAATGTATTTTTTCCCACTATAGTGCTGGAGATCTGACCCCGAGTCATTCTACCGCCAAGCTATATTCCCAGCCATTTTTAAATTCTTTTGTTTTGAAACAGGGTGTTCATGGGTTGATGAGAGTCTCACTTAATTGCTGAGGCTGGCCTTGAACCTAAGATCCTTCTGTCTCAGTCTCCCAAGCACTGGGACTGCAGGTGTGCACCATCATGCCCAAATTTAAATGTAAACTTAAATAAAACAGTAGTACAAACGTTCTTTAACATGTGAAAATCTAAACAAATCATGGTATGTACTCAGCAATAAAAAAGAATGAACTATTAATATATTCAACAACTTGGATGACTCTCAAAAGCCTTATACTAGTTAAAGAAATCAGTCTCGATGGGTATATATGGTATGATCTTACCTATATGACACTCTAGAAAATGCAAAAGTAGAAAGAGACAAGATTGATGGCTTCCAAGGGTGGGGATGAGGGCAAAGGAGGATTAGAAAGGGGCACCATGGGCTTCTCACTCTCAACATTATCCCTTGAATGTGCCTCTGCTTTCCTAAAGAAATCTCTGTATATCTAGAGAAAAGGTGAGAGGGACAGCTTGAGGAAATCTGGGGAATGATAGAAATGATCAACATTATTATTATAAGAGTGAATATATGACTCAATTGACTGTCAAAACTAGAGAAGTAGCCGGGCGTGGTGGCGCACACTTGTAATCCCAGCATTCAGGAGGCTGAGACTGGAGGATCACGGTTTGCGGTCAGCCTCAGCTACTTAGTGAGACCCTCTGCAACTTAGTTAGACCCTGTTTCAAAATAGAGAAAAAAAAATTGGGCAAGGGGGTGTGGATCAGAGGTGAAATGCTCCTGGGTTCCATCCCCAGACTCGTAAATAAATAAATAAATAAATAAATAAATAAATAAGAGAAGTACATACTGTAAAGGGTAAATTCTATTATATGTTTGTGAGAGAAACATATAATTATTAGAGTATAATAAAAGGAAATGCCCCCAGGAGTCCTCTATACTCTTCAGAGGTGATAGGGCCCAGTGCCATCTACTGATTCCAAAATCAGAATTCTGTTCTTCTAAGCACCAAAAAGAGTGCTTTGAAGGAGGCTTAGAACTCTAATCCACTAAGCAGAAGCTTATCAGTTTCTATGAACCCAATCTGATGAAAGCTTTTAGAGGATGTCAAAACAACTAGCGATGTTGGTCTGAAAGTATTCCTTACCTTTTCCAGCTCTGTATCTTGGAATGGGAATTGGCCCACCACTTTTTTATACATGTCTTCGCTTGTTACTGGGATGGGACTGTAGTTGTCAGAATCAAGTATGTTTCTGTAAAAATAACAATGGAAGACAGGGGATAGGGAGGGATGGTGGGTTAGTCACAAGTCATTTGCAAGTGAACTCCAGTGGCTGTATATACACCACAAATTCAAAAACATTGCCTAGTCCCTACTGTATTCCTTGTACTGCCATTTGTTCTGGAGTAAAATCATCTTTTAAAGAAGACAGAAAGAAAACTATGCTCTGAAACAAATGAAACACAATGATAAACATGATCTCCCACTACTTGAGATTCACAAATGGGACAAAATTTTAAGGCAAATGAGAAAAAAAACAGTGAAAGAATGTATGCTTGAGAGGAAAAAAAACACAAATTGGTTCCTTTAAGCTTAATTAAAGATTCTTGATTTTGACTCTGTTTTTAATCCTGTACTCGATATTCTAATTCTAATGTTTGATACTGGCAGAAAGGAAAAGTAACTTCTATAATAAATCCAAATTATGTTTATTCCATCATCCACTGCTCTGTATTGGTCACAGTTTTTTTTTTTTTTTTTTTAGTCTATACATTCTCTCTCCTTAGCTAGACTGGGGGTTCTCTAAAGGCAGAAACTACCCTATGAAAGAAACCCAGAAGCCCTCTGAAAGCACCAGATCAGGACCACCTAAGACCAAGGCTATACCACAGGACTAATTTTTAAACTTCTGGTAAAGATAATCCTCACCTAAAACCAAGTATCACTATTAGATAAATCTGCATTTACGAAACATAAATACATGTATTAATGTACAGATGAGCTGGACTAAGTGATGATCAAGGAGGTGTTTGTGAGCCACGAAGAGGTAAGACTGAAAAAATCATGTGAGATCTTAAAACTGTGAGAACATGAAGACAGTATGAGCTAACCAGGAGAAAGCATCACACAACATGCAAGAAGATCACTGGAGGAAGCCAGGCGCGGTGGCACACGCTTGTAATCCCAGCACTTGGGAGGCTGAGACCAGAGGATCGCGGTTCATGGACAGCCTCAGCTATTTAGCAAGGCCCTTCACAACTCAGTGAGACCCTGTTTCAAAAAATAAAAAGACTAAGCCGGGCGTGGTGGTGCACGCTTGTAATCCCCGAGCTTGGGAGGCAGAGACAGGAGGATCGCGTAGGTTCGAAGCCAGCCTCGCTGGCTTAAGAGACCCTGTTTCCAAAAATAAAAAAGTATAAAAATGGTCTGGGAGTGTAGCCCGGAGGTAGAAGGGCTTCTAGGAACCCCAGTAGCACCAAAAAAATAAAAAATAAAAAGACAAAAAATAGGGCTGAGGGTATAGATTGGCGGTAGAATGCCCCTGGGTTCCATCCCCAGTACCAGAGGGAAAAAAAATCACTGGAAAGGAGGGAAGGTTTAAAAAGAGAAGAACTCAACTGAGCTGACATGGGGTGTGTGCCAAGCAAATAGTTCCAAGACCTATTTGTGGGTGGGAGATGGGACAAAACCAATAACTTTCTTAAAAATGCATGCATGTTGTAATGACTAATTTTAAAACATGGTTCAAATATTGAACTGTAATAATCGCTTTCACTAAGTTTAAAGAAAAATGTGGGTAATATGACTGAGTCTTCAAAAAATGGTTCTTTGCTGGGCATGGTGGTACATGCATGTAACCCCAGTACTTGGGAGGCTGAGACAAGAGAATTGCAGGTTCAAAGCCAGCCTCAGCAACTTAGTGAGGCTGTCAGCAACTTAGCAAGACCCAAATAGATATAAAAAATAGGAGCCGGGCGTGGTGGCGCACGCTTGTAATCCCCGCTCTTGGGAGACTGAGACAGGAAGATCGCACAGGTTTGAAGCCAGCCTCAGCTACTTAGTGAGGTTGTCATCAACTTAGTGAGACCCTGTTTCCAAATAAAATATAAAATAAGTCTGGGAGTATAGCCCAGAGGTAGAAAGCCTCTGGGTTCCACCCCCAGTACCACCAAAAAAATAATAAAAAAAGAAGTAAAAAAAAAAAAAGAAAAAGAAATAAAAAAAGAGGGCTGGGGTGTAGCTTGGAAAATACCCCTAGGCTCAATTCCTAGTGCAAAAAAAAAATTTCTCCAAAAGTCTAAATTATTGATAATGGCTTAAATGCTACTACCATATCCTTGAGCCATAAACTAAACATGCTCTTCAGAGAAAACAAAAAAATGCAATAAGAACACACAAGATGACCCACATGGTATGAACATTTAATCTGACATCCATTCAAGGAAACAAAAATACAAAAATGGGGTTTGGAAACTTCCCAACACAGTACAAACAAATATACTGAGATAGGCTATCTTGGGACATCATTTCAGATATCAGTATGATTCATCTGAATTCTGAATCACAACCTACTGTAGCTAGAAACATATAAGCCACATGTTCTCATGGCTTATTACATATGGAAAACCTGTACATAAAGTCATGTGTGTACACACATGCACATGTGGAGCCACGAGTTCTCACCTGAAAATGCCTGCCCACTTCTTCAGCAGAGTTTCACTATATTGGTCTCTGATTTCTAGCAACATGTCAAAAAGTTGATTTACAGGAAAACCATAAACCTGAAACAAAAGCAGAAAACACCTTCATTTTCTAAAGCAGCTTTTTTTACAAAGTAAGAAGGATTAAGCATTGAAAGACATTTTGTTCTCTGAACAATTTAAACGAAACTACAGTGGTAGAATCTCACATTTCTAGCCTAATATCTTGTTGTCGTCTCTCAAAAATTAAAAAGTACATGGAAAATGGCTAACCCAGTCAGACAGAAAAAGAATATTATAAAAATTAAATTCAGTATATATTGGGTATACTGTCAACAAAGTTCTCACTACAACTCCTACTACCTACAGCAACCTTCACCCACATCTAATGCTACTCCACTGGATAGAATTTGTGCTTCAAACCAGCCATTATTATTCAAGGTGGTCATTAAACAAACTACAAAGTCACTCAGGTACCATAACCAAATTAAGAACATTTTGAAAAACTGTTGTAGCATGGTTCAATTAATTGCTTTGATCTGAGTGGGGGGAAAAGGGGGATGGGAACTATTTGTAAGAACATATAGCCTAGGATATGCTATAAAGAGATAAAAAAAAAAAGATCTAGCTCCAGGGAAAGAACAAACAGCTGACAACTAAATGTACTTATCCAAGCTTATACGGACAAAGAAAACACTCAGCGCTGATGAAGTACTCATCTGGATAAGCATATGCCAGCAAGACTCACATACCTGAAGAGTGTCCGCAAAAAGCACAATGAGGTTCTTCAAATCCAACACAAGGTTTGGATCAGAGCAATAAGACTAAAGGAAATTAAAAAACAAAGGGGAAAAATCTTAATGATGAGAAAGCAACTAAGGTTTCAGTGATTACATTGCTTAATAATCCACCTGCTGACCTCGCATGTAAAAAGGGTCCAATCCTCTCCTAGTACAATGCGTCAACAGATGCAGCAAGGGAATATCTGGGTGGAGAGAGCTCAACAGAGATGAGTGTGTGTGCACGCGCATGTGTGTACATGGGTGTGTGTGTGTGTGTGTGTGTGCATGTGTGTGTGTTTTTAGTTGTTTTTGGTGGTGCTAGGAATTAAGCTCAGAGGCATTCTACCACAGGGCTATGCTCTGAGCCATTTACATGTATTTATTTATTTAGTTAGTTAGTTATTCAGAAATAGAGTCTTGCAGGGTTGCTGAGAGCCTCGCCACCATTCTCCATAGAACTACACTGAAAAAAAATGGCCCACAGCCAGCGAGGCCGGGATCGGAGCCTGCCGTGAGGATAGGCCAGTGCTGGGGCCTCCGAGGCCGGGATGGGAGCCTGCCGAGGGCTTAGGCTGGTGTCGGGGCCAGCAAGACCAGAATCGGGGCCTCCCATGAGGCAAGGACGCACTGCTTGAGCCAGCAAGGTCTAGATCAGTCCACCGGGTAGCCAGGCCACTACTGGGGCCGTCAAGAGTGAGATCGGTACTTGCAACGCAGCATGCACAGAGAAATATCGCAGAAAATAAAAATCAGATGCTTCCCCTAATCAGCAAAAACTAGGAGGAAAGGGGCAACAGGAAGAGGTCAAGCTATAGAAAGGGCCCTATAGTGAAGCAACTAAGGTGACCAATCAGAGGGTATGGAATAGGGGAGGATGGAGCCTCTTTAAAACGCAGGAGGTACATAAACACATGTATCAAAGTCAATCACCAAACATGCATGGGATCGAGGGAGGGGGAGGGAATGGGATGGGGGCTGAATGAGGGCTAATTGGATGATGTGTGCTTGTGTATCCTCTCAAGTCTTGTATTCCAAAGTGATATATGATTACAATGCACCAATAAAAAAATTAAATTAAAAAAAAAGATATACTGAAATTATAATGAAAAAATGGCCCACATAAAATGTGTTATGTCTTATTGGCATCAAATAAAATTGGATGCTGAAGAAATAAAGGTACATTTTTATGTAGAGAGTGGCCTACAGGTTTGTTATATTCTCAAATGTGTCAGTCACAAAGAATAAGAAACCCTGCATTATAAAAATAGATGACATTTAAGTCAGATGTGGTGGCACACACTTGTAATTCCAGTATTTAGGAGGCTGAAACTGAAGGATCACAGGTTTGTGGCCAGCCTCAGCACCTTAGTGAGACCCTGTTCCAAAATAAAGAATAAATAATAGGGCTAGGGGTATAGCTTGGAGGTAAAATGGCCCTGGGTTCAATCCCCAGTACCACAAAAAATAAAGACAAATAAAAATAGATGACACTTATAAAGAAATCTGTTTTCTAAAAAAAAAAAAGATAAATTTTCCCAGGAGATAAAATACAATTAGAAAATTCAGTAAATTGAGCAGATAAAAAACAAATCAGGAACTTCTCTCGTAATATTAATAAACATGAAAGAAGGACATTTCCTAAAAATATTACCTGCAAAAACATAAAGAATCTAAAAATATATTCCTTGGTGAAAAAAATCAGATACCAAAATATGTCAATTTGCCGGGCATGGTAGCACATGCTTGTAATCCCCACACTTGGGAGGCAGAGACAGAAGGACTGCGCAGATTTGAAGCCAGCCTCGCTGGCTTAAGAGACCCTGTTTCCAAATAAAAATGTAAAAGATAGGTCTGGGAATGTAGCCAGGAGGTAGAAGGGTTCCATCCCCAGTATCACCAAAAAAAAACAACAACAAAAAAAAAAATGTCAATTATCTCCATTTGAATTTACAGATTTATCACACAACAGAACTATATCTTCAATTGGGTACATAGGAGGGAGGAAGGGGGTCACTGAATATAATAAACTGATTCTCAAGTTATCTGGAATTTCATGTGGATAAGTAGATAAGATATTTCAAAAAGATTTAAAGGATATGTATGTCCTATAAGAAATTAAACCATATGCTATCAGATGTAATAATCACAATACTGCTATATTGGTTTGAGGAGAAAGGGGGAAATGAATCATAAAGCCTAGAAAAAGACCTCATTGTACAATATAATATCTTATTACATGATAAAGGTAACCTTGAGAAATATAGAAAAGAATCTAAAAATATTGTATTTTATTTCCCTAAAATCATATATTGTGAGCCCTAACCCAAGGTATGGCTGTTTTATGAGAAGGGGCTTTTGGGAGTTAATGAAGGTCAAATGTGATTGGGGGAGGATTCCAACCAAACAGGATTGGTTTCCTTATAAAAAGAGAAGGAAACATAAGAAAGCCACTTCTCTCTGCAGGCACCTGGTAAGGGATGCCAATGCAGACACAGACAGAAGACAGCCATCTATTTGCCTGCAGAAGGAGAGCTCTCACCAGAAACCAACCACACTGACACCTCATCTCCAATTTCAACTATCCAGAGCTGTGAGAAAATAAATTGGTGTTGTTTTCAGCCATGTAGGTGATGGTACTTTGTTGGGACAGTTCAAGTTAACTAACATAATAAATAATCACAGCAATGTTATTGGGAATGAGTTATTTTCAAAACAATGATAGAACTCAATCTCACCCTGCATGTTAAAATAAATCTTTTATATTTGTGATTTACATGTTAAAAAGTAACTAAAAACACTAAGTTCGAATATAGACAAATAATTACATATTCTTTGAATAGAGAAGACACGAATTATAAAATAAAGGTTATTAAATTTAACTGCACAAAAATTTTATGGGGAGGAGGCCTTGGTGAAGCTGTGGGAAAGCCCACCGAGTGCGGTGTACATGTACATCCCTATCATTATGAACGGCACTATGATGTGAGACTATAATGCACCAATAAAACTATTAACATTTATAGTACATGCCTGTAATCCAGCTATTCAAAACTATAAGGAAGTAAGATTGCAAATTCCAGACAAGCCTGGGCTACTTAGTGAAGTAAAAGATCAAAATAGGCAGGGATGTGATTCAGTGGTACAATCCCCACTACCACAAAAAAGAAAATAATACAACTTCTATAAAGCTTCAGAAAAGTACAGAAAAGAGACACATAAAACTAAGAAAAATGTTTGCAATAATATATAGACTAAATTTCAGATTAAAAACTAGCATCTATATTTCCCTAAGAGATGATAAAATATTTAACATTTAATTAAAATCTAAATAAAGGCAATCTCCCCCTCCACCTCCCTGTCCTTCTTCCTCTCCATCCTGCCCCCTCTGCCTCCTTCCTGGTGTTGCAGTGAACGGGCTTCCTCCACCTCACACTGCTGCCCCGATGTATTTACTGTGTCAGCAGAGGCCCAAAACACAGGGGCCAATCAGTGGTGGATGGAAACTTCCAGAACTGTGAGCAAAAATAAACCTCTTCTCTTTGCAGCTGATTGCCTCAGGTATCTGGAAAACTAATCAGCACAGAAGGAAAGCAGAAGTGGAGGCCTAGGTAACTTTTTTTTTTCTGATCACCTCTCATATCCAATCTATCACAAAGTACAGAAAAATCTTACAACCTAAAACATCTCTTGAATTCATCAATGAACCTCCATATCTACTGTCATCGCTTGCTCCAAGCTGTCACTGTCTCTTTTCTGGAATATTGGCCTAGCCTACTAATTGTTCTTTTCTTACTTACTCCTCATCTGCCATCAATCTTTAGTCAGAATAATCTGTCCAAAATGCAAATCTACATAGCAAATTAGCCTGTGTCTAACTCTAGCTCTCCCCTACCTACCCAATAGGATCAAATTGGTCCTGAATAATGTGACACCTACTTCCCCATTCTTACTTCCTCCTTCACCTGCCTGTCTATGTTCTATCCACTCTGGAATTCTTTTGGTTCTCTGGGGGAAAAAATATGCTCCCTTGCCCGGAGTGATGGTACACTTTTGCAATCCCAGTACTTGGGAGACTAAGACAGGAGGATTGCAGGTTAGAGGACAGCCACTCAGTGAGACCTTCAGCAACTTAGTGATGTCCTGTTTCAAAAATAAAAGATAATAGGGCTGGGCATGTAGCTCAGAGGTAAAATACCCCTGGGTTCATTCCCCAGTACCAAGGGGGAGGGGGGAGGAGAAGATGGGAAAGGGGGAGGGGGGAGAAAGAAGAAAAATACACCCTTCATCTATAGATTTTATTTCTTGTTTGTGTTTGTTACTGGAGATCAAACCCAGGGTCTCTCACATGCTCGGTAAGAACTCTACCAATGAGCTAAATCCCAAGCCCAACTATAGATTTTACATATAGTTGTTTGTTGTGTCTGGGAAGAGCTGATGAATTAGATAAAAAAAAAAAGAGCTGAAGCATCGTGAATGACTTATGTTTCTAATTAGAACAACTAGATGGATACTGAAGCCATTTAATAAAAAAAAAATGTGATGGGGGAAGAACCCAAGGGCATGCTACCTCTAAACAACACCCCAGCTCTATTTTATTTTTCATTTTGAAACGGGGTCTCATTAAGCTGCTCAGGCTCCCCACTTCTGGGATTATAAGTGTGCACCACTGTACCTGGCATAAAATATTTAAAATATTAAATTGTCTGGCTATTGACTCCTAACTATTATTTCTCAGATATTTCGCATAGAAAAGGCCTATACTACTGTTTTTTATGCCTAAAATAATAGTTTTATTGATCTTTGCATGAATGGTTAGTATTCTGATTTCAAAATGCAACTTGTTATCAACCAATCAAAAACAAGCACCCTGTTGGCCTAACTTATTACCCTATTTTAATTTTCTGAATTGCATTATTACCAACCGATATTCTTATTGTTTTTTTGGATATCTCCTCCAGATAAAATATAACTATCAGAGGGAAAAGACTTTATCTCTTTTGTTTATGATTATATTTTCACTGCCAATATATAATCAGTGTTCTAAATATACTAAATGAATGAATGAATGATATTTTGCAGTACTGGGAATGGAGCCCAGGGATATTCTACCTCCAAGCTATACCCCCAGCCCTGTTTTTATTCCTTATTTTGAAACAGGGTCTCACTAAGTTGTGGAGGGCCTCACTAAGTAGCTGAGGCTTACAACCATGAGCCACCACACCCGGCTATGAATAAATGATTTAGAACCAGCATTATCTACCTGCAACACAATGCACTAGCATCCAAAATTCATGCTATGTTAGAATACCAATACATATGTCAAATTAGACAACTTAATGTGTTATAAACTTTATTCAAAAAGTAACAATAAACCTGTGAACTTCAATTTTACTTCAGGTAATTAAAACTTCAGTTTTAATAACATTGATAAGTATTAAAGAAGGCAAGATAGAATAAGGGCTAGGAATATATGGATGGGCTGTGTTTGGAGTGGAATTCAAGTTCCACATCTTCCTGTGCCATGAAGCTGGTTACCTAATTTATCGAAGGCCAGTGCTATAAGGTAAAGAAAATCATACCTACCCTTTGTTGTAATGGAGAAAAAATGAGACAGAGGGTATGAGAAACACAGAACAATGACTAAACAGAGGACAATCACATGTTAATTATGTCAACTGCCTTTTTCTTTTGTTTTTCTTTTTTTATTGTACAAAGTATTTACAAAATTGAGCTCAGTGTCAAACAATATGGCAATCTGAAGGGACACCTTCTCTTTGTCTCTGAAGGGCATATGTAGCTCCAAATGGGTAAGTCCAAAGATATGCATGTGTTGCTTTTAAAGTAGCAACACTGAACAGTACATAGATAACCAGCCTCAAGTCAGTTCTCTGGGCTCCTCACATACCGAGTGGGTGCGGAGTGCTGCGATGGTTTTTGAAAGTGCCAATTCCCACAGTTCGTCAATGTAGGCTCTATTCACTAAGCCCTGGGTTGTATGTAAAATGTGATCTTCAACCACAAAAAAGCTAAAATTGAGGAAAAAAGAAAACACAACTGTCACAAATTACAGTTTGATTACTACCTCTAGGTTTTGATAAATATTCAGAGCTATCATCAAATTAAAAAAGAATATGCATTTTTCTTAAAGAAAGCTGTTCAGTACAATACACTACATGACTTTTTAAACTCATAATTATGTCCATAATCATATCTTCTTAGCAATTTCTATAGAAATCAGAATTATATTTCTATTACATGTTAACCACGTTATCCAGCAATTTAAAAAGGAGGAAAATGTGTATAAGTAATTAAGGCTAATTTTGATATTGTTTTAAAAACACGCCATCGATACATTTCAAAAAAGTAGTAATCATTAAAGAAACAATGAAAAATGAAATATATATTTTATGAACCTAACATATACCATATCAAATTAATTCCTCTTATGTAGATTTTATTATCAAAGTATTGAAAGGTACCTTGTAAAGATTTGAAAAAAAAGAAAACTCATTTTTTTTAACATCCTTATTATGGCTTTTTGCTATTGCACATTATTTATTTATTTATTTATTTATTTGTGTGGTACTGGGGATGGAACCCAGGGGCATTCTACCTCTGAGCTACATCCCCAGTCCTATTTTTTATTCTTTATTTGGAAACAGGGTTTCACTGAGTTGCTGAGAGCCTCAGTAAGTAGCCATGGCTGGCTTTGAACCTACACAATCCTCCTGTCTCAGTCTCCCAAGTACTGGGATTACAAGCTTGCACCACCACGCCCAGCATTATTACACATTTAAACATGCCTTCAGTTATTTTGACTAACTCTTATACTAATTAAAACAATTCTTTATTAGGGAACTTTATGATATATTTTTTAAAAAATTATTAATTATACCGAAACAATCTAACTCTGTTAAGAAAGAAAGAAACTTAATGGAAGAACCCAACTTAATTCTCTTTTAACTGCAGTCTTTTTTTTTACAATTAGATCAAACTGCCTAGAAGCATTTAAGTTTTTGTTTTTTTTTTCTGGAACTAGAGAGTGAACTCAGGGGCATTCTACCTCTGAGCTACAACCCAGTCATTCATATATATATATATATATTTTGAAGATTTAAAGAAGTTTATTATAAAGATAGAAATACAGAAAATAGAAATACAGCTCCATACCAGACTGGCATGGAGGGGTGACTCGAAATAAATACACACACACACACACACACACACACACACACACACACACACACACACACACATATTTCTTTATTTTGAAGCAGGATCTCACTATGTTGCAGAAGGTCTAAGAAGCTGAGGCTGGTCACAAGCCTGTGATCCTCCTGTCTTAGCATCCCAAGTACTGAAATTACAAGTGTGCACCACCATACACGAATAGTATTTAAGACTTTTAATTGAAAGTACAAGTGCACACTGCTATCTGTACTCCAGATGAGGGTGGCAACCTCCAGCCCATAGGATAATCCTGGCCCACTGCCTATTTTTATGAACACTGTTTTGCTGGAACATAGCCAAGCTCAATCATTCGTGTATTGTCTGTAGTCACTTTCATACTATGATAAATCTCAGTAGTTGAGGCAGAGTTTGTATCACCTGCTAAGCCTAAAGTACCACCTGGTCCTTCTGCGGAAGTTTGCCGACTTGTCAAAATCTGTAATAATCAGATTTTTTTTGTTTCATATACTCAAGAATGGAGAAATAAAACATCAAGTACAAGATTAAAATTCTCTTTATCACAAAATGTATCCTCCAACAATATAATGTTGAAGTCAGTAGGATGTTTCTTTTATATCGTAAGAAAATAAAAATAGATCTTAAGAATTTTAAAAAAGCAGAACAAAAAGAACTTCCTGAGCAAAATCTGAATTATTTTCTAAGTTGCACAAATCTATATATTAAAAGTATATAAATTTAAGTGTATATACATACCCTACAATTTGATTAAAATACTTCCTATAGCCATCTAAAGTTTCATGCTGCAACAAAACAAAGGAAAAAGTTATTATTTCTCTTTTATTACACCAAGACAATGTTAAAGTCACTTATTTAATTTCTTGAAGCTCAGTTACCTAGAGTGTGAGGTAAATATAATAATAATGACTACCATATCTGATTACAGTGAGAATGAAATAAGATAATACGTATACAGTACAAGCAGATATGAATTGTATTCTTACTGTAATGCATATCCACCAAAAGGGGTCTCAGAATGTCTCTCTCTCTCCTCTCCTTCTCTCTCTCTCTCTCTCTCTTTCTCCCTTTCTCCCCCCCCCCCCACCCTCTCTCCCAGAGAAGGAAAGGAAAAACCTGTGGAGAGCAAAGGTGGTAATCCTACCATGTTGGATGGAGGCTGGAGCACCAAACGGGCCTGTTTTCGCCTCTGTTTTCGGTAGTAGTTCTCAAATGTTTCCCTGGCACCCTGTAAAATAACCAAAAAATAACCAAAAGGAAATAAATTGACGCAATTAGATTACTCAGGGTAAAAGAGAAAGTTCCAGGTCTGAAATCTGAGGCATTACCACATTTTTCAAAATCCGCTATTTTTAATAATCATAAAAAATAAAAATAACTGTCATTTCTTGAACTTACAAATCCCATAAGGGTGGATATGAAAGATCTTTACAAGGAAACTACCAGAACTCAATCATTAGCACACCAAAGCTGGTTTTCTGAGTCAACCATCACAAATGCATGATACAGAGGCACACTAAACTTAACATGTAAGAAAATGTTCCTTAAAATACTCACAGAACATTCTCAAAGAAAAGCCCAGAATGAAAGCCAGCCTTCAAATGAACCATGAGCAAAGGACCAATGGGAAGTGGGAAAAGGGCAGAAACTGAAAATGGCAAATCCATCTTCCCAGACAGGATCTGACCTACGCAGGATTGAGCCCTAAAGAGAAGCAAAGCCCTGTATATTCTTGGTACAAAATTACCACTTTTCCTTTAGGGTTGCTAAGTTTAAAATGACAGGTGCTCAGAAAAGAGCAGCTGTCTCTTGTTCTCTAGACTCATGAGCTCTGCACCAGGTTGAAGCATGTCCCTCCTCCAGATTCATGTCTGTCCCAGAGCCTCAGAATGTGATCTTATTTGAAAGTAGCATCACTGCAGATGTGATTAGTTAAATTAAAATGTGATCATACTAGGAGTGGAGATGTAGCTCAGTAGTAGAGTGCTTGCTGTGCATGCAAGAGGCCCTGGGTTCCATTTTTAGCACCATGAAAAAAATTAAATAAAATGTGGTCATACTACTCCAGGCTTTGCCTTAATACAGTACGATGGGTGTCATTAGAAAAAGAGGAAAGAAAGACACAGAGACACACAAGAAGAATACCATGTGATAAAAGAAGCAGAGACCAGAATTCTGCAGAAGCCAATGAACATCATAGATTGTTGATCATTAGTAGAAGCTAAAAAGAGGCGAGGAAGGATGCACAAAGTTCCAGTGGAAGCAAGGACTTCCTGATTTTGGACTCCAAGCCTCCAAAACTGGGATTAGATAAATTTTTGTTATTTTAAGCAATCAAGTTTGTGATACTCTCTTATAGCAGCTCCAAGAAACAAATACAAGCTCAAAAGCTTTTAAAATACTCATATCCCACTTATGACTAAATTCTACTCTTATTTCAAAACTTACTAAATAGGCAAAAATAGAATGAGAAAAAGAGCATACACAGTGATAAAAAGAACTGATTTTGGAACAAGGTGATTACATTCAAACTGTGACTCTGTCCCTTATTCTTTGTAAACTGCTATAAAATGCTATATACCTTCCCCTGCACACTTCTGTGTTGCGATTTTTCTCATTTGTAGAGATGCCAGCTTCATATGGTTGTTATGAGAATTTAGAAGAGTTATAAATCTCTTAGAAGCAGGGTATGGCGGCACACGCCTGTAATCCCAGTACTTGGGAGGCTGCGACAGGAAGATCACAGGTTCAAGGGCAGCCTCAGGAACTTAGTAAAGTCCTCCACAATTCAGTGAGACCCTGTTTCAAAATAAATAAAATAGCACAGAGGATATAGCTCAGAGGTAAAAATGGCCCTGAATTCAATCTCCAGTAAGGAAAAAAAAAAAAAAAGCTTAGAACTGTGTCTGATAAATATCACTTATGTAAGTGGTTATTTAAAAATACTAAATGCAGGTGTGGTGGCACACATCTATAATCATAATTCTTGGGAGTCTGAGACAGGAGGATCACAGGTTCGAGGGCAGCCTTAGCAAGTAATGAGATTCTCATCAACATAGTGAGACCCTATTTCAAATTAAAATAGGCCTGGGGGTGTGGATCAGAGGAAGAATGTCCCTGGGTTCAATCCCCAGTATCACAAAAAAATTAAAATAAAATAAAAATAAATAAATAAGATGAAGCCAGGCATGGTGGCACATGACTGAAATCCCATATGTGAAAGTCTAAAACAAGAGGGTAAATTAGGTTGAAAATTAGCCTCAATAACTTAAAAGATCTTGTTTCAAAATAAAAAAAAAAAAGGCTAGGGATGTAGCACAGAGGTAGAATATCCCTAGGTTAAAATGCCTAGTACAAATAAATTGGTAAATAAATGAATAAAATTAATTCAACGGTAAAAGTGAAATACCTTGCCCACCTCCGGCAATAACACATACATGCAATAACCTAGTTAATTTTCCTCTGCCTTCCTAAAAAGTTGAAGAATTTTTATTCAATATGATTTTTTTATTGCTAAACTAGCCCTAAGTTGAAAAAAAAGAAAACTTTACTTAACATACTAAATTATGCAAACACACTAACATAGCTTGGAGGCTGGCAATCGTTTTCTATAAAAGATAGGACTGCCAAACTATGGAACCAGCAGCCAAGATGTCCATCTACAGATGAATGGACTACAAAACTGTGGGATATGTACACAATGGAGTTTTACTCAGCCATAAAAAAAATACAATTACAGCATTTTCAGGGAAATGGATGGAACTGGAGGACATTATGCTAAGCGAGATTAGTCAGTCACAAAAAGTAAGAAACCGGATGCTTTCACTAATATGTGAAAGTTAAGGTGAAATGGGTCATAGGAGGAGCCCCAGGCGAAAAGGAAAACCTATGGAGGAGCAAATAAGGCAACCTGACTGAGGGGAGAGGAGGTGAGAAAAGCTCTCTAAGGCGCATGATATATTTAGACAAAAGTATCGATATCAATCATTAAGCCAAGCATGGGAGGGAGGGTTGGGGAGGGAAGGGGGTGGGGATTGAACGGGGGCTGACTGGGTGATATGTGCATGTATGTCTACACAAGTTTTTTTTTTAATCACACTATGATGTATGAATACAATGCACCAATAAAATAAAATTTTAAAAAAGCATCAAAAAAAAGATAGGACAGTAAATATTTAGGTTGATGAGGAACTATTCAAGTCTGCCATGTTGTAATGCAAAAGCAGCCACGGACAATATAGAAATGATTGAATGTGGCTGTGTTCCAAAAAAGTTCATTTGTGGGAACTGAAGTTAGAGCATCATATAATTTTTTTACCTACCATGAAATATTATTTTTCTTCTGATTTTAAAAACATAAAAACCATTTTGAATTCATAAGCCAAAGAGACAGAGGCAGAAGATGGATTTGACCCATGGATCATGGGTTGTTGAGCCCTGATACAGCTTAAAGACAAAGGCCTTGAAATACTAAAATGATTATAACTGCACACGCCTAAGTTTTTCTGCCTATAAAATGAAACCAAATATTAGAACAGCTATTTCGGGGATTTCTTCATCCATAAGTTAAGGAAGTAAATGATTCTATTTAAGAAATAAGAAGTGTAAACTGCTATTTGGTTTGTTAAAGTTACGCCCCACTTGTCACCATTTCACAGCGTAGTGGTATTATTAAATGTCAATTACATTCTGTACACACTGAAGGGCTTTTCATTTTAAGGTTAACAGCCCTACAGGACCTTTATTATTCTAGTGTGACATTACATATTCAACACACTTTGCAGCCAAGATACACTTACCTGAGAATTTAGGGAAAGCCTTCTTTTTAATTAGACCATAATATACTAATTTGATTTTTTTGTTATTATAAATGATTAAAAATATATAAGATGAAATTCAATATAAAAATCAAATCATGAATCTATTCATTCTAAACTGGATACAGTTTTGCCTTTCAAATATTCCTTTGCCGGAATAAAAACAAAAGAAAGGACTAAATAATCTAATAGGTCTGGCTTCCCCATTTACAAAAGTGAGTTGAATTTTCCTTAGTGGCCACTAAATAAATTCACTTTTGATTATTCTATTCCTTCTGCCAATTTTGTCAACATACTGCTTAAAGATGGAATTTGAGAAGTAGATGTTTGACTAATTCAGCTGAGTAATTGATGCAATGTCTCTATCCACAAATAGGTCAATAGATTCACTGTAGAGGTTTTTCACTTAGCTCCAAGCTCTCTCAACCTCAGGAAGGAGAGAGGGAGGGAGGGAAGAAAGGAAGTAAAGAAGAAGGAAGGAAGGAAGGAAGGAAGGAAGGAAGGAAGGGAGGGAGGAAGGGAGGGAGAAAGGGAGGAATAGAAGAAGGAAGGAAGGAAGGAAAGAAGGAATGAAGAAAGGAAGGAAGGGAGGGATGAAGGAAGAAAGGAAGGAAGGAAAGGAAGGAAGGGAGGGAAGGAGGGAGGGAGGAAGGAAGGGAAGAAGAAAGGAAGGAGGGAGGGAGGGAAGGAAGGAAGGAGCTTGTGAAAGCATGAGCAAATAGATACAAAACAATAGTCAGGGAAATAAAAAAAGTGCTTCCTTCCCGGTTTATGTCACTAGTATTACACTAATGACAGCATAATATAACAAAAGTTATTTAAAATATCCTAAGTAGTTACCATATGATAGGCACTTAAAATGGTCCCTGCCTTCACTGAATTTATAGTGGACAGTAGAAGAGAAGTAAATACATGGCTAAATTAAGATGAACTACAGAATCCTATTGAATGGAGTGGTATGGATGTTTGAGTGTGTATGTGAAATTGTGTGTGTACTGTGTGGGTAGTTTCAGAAAAAGATTCTTAGGAAAAACATGCCATTTACACTCTAATTGGAGAATAAGCCATGAAAGAGAAGGCATATTCCTAGTAAAGTAAAAAAGGTTCAAAGGAAAAAAAAAGTCATCACACATCCCATGAACTGGAAGAGGTTCTCCACGGCTGGGACTTCAGGATGCAAGGCTAGGAATGACAGACATGAGAGGTGAGACTGAGGGCTTTCCAAATTACTTAGTTTTTCGCTCTAATGACAAAAGTTCTGGACATTCTGGAAGTTGTAAGGTGCAGATGGTAGAATAAAGAAAGAAAAACTTCAAAATGGTAACTGAGAATCCGAGATGTGTTTAGGAGGTGCATGCAAGTAATTGATTGGGTGTGGATGAGAAGGGATGGAAAGGAAATAAGGCTGCTGCAACATTTCTAACTTGGGTAACTGGTCTGATGGTGCTATCATTTAATGAGAAAGGGGACACAAGAAAAAATGTACAGTCCATCTCCATTATGTGCGGATTCTGTATTTGCAAATTTGCCTACTTGCTAAAAGTTATTTATGACTCCAAAATCAATACTCATAATTATCTCATAGTCATCTACCATGTGTAGCATTTCGAAAAACTTAAATTGCCCAATGCACATGTTCCCAGTTAAGGTCAAACAAGGCAACATTCTGCCTTCTTGTTTCAATTTTCATACTGTAAACAAGTATCATTTTCATGGTCTATCCAGTGCCACGTTTTTTGCATTTTTGTGCTTTTTGCTAGTGATTTTGCTGTTTAAAATGAACCCTGAGTAGAGTACCAATGCTGTCTGGTGTTCCCAAGCTGAGGAAGGCTTGTGATGTGATTTAGGAAGAAAACATGTGTTAGAATGTCATTCCAGCAATAGTACAGAGGTGATGGTAATAAATCAACAATATGCTAATAGGGTATCTTTAAACATACACATTTATAAGCCCCAGTTCTGCATTGATCCATTGATGAAAATATGAGCAGAAGTTCACAGCAAAGTCACCCTGTACCCCCTACAAGACACTGTGAGTATTCACTAACTCAGTGCTCATGGCGACTTAATAGAAAATGACTACCATGAATAAGGAGAACTGACAATATCTGGGGAAGATCCATGACAATGACTTCTGTAGTAGATATATTTAGCTAACAACTTCCAAGTACTAAGTGTTCGGGAGTGGGCATTGGGATCTACATCCCAAGAAAATGGACTAGCCTAAAGATAATGGATTGCCAAGTCTTAACAGAGAACTAGTAATCAGAGTTCTAGGAGAAAAAAGAATAATCTAAGAAATGCCTGTACAACAGAACTACAGAAATGCCTAACAAAGAGGAAGTGTGAAGTGAGGAGTGGTGGCGCACGCTTGTAATCCCAGTACTTGGGAGGCTGAAACAGGAAGATCGCACAGGTTCAAAGCTTCAGCTACTTAGTGAGACCCTGTTTCCAAAGAAAATATAAAATAGGTCTGGGAGTATAGCCCACAGGTAGAAGGCCCCTGGGTTCCATCCCTAGTAACACACACACACACACACACACACACACACACACACACACACGAGAAAATGTGGAGCTCTTTCCTGTAATTCAAATGTAACTTTGAATGTCACCAACCTAGAAAAGATTTTCTATTATGCAATTTAAAATCGCAAATACTGGCAGATGCAATAGCACACATTCCAGTATTTGGAAAGACGTAAGAGGAAAGTCACAGCTTCAAGGACAATGAGTGGCAAGTTAAGTAAGACCCTATTTCAAAACAAAAATGAAAATAAAAGAGGGTTGGAAATGTAATCCAGAGGTAGAACTCCTAGGTTCGATCTCCAGTACCAGAAGAATAAATAAATGAAATAAAATAAAACTGAAAGTCTTGCCTGATACATATGCCTTGTTTAATTTTTTGCATTCCATACATCCTATCTGGTATTGTGTTATCTACTTGTTTATTGATGGTCTTATTAAGATGCAAGCACTATAAAAATAAGTTTCTACTTTATCTTCTTCATTGCTGTGGGTTTAGCTCATACAACAATGAATGACATATAATCAGGATTCAATCTATATTTGCTTGAATAAGTGATTAAAAGTATGAATAAAATGTTAATTAACATATTTGAAAGCTTCTATTTCGTATTTACACTTGATCTGATATTGTAATTATCATTTCCTTGAAATCATTCCCATTTGTTCATCCTGTTGTTGTTTTTTGTTTGTTTGTTTTGTTTTTTGCAGTACTGAGGATGGATCACAGGGCATTCTACCTTTGAGCTATGCCCCCAGTCCTATTTTTTATTCTTGATTTTGAAAGAGTCTCTCTAAGTTGGGGAGGGCCTCACTAAGATGAGGCTGGCTGAGAACTATGATCTTCCTGTCTCAGCCTCCCAAGTAGTGGGATTCCAAGTGTGTGCCACCATGCCCAGCATTCATCCTGTTATTATTCTACCTTCATTTATTCATTTAAAGTTTATTTGGGGCCAGGCAGGTACAACAACCCCTTTCCAGTCTGAATCAACTATAGAAGATAGACTTTCACCCCTCAGCAACTCTTAAAATTAAAGGATCAAAGTGTCAGGGAGGAGAAATGATGTAGAATAAAAAAAAAATAGGTAAAAAGGAGACAGGAAGGAGAAGGGAATGTAACTGTAATGAGGAAGCCTGTGACAAGGCCTGTTAGAGCCAAAAGTTCCAGAGGAATTTACAAAAGACTCTGGACACTGTTGACCATCCTGAAGGTAGTATCTGTTTATCAAACAACAAGTCACACAAAAGAGGAATATCCTGGGGTGCTAACCAAGAGAAAAATCTCAACATTGTTGGCTGTCCTTGAAAAGTTTAGAAGGATACCTGACGGTACCTGTCAGTATATGTCAGGACCAGGAACAACCTAAACCACCTTTTACTACTGCAGGTCATCCTTACATACCTCCTGCCATCCCTCTGGAAATTTCCCTATACAGAAAAAAAGTCTGTGCTACCAAAGGGTCTCTCTCTCCCATCTGAGATGGCCCATATCCTCCCTGGAATGTGTATTTCTAAATACACATTCTAAATAGATCTTACTTTCCTAAATAGATCTCTGTCCATTTCTCTGAGAAAATTAAAATACAAATAAAAGTTTATTTCTATTTCTTAGAGTTATAACTTCTTCATTCCAAACAATGTTAGAACATTTCTTCATTTTAAATTTTTCTATTGGTGCATTGTAGTCATACATCTTAATGGGATAAAAGACTTGTGGAGACATACATGCACACATCACCCAATTAGCCATTACCCAGTCCCCACCCCATTCACTTCCCATCCCACCTTCCCATGCTTGGCTTAGTGACTGACTTTGATATGTTTAAGTGCATCATGCACATTAGAGAGTTCCCTTTTCTCCCCTCCCATCCCCTCAGTTAGGTTGCCTTATTTGTTCTCTATAGTATTTCCTTCTTCATCTAGAGTTCCTCCTGTTACCCATTTCTCCCTAGCTTTCACATATTAGGCAAAGCATCTGATTTCTTTTTTTGTGACTGACTAATCTCACTTAGCATAATGTCCTCCAGTTCCATCCATTTCCCTGTAAATGAAGTAATTGTGTTTTTCTGAGTAAAATTCCATTTGTATACATATGTCATAGTTTTGTAATCCATTCATCTGTTGATGGACATCTTGGTTGGTTCCATAGTTTGGCAATGGTGAATTGTGCAGCTAGGAACAGAGATATGCATGCATTAGTTTGGTAGCTTGGTTTCCTTTTTTTGGGTAGATACCCAAAAGTGGTATTACTGGATCAAACAGTAAATTCATTCCTATTCTTCTGAGGATCCTCCATACTGTTTTCCAAAGTGGTTGCACTAATTTGCAATCCTACCAACAATGTTTTAGAGTTTCCACCTTTCCACATCCTCGCCAGCTTTTTTTGTTGTTTGTGTTTTGAATGATTGACATTCTAGTTGGAGTTAGCTGAAATTGAGAGCCAAGAGAATGGGAGAAGATTTTGCCACCTACTCCTCCGATAGAGGACTAATATTTAGAATACACAGAGAACTCAAGAAACTCAGCACTAAGAAAACAAATAACCCAATAAAAAACTGGGCAAGTGAATTAAATAGACACTTCACAAAAGAAGAAATTCAAATGGCCAATAAATGCATGAAAAAATCCTCAACATCATTGGCAATCAAAGATTTTTGGATCCCATAGAAAATCATTTTTAGTTTAGTTTTTGTTTGTTTGTTTTTGTGATCCTGGGGATGGAACCCAGGGGCATTCAACCTCCGAACTATATACCCAGGCCTATTTTTTATTCTTTCTTTTGAAACAGGGTCTCATTGAGTTGCAAAGGGCCTCACTAATTGGTAGCTGAGGCTGTCTGCACACCCCAATCCTCCTGTCTCAGCCTCCCAAATGCTCGCATTACAAGCACGCACCACCACGCCCGGCTGAAAATAGTTTTTAGAATGATGTTTCCTATAGGTTTTTTAGGATGATATTCCTTGACCCTTTTAATTCAATAAGTTTGCTCAGATTTTATTTGGGTCTATATTGTTTTGTTTCCCCAGTTCTATTTTGAAAAGGAGTTCTCTCTGTACCAGTACTTTCCTCCAGGCTCAGTTTGTAGTTTCCATTTATCAGGCCACAGATCTAATATCCTTATGGGATCAACCACACACAGAAGTTAATGTACCCAGGGCCAAAGTTGTATCCAAAGCAATCCACAGCCGGTCATGATGGTGCACGGTTGAAACCCCAGCACATGGGAGGCTGAGACAACGGGATCACAGTTTCAAAGCCAGTCTCAGCAACATAGCAAGACTCTCGTAAACCTAGTGAACCCCTGTTTCCAAATAGAGAAACAAAACCGGGCTGGGGGCATGGCTTAGAGGTAGAAGGCCTCTAGATTCAATTTCCAGTGTCCCAAAAGAAGCAATCCACAAACTTAATTCCACTCTCCAGTAGGTGACTGGCCTAATAAGTTAATAAGAAATATGACCATTCTCCTACTCTGAATTCTTCTCCATGTATCTATCCAGAGACTTGTCTAGATACAAAAAAAGGAAACACAAAACACAACAATACTGTCAATCAATGTAGATAAATGAGTGAGGCTTTGTGCTTTTGTCTATAAAAGTCAAATCCACTGCTAACAAAGCCGAAAGCCAAAGTTTGCACTTTAATTTACAAATGTGTACCATGAATCAAAATAAGTAAGCATCACATGATTCCAGCATTGGGGGAAAAAAGAGAAAGCCAGATTAACAAAACAATAACAACAACAGTAACAAAACCTTTCCCTGGATTTCTTTTTCCTCATAAAATGGGACACTGCATATCACATGCAGTTGGCCCTCCATATTTAGGATTCCCACATCTATGGGTCCAACCAATAGTAGATTGAAAATATTCCAAAAAGTACAGAATTGCCCTGTTCTGATCATGAATAGATTATTTTTCTTGTTTTTATTCCCTAAACAATAAAGTATAACTACTTAGATTTGCAACATATTAGGTATTATAACTAGTCTGGGATAATTTAAAGTATCTTGGAAGATGTAAATAGGTTATATGCAAATACCATGCTTTTTTGTGTATGGAATTGGGGATGGAACCCAGGGGCATTCTACCTCTGAGCTACACCCCCAGCCCTATTTTCTTATTCTTTATTTTGAAACAGGGTCTCACTAAGTTTCGGAAGGCCTAAGCAGATGAGGCTGGCTGAGAACCTGTGATCCTCCTGTCTCAGCCTCCCAAGTCCTAGAATTACAAGCATGCACCACCACGCCTGGCTACCATGTCATTTTATATAAGGCATTTGAGAATCCATAGATTCTTGTTTTTACAGGGGACCTGGAACCAAACCCCTACGGATTCTGAGCAAAGATGGTGTATAGTAAATCAGCTCTTCCTCTGGTGCGTGTTTCTTGGCAGATATTGGGGAGTGAGCTGAGTCCTTGTGGATTACAGTAACATAAAATAACCCTTGGACTGAGGACAACTAGACAAAGAACAAGGGAGGGAAGCAGAAGAGAAGCACACACCATTGTTCTTCCGGCTTCACCTACAGGAAGCAATATTTCCATTTGGTGTTGGGCAAAGCCTGTAATTTCACCACCCTGACTGCAGCTGGAACTCCCTTTTAACTATCACAGCATCCAAGTGAAGACAGGTTTATTCAGAGTTAAAAAAAAAAAAAAAACCTGAAAGGGCTATTTTAATTTGCTTCCATGTGTAAAGGGGAGGACTTTTCATAGGGCCCCATAACGATGTTCAGCGGGATATTACACTTCACCATATGGCTAATTTGCACAGCAGGCCCAAAGCAGGATTTTCTTTCATTAGAACTGCCCTAAAGATCAGACTACAGAAACACGTGTAAAGAACAAACCCAAGATGCCCCCTATTGCTTAATCTAGAAACATTCAATTCCCAGATGTAATAGCCCATTCAGAGAGTTCTCATGGTAAGGTCATTCAAGAGTCATGGAGAATGTGTTACAGCTCCACTTACCTATACTAGAGCTTTGAAAAATGTCTAAATTTCAAGAGCTACCATACTGTTGAAACAATTAGAAATAAACTATGTATGGGAAAAGGATAATTGCTCTGGTAGACAATTTATCATTAAAAATATCACTACTTCCAAATGCCTCAATTATTGATATCATTCACATAGTCTCCCAAAATGAATCTACATAAACTTCTGACCCTTTTTGAAAAGAACGGAGACAGTCTAACATTCTAACAGAGTCCTGTTTATTTTTTAAGATGGCCCTTATAACCTGTGTTTGTCTTGGCATTTTTTCCTGCTATACCCACGCATGAGCCACAGAAGAGCATCCCCTCTGGGGACTGACACAGCCTACAGTATTTAAAAACAGAATAAGAGAGAAATATGATGTCTAATGATTACAGAGTATTTGAGTCTGTGCTTTTGAAGAAAGTAAACATTATGATTAACAATCTTGGCCTTTGTAATTAGCTTCCCCCTTCCAAGCCAGAGTGTTAATTTATTAAATATTTTAACAAAGAGTCTTTTATTATCAGATTCGGTTCAGCTGGCTCCCTTCATAGCATTACCAATTACAAGCAATAAAGCTTTAATTGATGACTACTTTTTATAACCTTTGACCCAAGATGATAAACAGTTGTACCTTAAAGTGAAAGGGTAAACCTCAAAGGGAATGGTGTCTTAATCATGCTTAGTAAACCAAACTGCTTAAAATTACAACTTACCTACCTGGCTAGAACAAAAACGCAGACTTCCTCCATGATTAAGGTAATTGATTGGGGAAAGATTTGAATTTCACTTTTAAGACGTGTTGCTTTTGTTAGAGAAACCCTAACCTGAATAATTTACATGTAACTGTGTGTCGTATATGCCAACTATTTAAAGAATATGATCAATTCTAGAAAATAAGAAAATGTTAATATATGACATGATTTACAACCTAAAACAAAATGCAAATGCTAAACTATTTCTTACAAGCACTAGAAGTTAATTATGTCCCTTCCCCAAGTCCCATCCTTTTATTTATTGGCTTCTAAGAAAAAAGGGACAACTAAGGGTATGTAAAGAAGGCAGTCAGCCAAATGACTTGCCCAACAATGAGACACCAAAAATTATTTAACGAATTGAGTGTCTACACGTGGTAAGAAAGGAGAGTCGTTCCTTCAATGAGCGTGAGCAAAATAGTGCTTTCCTGAGTTCTCCCCAGAATATTATTTCTAAAGTTGGTAGTTTTCCAAAGTTACTATTCAAATGTCCAATTTCACACTGCCAATTTTTAAAGAAAGTCTTTTATAACCTAACTCATATTTGTCATTTGGAAGTTCAACTTTCCTAGACAAATCTCTTAATCTGTTTCATGTAGAGAAAATGAATAAGACCTCTAAAAAATTACTGAAAAACTAATACGAAAATGTAACATATAAAATATAAATTAAAATACCATCATCTTATAGATGAAGGCAAAGAGAGATTGTTGATATTCCTCACATGAAAGGCACAGGCTTAAACAGAAGGTACAGCATAAGAATTTTAAACAAAAAGAACTAAGCATATAGCTTTTAAGTGACTATATATATATATATATATATATATATGGAAGTTAATACTAGGAAAAGCACAAAATCTAAGGCTCAAAGTACTTTATAAACTGAAAAGTTATACATGTTATTTTATGATATATAAATGTATATAATGGCTGTTTTATTAAAGACATATGGCTCCTGCATGCATTTCAAAATCATATTACACACACACACACACACACACACACACACACACACACACACAAATAGCCTTTGTATAGTTAAGTAAAGATTGGAGAAATTTTATATAAATAAATCTATGCCTTATCCTAACATTAACAGATGCTATACAGAAACAGAAAAATTTAGAATCTAAGAGAATAAATAAATCTGTCATATTCTGCTTCAGATGTTCAGAAAAATAGTCAGAATATCTAAAAACAGACAAAGTGGACAATATTTTGTCTACACTTGAAAAGTAATGTAAGAACAGAAGAAGGGAAAACTAAAAAATTGATAGAATGTTTCGTCATCAATTTTTAATTAAAATTTTATTATGAGAAGTATATATTATCATGCAAATATAAAAAAGTTATTAAAAAAACAAGAGACAGATCCCCTGTTCCCCTGTGTAGTCCCTCGATAGCAAGGATCTTAGAAAACTATATTATAATATCAAAACCAGAATACCGACATTGATAGTGTCAAGATGCACATTTTGAAAACTATAAGGATCCTTATGAAAATAGAAGAGAGACCAGTAAACTAGAGGAAGGCAATCTGAGAGGGAGTGAGAATAGAAGGGTGGGGATGGAGGATGGAATAGACCTAAGTATGCTTTTTTTTTTTTTTTTTTTCTTTTTTTTTGCGGGACTGGGAATGGAACCCAGTGGCATTTGACCTCCAAGCTACACCCCCTACCCTAGTTTTTATTCTTTATTTTGAAACTGGGTCTCACTGAGTTACAGAGGGCCTCACTGAGTAGCTGAGGCTGTCCGCGAACCATGATCCTCCAGGTCTCAGCCTCCCGAATGCTGGGATTACAAACGTGTGCCACCACGCCCGGCTCTAAGTATGCTTTTTACACGCACAAATATATCACAATGAATCTCAATGTTATGTGTAATTAAAATTCACCAATAAAATTTAAAATTATTTTGCTAGATTGAGGGAGGAAAGAGTGATGTGTGATGTGTGTATGTATCACTTTGAACCTCACTATGATGCATAATTACAATGTACCAATAAAAGTATAAAAATTAAAATAAAATAAAAACTACAAGCATCCTTCACAATGACTTTTTGTTTTCATTATATTTATTTACTGTGATGCTGGAAATTGAACCCAGGGCATTCTACCTTCAAACTACAGTCCCAGACCTATTTTATTGTTGTTGTTTTTTTACATTTGGCTATGTAAAAATTTATTAATGCAATGCCAATATTATAATCCATAGAAAGTGATAAGCTACTTGTACTGAAACAAAACCTCTGCGTTTTTTTAACAATTTTTTTATTGAACACAAATAGTAAACATTTAAACTATATTTGGTGCCCTCTCCCCCCCGCCCCCGTTTTCCCTTCCCCCCTCCCGCCATTGGTTGTCCAGGTTAACCATGTCTTATTCATAATTTTACACATGTTCAGGTGTAGACCCTCATTAATCAAGATCAGCCTTCCTCCTCTCCTATCTTTCCATTCAAACTTTGCTGGTATTTCCCCTCCATTATCTGGAGTCCCACTGGTATCCTTTGTGTTTCCTAGTTTGGGCATATTAGAGGAAACATATGTACCTTCTCCTTCTGTGCTTGGCTGTTGGAAACGGGATCTCACTAAGTTACTGAGACCCTCACTCATTTTCCAAGGCTGGCTTCGAACCTGTGATCCTATCTCAGTCTCCCAAGGTCTGGGATGACAGGCCTGAGTCACAGCACGCTTCACATTGTCTTTTTATAGCCAGACCCACTGGCCTCTGCTCCTGCCTGCTGCTTAACTCCTGGTCACCACTAATTTGTTCTCCATTTTTATAATTTTGTCATTTTTAAAATGTCACATAAACGAAATTATTCAGTAGGTTATCTTTGGGGGACTGGTTTATTTCACTCAACATAAGTCTCAGGAGATTCATTCGGGTTGTTGTATATACCCATAGTTTTTATTTTGCTGAGTAATATTCTATGTTATGAACAGGCCACCGTTTATTTAACCATTCACCTGTTAAAGAACTTCTAAGCTCTTTCCTGGGGTTATTATAAGTAAAGTTACTTTAAAAATTCTCAAAAAGATTTCTTCCTGAACTAAGTTTTCATTTCTATGGGGTAAATGCCCAGGAGAGCTATTGCGGAGTTTTATGGAATTTACAGGTTTGGCTTTTTTAAGAAACTGCTGAACTGTTTTCCAGAGTGGGAATACCCTTTCACATATTATATCCCCACAAAATACTTGCTAGCATTTGATGTTGTCACAATTCTGAGAAGTTTATAAGTGATAGCTCAGTGTGACTTTAGTTTGATTTCCTCTAACAACTAATGACACAAAATAGCTTTTCACTGACTTATTCACCACACGTATATCTGTTTCAGTAATTGTTTCTCCAGGTCATTTGTGTATTTCCTATTGAATTTTTTTTGGGGGGTGATGTTTTTACTGTTAAATTTTGAAAAATCTTTATATATTCTAAATAATAGATCTTTGCTGGATATGTGGTCTGGAAATATTTTCAGCCATTATAGCTTACCTTTTCATCCTCTTTGAACTATCAGGGTTTGTTTGTTTGTTTGTTTGTTTGTTTGTTTGTTTTTCCGGTACTGGGGATGGAACCCAGGAGCATTCTACCTCCAAGCTATACCCCAGACCTATTTTTTATTCATTATTTTGAAACAGGGCCTCACTGAGTTGCAAAGGGCCTCACTAGCTGAGGCTGTCTGCAAACCGCGATTCTCCTGTCTCAGCCTCCCAAATTAAAAGCATGAGATTAAAAGCATGCACCATCATGCCCAGCTTAGAACTATCTTTTTAAACCAAAAATATTTTAATTTTGATGTAGTACAATATATAAACTTTTTATGGCTAGTACTTAGAGAATTCTAAGAAATCTCTACCTACTCACTAGAGATATTCTCTTCTTTTTTTGAAAAGTTTTATAGATTTTATACATTTAGATTTAAATCCTTGACTTATTTTGTATAAAATATGAAAATTGGTTTTAAAAAATGTAACAATTGCCTCAAAGTACTTTTTTGGGGTCTATGGATTTTCAATTATTCCAACAGTCATTGTTGAGTCCATTTTCCAACTATGCCAAATATTTTTTGGTCTATTTCTGTATTCTTTACTCTGATCAATTGACACCTGTGATATTACCTACTTTTGATAACTGTACATAAATCTTAAAATTAAGTAATTTATCTCACTTTATTCTTCTTTTTTAAAAATTTATTTAAGCAATTGTAGTTCTTTTCCTTTGCATATAAATTTTAGAAAAATTTTGTCTATATATAAAAAATTCTTCCGCACTTGGCCCCGACCGCGGGACTGTGGGCTGGTGCACGCAGGGCACCCTCAGGCGACCCCCTCCATCTGGAAGGCCTCCGAGGTCCGGGCACCTTGGCCCCAACCCTGGGAAGGTGGGCGGGCACAAAGGGGCACTCTCAGGCGACCCTCCCCACCCGAAAGGCCTCGGAGGTCTGGGCCGAATGGCCCTGACCCCAGGACTGTGGGCAGGCGCGCGCCAGGCACCCTCAGGTGACCCCACCCCCACCTGGAAGGCCTCAGAGATGCAGGCCGACATCTGATCCAACCCACCCTGATCCTCTGAAGAAATTACCCCAAAGGTCGAATGCTACTATTGCGCATGCTTAGGAACACTGGACATTATGTGGTATGGGAAAGGAGCTTGGGAAAGATTTGAAATGGTGGAGGCAGTCACATTGGCAGCGGCAAGTACTCAGGGGAGGCAGAGATCTGACATAATACACCTGGAACTTTTGAAGAAATTACCTCAGACGCAGAATACTACCACCATGCACCCTTGGGAACATGGGACAACCTGCTGGGTGAAGAGGGTGCTCAGATCGGAGCCTGCCGAGGGATGAGGCCAGTGCCGGGGCCAGCGAGGCCAGGATCGAAGCCTGCCGTGAGGCAAGGCAGGTGATGGGGCCTCCGAGGCCAGGATCGGAGCCGGTCGAGGGGTTAGGTCGGTGCCAGGGTCAGCGAGGCCAGGATCAGAGCCTGCTGTGAGGCAAGGCCACTACTGAGGCCTCTGAGGGCGGGATCTGAGCCTGCTGAAGGGTTAGGCCGGTTGGGTCAGCGAGGCGGGATTGGAGCCTGCTGTGAGGCAAGGCTGGTGCTGGGGCCTCCGAGGCCGAGATTGGAGCCTGCCAAGGGTTTAGACTGGTGCCCGGGCCAACAAGGCCGGGATCAGAGCCTACCATGAGGCAAGGCCAGTGCTGGGGCCTCCGAGGTCGGGATCGGAGCCAGCTGATGCGTTAGGCCAGTGCAAGAGCCAGAGAGGCCGGGATCGGAGCCTGCTGTGAGGCAAGGCCTGTGCTGAGGCCTCTGAGGCCAGGATCGGAGTCTGCTGAGGGGTTAGGCCAATGCCAGGGCCAGTGAGGCTGGGATCAGAGCCTGCCTTGAGGTATGGCCAGGCTGGGGCCTCTGAGGCAGGGAATGGCGCCAGCTGAGGGGTTAGGCCGTTGCCGGGGTCAGCAAGGTTGGGATCGGAGCCTGCCATGAGGCAAGACTGGTGCTAGGACCTACGAGGCCGGGATCAGACTCTGCCGAGTGGTAAGGCTGGTACCGGGGCCGGCAAGGCCGGGATCGGAAACGGCTGTGAGGCAAGGATGGAGCTGGGACTTACGAGACCAGGATAGGAGCCTGCCGAGGGGTTAGGCCGGTGCCAGGGTCAGTGAGGCCGGGATCGGAGCCTGTCATGACGCTAGGCCAGTACTAGGGCCTCTGAGGCTGGGAGAGGAGCCAGCCGAGGGGTTAGTTCAGTGCGGGGGTCAGTGAGGCCTGGATCGGGGCCTCCCATGAGGCAAGGCCAGTGCTGGAGCCAGCGAGGTCGGGATCAGAGGCATCCGGGTAGCCAGGCCACTACTGGGGCCGTCAAGAGTGGGATCGGAACTTGCAATGCGGCATGCACAGAGAAATAGCACAGAAAATGAAATCCAGATGTTTCCCCTAATTAGCAAGAACTAGGAGGAAAGGGGTAACAGGAGGAGATCGAGTAGTAGTAAGGGCCCTATTGAAAAGCAATTAAGGTGACCAATCAGAGGGGAGGGGATGGGGGAGGATGGAATCTCTTTAAAATTCATGAGGTATATAAACAATTAAAGATAATCACCAATAAAAAAATTTTTAAAAATATTCCTTAATATTTTGTGAAATTATTAAAATCCATCTTTAAAATGATTAAATCCATCTTTCGACTTGGAGAAAATTGGTAACATTGCTGTGTGTTGAGTTTTCCAATCCATGAACACAGTATGCCTCAAAGTTTATTTGTGTCTTTGCTGACTTCATCTACCTGCATTTTGTACTTTTCTCTATTATTATTTATTATTTATTTATTTATTTACTTGTTGTGGTAATAGGGATTGAACCCAAGAGGACTGCGCCTCTGAGCTATGCCTCAGAAGGTCTCATCAAGTTGTGGAGGGCCCCACTACTTAGCTGAGGCTGTCCTAGAACCTGCAATCCTCCTGTCTCAGCTTCCCAAGTACTGTATTATAGATGCATGACACCATGCCTACTCATTTTGTAGTTTTCAACATAGATATTCTGTAGATTTTGTTTTTATTTAGAGAAATCATAATCCAGGTATTGTGGCACACACTTGTAATCCCAGTACGTGGGAGGCTAAGACAGTAGGATCACACAGCCTCAGCTACTTAGTGAGGCTACTACTCGACCTCCTCCTGTTACCCCTTTCCTCCTAGTTCTTGCTAGTTTGTCAATTGTTAGAAGACATGTTTTGAAGTCTTCAATAAAAATTATGGGGTTGTCAGTTTTTCCTTGAAGCTTTATCGGGTTTTTATTGTTTTGGGTTTTGTTTTAGATATGTACACTCACACACACACACACGCACATGTACGCATGCACTAGGAATTGAATCCAGGGGCATTGCTCTGTACTACACCCCCAGCACTTAGCTATTTATTTTGAAACAGGGACTAACTAACTTGCTGATATTCTCAATAAGTTGCTGAGGCTGACCTCAAACCTCCAAACCTCCTGTTTCAGCCTCCCAAGTACAGGGATTAAAGGCATGAGCCATCACGCTCAGCTTCTTACATCATATATTTTGCAGGCCTTTTGTTTGAGTCATACTCATTTAAGATTGTATGTCTTCAGACTTCCAGGAAGATGGTGACGGAGAAAAGCGGGGCTTACGAGCCCCGCTAACAACCAATCTCTATTACCACAAAATCAGCGCCTTTCATAGCCAGAAAACACCATCAGCAGAGAAAAAAAAGGTAAATACCAGGGACAGAGAAAAAGAGGGCTAAAAAAACTAGACACCAGTAAGAAACCAGACCGCAGTGCTGCAGCAGGAGCCGCGGTGTGGAGCCGCGCGGACGCCATCTTTCCTTCCAGCACCAGGCTCCAGAGAGAAGGGGAACTCAGAACAAAGCTCAGAACCAGAGAGGAGATACACTGGCCTCACGGCCGAGCACGCAGCAGCAGTGCCATACTGCTGGCAGCAGCGGCAACTTCACCGGACAGCACCAGATGAATGAACTCAACAGCCCACCAGGCTCCAGAGAGGAGCAGCAGACAGCGAGCCGAGGTGAGCTGCTGCGGAACAGCCGGGCGGGATTCAGCAGATTTTTTTGGCACAAGGAGCATCTAAAGCTCCCAGGGGCTGGGCTCAGCGCACCCTGCAGGGACTCAGAGTGGAGCTCAAAAACAGAGAAGAAATACGCCAGCCTCAGAGCCGAGGGCATGGCAGTGGCACCATATTTCCACCGGTGGCATCAGCAGCAAATTCACCAAGTCTACTACACCTCCATCGGCCACTCAACAACAGTGAGTGAAATTGCGGCCCTTAGAGGAGAAATCCCAGTACTGCGCTCCCAGGGACTTGACCCAGTGGGAGAGTGGCGGTGGCAGAGATATCGCACTATAGTCACAACTCCTTGCAGGTGAACAACCAGTCTGGAACCCCCCATGGTCTAAAGCAGCCTCGATTGACTCCCTGGGTCTGAGACATTGCGATACAACCCAGTAAAGGAGTAGTGGTGACTGAGATACCACAGACTCGAGATCCAGAGCACCTTAAGTGAAGTCGTATTGACCCAGGGAAGAACCCAAAGAAGGCACAAACTTCCGAAATCATGGGAAAGAGAAATAACAATGGAGCAGTGAATGCCCACAACCCCACAACATCAGAACCTGATAAAACAGAAATTCAGAGATTTCTAGAAGATCAAATCAGGAAAATAACTGCAGAAATAAAAGAAGTGTTTTGAAAAGAATTCAGAGAGACCCAAAAAGAGATAAAGGATGCAATTAATGAAGTAAAGGGCTCAATTCAAAGTATAAACAACCGATTAGTACATGGAGAATAGAATCTCGCTCCTAGAAGATGATCACTCAAAAAATGAACGCATAGTTTCTAATTTAGAAAAAAAAAACCAACAGCAGGAATCTGACACTGAAGAAATATGGGCCCATTTTAAGAGAGCTAACCTAAAAATAATTGGAATAGAGGAGGGAAAAGAAGGTGAAACCAAAGAGATCAACAATCTCTTCGAGGAAGTAATAGCAGAAAATTTCCCAAACATAGAGCAAGAGGTTGATACACGGGTCCAGGAAACTTATAGAACTCCCTTTAGACAGGATCCGAGAAGAGGATCCCCACGCCACATAATTGTCAAAATGACCAATGTGGAAGCCAAGCAGAGAATCTTAAAGGCAACAAAAACAAAGGGCCAAGTGACATTCAGAGGCAAACCAATTAGAATCACTTCAGACTTCCCAAACCAAGTCATGAGAGCCAGAAGGGCTTGGAGTTACATATTCCAAACTCTGAAAGAAAACAACTTCCAGCCAAAACTGTCCTACCCAGCACAACTATCTATCAAATTAGATGAGGAAATAAGAAGCTTCCATGACAAACAGAAACTGAAGGAATTTATGTCTTCAAAACCAGCGCTAGAGAAAATACTCAAAGAGATTAACTACAAAGAAGAAATAGGTAACACACACCAGAACCAGAGAAACAAGAGTTTCCATCCAACAGTCAACTAAGATTGGTTATCTGTGTAGATTCATTATTTATGTTAGTCTTTTATCTATTTCTAAATTGTATTGTTTGCTTTTATTGTTATTAATTTTTAGGATTTCTAGTTGGAATATTAATATACCTTCAGAAATAGCATTTGGAAATATTTTATCTTATTCTATCAGTAACTTTTAACTGTCTACATTATCTTTGGATATACAATTTTTTTTATTTTTTAGGGAGTTTGTATACTCTTCTGTTGCCTGTGCCTTTGAAATCATATCCAAGAAAACACTGCCAATTTCAATGTCGTGAGGTTTTTTGACCCAGATTTTCTTCTAAAAGTTTATAGTCTTAAGATTTATATTTAGGTCTTTTATCTATTTTGAGTTAATACTTGTATATGGGATTAGGTAAGGGTCCAATTTTATTCTTTTCCATGTAATTATTATTTTTCAACAATATTTAGTAAAATGATTATTTTTCCTCCACCAAATGTCTGTGGAAACCTTGTCAAAAATAACTTGACAATATATGGAAGAATTTATCTCTAGGCTTTTATTTAACTCCAATGGTTTATATATCTGCCTTTAGAACAGTACTATACTGTTTCAATTATTGTAGCTTTATAAGGTTTGAAATCAGAAAATATACATCTTCTAGCTTTGTTCTTTTTCAAGATCATTTTGTGTATCTAGAGTCCATAATCCATATTAGGATAGATTTTCTCTGAAAAATAAATAAATAAATGTATGATAGTTTCACCTAAAAAAAAAAAAGAAAAAAATATTCTCTGGTAAGAAAGAAAGCAAAAAGAAATATTAAAATGTTATCTTTAAGTCATCAAAAGCTTGGTATCAGACAAATGAAACTGTTATGTGAGATTATCATCGTTAATTTTGGATAAATTGCTATAATACTAGATGTCAACCACTAAGCCAAGCATGGGAAGGAGGGATGGGGAGGGAACGGGGTGGGGATCGGGTAGGGGCTAACTGGGCAATGTGTGCATGTATGTCTACAAAAGTTTTTTTATACCATTATGATGTATGAATACAGTGCACCAATAAAAAATAATAATAAAAAATGATTGTATGTCTTCTTGACAAATTAAGTCTTTAATCATTTAGAGTATCTTCATCTTATAATTATCTTTGCTCTAATGTCTAGTTCATTTAATATTAAAAGAAAATTCTGCTTTTGTTTAATAAATATTTGCATAGTATATTATCCCATTCATTTTACACTGCTTATATCATTGTTAATTCAGGAAATTTTCTTATATACAACAAATAGTTGAGTCATACTTCTTCCCTTCATTTTGTGTTCTTTGTTGTTTGTTTGAAATAAGGCCTCACTATGTTGCATAGTTTGGTCTTGAAATCACAATCATCATGCTGCCTCAACCTCCCAAGTAACTGGGATTATAATACACTATAACCGGCTGGGTGGTATTTTTTTTTTTTATAGCACTGGGGATTGAACCCAGGGGCATCCTACCTTTGATCTAGACCTCAACCCTATTTTTTCTTCTTTATTTTGAAACATGGTCTTGCGAAGCTGTGGAGAGTTTCAGTAAGTAGCTGAGGCTACTAGTCACAAGCCTGTGATTCTCCTTTCTCAGCCCCCCAAGTACTGGGATTACAAGCAGGCACCACAATGCCTGGCTTGGGCCTTTCTTCCTTCCTTCCTTCCTTTCTTCTTTTTTTCTTTCTTCCTTTCTTATGTGATACTAGGGATTGAACTCAGGGGCATTCTACCTCTTTTATTATAAAAGCATTTTTATTGGTGCATTATAATTATATATCATGTGAGGTGTGACAGAAATATACATGCACATGGCACCCAGTGTGTTTCCCTATTATTTACAATGCTATTTTCATTTATTTGTATTTGGGGTTTTTTGTTTTGTTTTTTTTTTTATTGTTGTTGTGGTTTTTTTGTGGGTTTTTTTTTTTTTTTTTCTGTACTGGGGATGGAAGCCAGGGCCTTCTACCTCCGAGCTCTACCCCAGCCCTATTTTTAATTCTTTATGTTGAAACAGGGCCTCACACACAGCTGAGGCTGGCCAAGAACCGTCATCCTCTTGTCTCGGCCTCCCGAATGCTGGGATTTCAAGCGTGCCCACCATGCCCGGCTTGCAGTATTCCTGCTTTTCTCTGTGCAGTGTTTCATGGCCACTCTCATATTATACTGTGTATACTTAGCAGGACTGTCCTGTTGCCATTTTGACATTTTCAAGAAAGTGTAGAGACCTTACTTTAGTAAGTCTTTACTGCTCTTCATTTATAATAAAACTGTCATCTGCATGTGCTGTTAAAACCAAATCAGAAAGTCCTGGCAAATAAAAATGCCACTTATAAAATAACAACTGCAGAATGTATATTCTTTTCAAGTGCACAGTGAATATTCACCAAACTATATTATATGCTGGGCCATGAAGAAAATCTCTATAAATTTCAAAGTGCTGAAATATACAGTGTGTTTTATTTTAATTCAGTAGAAATCTATAAATCAATAACAAAAATATAATCAGATATCCCAGTTCTAAATTGTTTACAAAGAGAAGAATATTTATTTAGTTCCATTTAAAAGATTTGTATAAGCTGGGCGTGGTGGCGCACGCTTGTAATCCCCGCACTTGGGAGGTGGAGACAGGAGGATTGCTCAGGTTCGAAGCCAGCCTCGCTGGCTTAAGAGACCCTGTTTCCAAATAAAATATAAAAAATAGGTCTGGGAGTGTAGCCCAGAGGTGGAAGGGTTTCATCCCCAGTTCTACACACACACACACAAAAAGATTTGTATAAGAATAGCATAGCTCTAAACTAAAAGCAGCCCAATGTCCATAAATATATTCATGCTACTCCATGATAAGAGAAAACTACCAATATATGCAACATGAATGACTCTTGAAATACACATATGAAACAAAAATATTTATTTTAGTAAATAAAATATAAGTATTTCATACATACAGCAAAAGAAAATGACAGGCCCCAAACACCAGAAGAATGCCCACAATCAGTAATATTTTTTAAAAATGGAAGTGAAATTGACAATGTGGCATTTTTTTCCTACCAAAATGGCAAAAGAAAATAGACAGTGCGCAGTATTGTTGAGAACATAAGAAGACCACACACCCAAATTCTTTTTCTCAGGAATGCAAATAGTTATGACATTTCTGAGGGGTTACACATAAAAAGCTTAAAATGTTTATAGTCTCTAGTTCACTTTAACAATTTTACCTAAAGTATTAATCAGCTTACTGAGAGAAAAAAGGCACTCAAAATATTTATAGCTCAAAGACCTTGAGTTCAGATTCTAATATCAGGTGTCAGAAGCCTGGCTTATTCCTAGCTCTGTCATCTTCAGCAATTCATTTGATCTTTCTAAATTGTCTCAACTGTATCACCTACAAAGTAAGGATGATAATATATACTTGTCAGGATCGTTATAAAGATTAAGACCGTGTATACAGATCATAGGGTAGAGTACCTAGCATGTAGCAGGTACTTAATAGTCATTATCATCGCCACCATCATCACTATCAGTTCCAATCATTAGCATTTGTCCCTCTCTTCCTGATATAACAGTACTGTATGAGTAATTAAACCCATTGAGTGAATAAAAGTCAGTAATGGTGAGTGTATACCTACTAACATGTAGCAATATTTGTGATATGGTATATATTAAAGGAGGAAAGCAAAATGTGAATACTCGTAGTATAATTAATCACTTGTAAATATAGATATAGAGATATGTTCAAAGAATAATGTTGCAAGAAAACAGACCAAAATTGTGGTGACATTGTGAATAATTTAGTTTCTTCAAATTGTTATTCTCTTTCAAAACAATGAGTAATGACATTTAAAAATGCATAAAGGTGTCTCCTTGGTTACTTTTTCTTAATCAAAATTAACACAGCCATCTACATCAATGGCATCAGGATGTCTCCTGACTAATGCCCCTCGGTCAGCTTGGAAGCAGCCTAGAACGGACAGTGGTGGGCTGGTTTGTAGAAAAACTGCCAAATGCCAAGATGAAGAACACAGAAGAAAAGAGAAAATGCTTCCCTGGAAGCTGACAGGTGGGAATAAAAGTGGCTTCTGAGCTGTGCCTGGAGTGAGCCAGTGTTAGAGTTAACAGTGGTGGCATCTCAAAAGGAACTCACTGTCCTGGTAGCAATAAGATGACTATAAAACCAACGTATTGTTGACCCTGACATCACCTACCACTTATGACTACAGACATGGTAGCTGGCTGATGATTTCCCTGGAAAATACCACATGTGCAATTCTAGAATCATTGTATGAGATGACTTCAGGCAGCAGAAGACATCCTGCACAGTGGAAACTTTCAACAAAAGGTCTTTTGAATTAGCTAAGTATCTGAAGGTCTCCCTTAAGAAAATAATAAAGTTATGCCTGGAAAGAGGGGAAATTTTTGCTCTTTTCTGAATGGGAGGGTCCAAGTGAAGTCTGATCCTGGAACAAACTGCACAATAACCTGGCACTGTGAAAAGCTATTTGGCAACTCAAGGAAGGATGATCTACTCAAAGATGATTCCAGAAGGAGTCTGGCTCTGCCTAGCTTGGAGCTGGCAGTGAGCCTTTAAAAACAGCAGTATTAGCACCTGCCCCTCCCCTCCTGGCTTTCCCAAGCCAGGTACAGAGTGAATCGCAGAGAGCAAAGGGTAATTTCTAATTAAAAATAACCCTGATGAGCCCAAAGAGACCATGTATGACGACACTAACACATTATTAGAGTCCTCATGAGGCAACATTCCCAATATGTGGAGCAAATTCAATAAATTTTTGCCATCATCCCTCCCTACCCAGTCATTTCTCTACGCCAAAACCAACGTAATGGACTGCCTTTCTTCAGGTCCTTACATCTGATTTCCAAGTCTTTGCCAGTATTAGAAGGTAGGACGTGGACTGTTATTTTCAGAGAGATTTTCCCAGAATCTGCAGAGAGCATTATTTTAAAGTTTTTAGAATAACTTTTTCCTACAACTTGACAGGCCAGAATTGATGCAAAATAGAGCCAATGTATTAATTTTACAGTAATACTCTCAGAATGCATCATTATGCAAAAAAGTCCTTTGTACTAAATGCGTAGCATTTGTTACGACAACAGAAACAAGAATGATACAACTAAGCAAAAGTAGGTTTCAAATGCAAAAGCTAATATCAGGCTTGGATCCAAATTTTGCCAGACGCTCTGTGATCCACTGGTCTAGTAGATTAATCTCACGATGCTTCAATGTTCTCAACCTTCAAGTCAACATAAGACACTCATTATAAAACCTGTCTACTGCAGACTGGTACCGTGAGGCTCAAATCAATAATGTCCAAAAATACTATGGGAAAATACAAAGCTACTAAATTTGAAAGGGCTCAGCAGTTTGTGATATGACTATAAAGTAACTTAACAAATAATGTCAAATAGAGAAAAAGAAGGACAAAAACTATCTTTATTTTGCATAAGAATCATATCTTTGGTTATTTTCTATTTTTTTACTGTGAAAAAGAGAAGAGACAGACATGGCCCTAAAATTAAACTGGCTCCTCTGTGCTTGCCATGTTCACAAACAACGTTCCATTAAAGGCCATAGGAAAAACACACTCTCTCTCTCTCTCTCTCTCTCTCTCTCTCTCTCTCTCTCTCTCTCTCTCTCTCTCTTTATTGTGGTACTGGGAATAGAACACAAAAGCATTCTACCTCCGAGTTACACACTCAGCCCTATTTTTTATTCTTTATTTTGAAACAGGGTCTCACTGAATTGCAGAGGCCTCACTAAGTAGCTGAGGCTGTCCACAAACTGCTATCCTCCTGTCTCACCCTCCCAAATGCTGGGATTACAAGTGTGCACCACCCATGCCTGGCTGGAAACACACATTTTAAATTATATTGAAATAAGGAAATGGAAAACTGAAACAATTTATGCTGCAGTTTTAAAAGCATATAGTAAAATCTTCTGATATATTTTAAATATAGGCTTTGTAAAACTAAACTTTACATAAGAGTCTTAATAACATATGGGTTGGGTTTAAGGGGTGAGGACTTAAAAGAACCTTATGCATGCTTCAAATGTTTTATTACAAACAATTAATAAATACTAAGCACTCACTATGCCTATATGTGAGGCAGACATAGTGGTAGCTAGGAGCTTTATAAAAACAATATCATGATATCTCATTTATTCCTCACCCTAAGTCTTTAAAATTCATTTTCTTATCCCTGTAAGGAAATTGAGAGCCAAAGTTACAATGATCATTAATAGCAACATTTTTTAATACTAGCTCATGCTGTTCTACCATGCCACTCTTTTTTTTCTTATTGCTGTATTGTAACCATGCACCTTTTTGAAGTTAAGAGTCACAGCAGCATACATGCACACAGCACTCATTGAGCCTCCCCAGTCCCAACCCACTTCCTCACCCTCCTCTCCTCCCCATGCTCAGCACAAGGACTGGCTTTAATAAGTTTGTGACTGTAGATCACGTCCATTGAGTATTTCCCTCTTCAAGTCTTCCTCCCCTCTCCCATGTCCCTCAGCTAGGTCTCCTCCTTCACTTCTCTAAGCTTTCTCCTCCTTGGTCTGAAGTCCCTCCTATGTCCCACTTTCTCCCTAGCTTCTGCATATGAGAGAGAACATATGACCTTTCTCTTTTTGAGACTGAGTAATCTCACTTAGCATAATATTCTCCAGTCCCATCCATTTCCCTGCAAATGACATAATTTTGTTTTTCCTTACGGCTGAGTAGAATTCTGTTATGCATATATCTCATACTTTTGTAATCCTTTCATCTGTTGATTGACAACTCAACTCATTTTAAAGCTTGGCAATTGTGAATTGTGTAGCTACAAACATTGATATGCATGCTTCACTATGGTAGTTTGGTTTCCATTCTTTGGGGTAGACACCTAGGAGTGGTATAGCTGAGTCATATGGTAGATTCATTGCCATTTTTCTGAGGATCCTCCACACTGTTTAGTGGCAGAAAAATGGAAATAAACCCCACTTTTTCATCCTGCACAAGAGTCAAATCAAGATGGATCAAAGACCTGAAAATCAGACCAGAGACCTTGCAGCTCCTTGAAAAGGGCCTAGGATGAACAATCCAACATATGGGAATGGGTAAAAACTTCCTCAACAAGATCCCAAAGGCACAAGAAATTAAAATGGAGACTAATGTGTAAGATTGCTTTACACTGAAGAGCTTCTGTGCAGCAAAGAAAACTATCAAGAACCTCAAGAGAAAACTGACAGAATAGGAGATCTTTGCCAGATAGTCCTCTGATAGAGGATTAATATCTAGAATGTACAGAAAACTCAAAAATTCACTGCTTAAAAAAATTAACCCAAGCCGGGCATGGAGGCGCATGCTTATAATCCCACGCTTGGGAGGCTGAAATAGGATCACACAGGTTAGAAGCCAGCCTCAGCTACTTTATGAGGCTCTCAACAACTTAGTGAGACCCTGTTTCCAAATAAAAAATAAATAGGTCTGGGAGTATAGCCCAGAGGTAGAAAGCCCCTGGATTCCACCCCCAGTACCACCAAAAACAAACAAACAAAACTAACCCAATCAAAAAATGGACAGTGATTTGGCCCCTTTGTCAAAAATCAATTGGCTGTAAGATTTGTTTCTGAGTCTTCTATTCTGCTCCATTGGTCTATGTAACTGTTTTTGTGCCAATACCATGCTGTTTTTATTACTAGACTTTGTAGTATAGTTTAAAGTCAGATATTGTGATTCCTCCTACATAGTTTTTGTTGCTGAGAACTACTTTGGTTATTCTAGGTTTTTGTTGTTCCAAATGAATTTAAGGACTACTTTTTTCTATGTCTGTGAGGAATGACCTTGGTAATTTAATAGGTATTGTGTTGAATCTGTAAATCACGTTTGGAAGTATGGCCATTTTGATAATATTTATTCTGCCTATCCATGAACATAGAATATCTTTCCACCTTCTAAGGTCTTCTTTGATTTCTTTTTTCTTTCTTTTTTCTTTTTTAATACCTTTTTTTTTAATTGGTGTATTGCAGTCATACATCTTAATGGGATAAAAGACTTGTGAAGACATACATGCACACATCACCCAATTAGCCCTTACCCAATTCCCACCCCAATCCCTCCCTTTCCCTCCTTCCCATGTTTGGCCTAGAGATTGACTGTGAATATATATATATATCATGTGCTTTAGTTTCCTTCTTACCCCCTCCCATCCCCTCAGTTAGGTCACCTTATTTGCTCATCTATAGAATCTCTTTCTTCATCTAGAGTTCCTCCTCCTGTTACCCATTTCTCCCTAGATTTCACATATTAGGGAAAGCATCCAATTTCTTATTTTTTGTGACTGACTAATTTCACTTAGCATAATATCCATTCATTTCCCTGTAAATGATGTAATTGTGTTTTTTTTATGGCTGAGTAAAATTCCATTGTGTACCTATCCCAGGTTTGTAACCCATTAATCTGTTGATGGACTTCTTGGTTGGTTCCATAATTTGGCAATGGTGAATTGTGCAGCTATGAACATAGATATGCATGTATTAGTTTGGTATCCTTTCTTTTGGGTAGATACCCAGAAGTGGTATTGCTGGATCAAATGGTAAGTTCGTTCCCATTCTTCTGAGCATCCTCTATACTGTTTTCCAAAGTGGGTGCACTAATTTGCAATCCCACCAACAATGTTTTAGAGTTCCCACTTCACATCCTCACCACCATTTGTTGTTGTTTGTGTTTTGAATTATTGCCACTCTAGTTGGAGTTAGGTGAAATCTCAGAGTAGTTTTGATTTGCATTTCTAATTGCTAATGATGTTGAGCATTTTTTATGCATTTATTGGCCATCTGACTTTCTTCCTTCTTGAAGTGTCTATTTAATTCATTTGCCCTTTTTTGATTGGGTTGTTTTCTTGAGTTCTCTGTATACTCTATATATTAGTCCTCTATTTGAGAAGTAGTTGACAAAAATCTTCTCCCATTCTGTTGGCTCTCGATTGAGATTCTTGATAGTTTCCTTTGCTGTGCAGAAGCTCTTCAGTTTCATGCAATCCCATGTACTGACTTGCTTTTTAGTTTTTTGTGCCTTTGGGGTCTTGTTAAGAAAGTTTTATCTGTGAATATGTGTTGCAGTGTTGGACCTATTCCCTCTTCAAGGAGCCTCGAGGTCTCTGGTATAATTTCCAAGTCTTTGATCTATCTTGAATTGACTCTTGTGCGGGGTGAAAAAGTGGAATTTATTTCCATTTTTCTGCACATGGTTAACCAGTTTTGCCAACACTATTTGTTAAACCTCTGATGTACCTCTTCAGAGTCTATAGTACAAATTGGTTTGAAATCCATGGGTATAGAATAAAACATATCTGCAATAAATACCTGTTAAATACATGAAGTATGGTTGTATAAAAGTACTGATTACTTGGGGCAGGAGACAGAGAGAAAGAGAGAGAGAGAGAGAGAGAGAGAGAGAGAGAGAGAGAGAGAGAGAAGAGAGAGAGAGAGAGAGAGAGAAGAGGAGAGGAGAGAGAGAGAGAGAGAGAGAGAGAGAGAGAGAGAGAGAGAGAGAGTCTGTTTGTTTTAACTGGGGATTGAACCAAGAAGCATTCTACCTCTGAGTTACACCATCATTCTATTTTGTTTTTTATTTTAAAATAGGTCTTACTAAGTTGCTGAGGCTGACCTTGAACCTTAGATCTTCCTGTATCAGCCTCCCAAGTACTGGGATTATAGGTGTATACCACCACACCAGGCTAATTACTTCATTTTTTATGCAGTCATTTTTTTTCTTGGAAAGATTGGTTTCTAAGAATATAAAGATACTATAAGTGTACATACCACTCTCTGTAAGCACCAACGAGGAAAACCACCACATGTGGGCTGGCATGTACATCACTGACCTTAAAAAGAACTACTAATTTTCAAGTTGCACAAAAGAAAGTGTGTGTGTGTGTGTGTGTATGTGTGTGTGTGTGTTTATGTGATTATATATGCATGTATAATAATGAATCAGTGTTTTATGAAAGTTCTGTCATGTTTATTAGGGTAAAGATCAGATTATAGGAAAAATCTAGCAGCCTGATTTAAAAAAAAACAATAGGGCAGGGGGTGTAACTCGGAGGTCGAATGCCCCTGGGTTCCATCCCCAGACACGCAAAATAAATAAATTAATTAATTAATTAAATAATCCTATTAGAATTTCTCTGATAATATGACCATCAAGTAAAAACAGCTTAGAGTGTTTCACCCTCTTTTATTAGGACATCACAAGCAAAAGACTGACTTTATAATATTCCTCCAATTTAAGGCATACTACTAGAGTATTTTATATCTTACTTTTCATGCCCCATTTCTAGTTCCACTTACCTCATAAACACAGGCACCTATTTTAGTGCATATTAGACATAATCTAAAACAACACTAAGCCAGATGTGGTGGCACATACTTGTAATCCCTGGATTTAGGAAGTTAAGACAGAAGAATCACAGGTTCGTGGTCAGCCTCAGCTACTTAACAAGATCCTCCACAATTTAGTGAGACCTTGTTTCAAAATAAAAAATAGAAAATAGGCCTGAGGGTATATCTCAGAAGTAGAATGTTCATGGATTCAATCCTTAGTACAGCAAAAAAAAATATTAATAAAATAAGACAAAACAAACAATACTTTAGGACTACTCACTTTTGAGGGCCCCTCACCTGTGTGGGAGCTGTTTTGTCTATTTTCTATATTTTCTTGGCTTACAAATAAACTTTCATATTTCTATATCCCCCTCAAAAATAAAATAAATAAAATAATACCTGATATTTATATAGAAATATGTTTTAACTAAGAATATCTTATTATTTTGTGGGTTATTTTTTGTTTGTTTTTTGGTGGTACTGGGGATGAAACCCAGGAACAGTCTACCTCCGAGCTACACCCCCAGCCCTAATTTTTATTCTTTATTATGAAACAGGGTCTCACTGAGTTGCAAAGGGCCTCAGTAAGTAGTAGCTGAGATTACAAGTGTGCACTATCACGCCTGGCTGGGGTTGTTTAAACTTACATAAATAATACTGAACTATCTATTGTATTATTTGTTATTTTCATCCACAAGCATTCTAGCTCAAAGATATACCCCTCTCAGCACAATTTTTTTAAAATTTGGAAACAGGGTCTCACTAGGTTGCAGAGAGCCTCTATAAGGTACTGAGGC